>NW_012123820.1:9754552-9769437 GCF_000951035.1 Colobus angolensis palliatus | reverse complement strand
TCTAAGGAAGTTTGGGCAAGGATCCTGTCTAAGGAAGTTTGGGCAAGGATCCTGTCTAAGGAAGTTTGGGCTGCTACAACAAAAGTATCATAACCCAGGAGGCCTAAATAGTAAACATTTATTACTCACAGTCCT
Source organism: Colobus angolensis palliatus (assembly GCF_000951035.1). NCBI lineage: Eukaryota > Metazoa > Chordata > Mammalia > Primates > Cercopithecidae > Colobus > Colobus angolensis. The sequence continues at coordinate 9,769,302 of NW_012123820.1, read as the reverse complement.
GGACCAAGCAACCAGCAAATGCAGTGTGGGGTGAGGGCCCACTTCCTGGTTTGCAGTCAGCTTTCTTCTTGCTGTATCCTCCTATAGTGCAGAACAGAGACAGGAAGCAAGCTGTCACACCTCTTTATATTCATACGGATTCCTAGTCACACGGGCTCCGCCCCCATGACCTAATCACCTCCCAAAGGCCTCACCTCCTGATACCATCACATGGAGGGTGAGGGTTTCAACATATAAACCTGTGGGCTGGGGGACACAGTCCAAATCAGAGACATCAGGTTATCCAATGTTGCAGAAGACAGTTCTTCTTAATAAAGATGGGGTTGCTATAATATGCTGCTCTTTTACTTGACATTTGGACATGAACTACATGAGTATCTGTACTTGAATGAGACTTGTTTACGCAGCCATCATTAACGTTGGTTAAGAAAGCCTGAGTGAAGAAAATGAAATTGCTAGAAAATGCAAATAAAAGAGACTTTATAGACAGATATATACTGTTTTTGGAGACAGGGTCTTGCTCCCTCCCCAAGGTTGGAGTGTAGTGGTGCAATCTCCGCTCACTGCAGCCTTGTTCTCCCAGGCTCAAGCAATCCTCCCACTTCAGCCTCCCGAACAGTTGCAACTACAGGCCCATGGCACCATGCCCCACTAATTTTTTTTATTATGATTTTTCATAGAGACACGGTCATATTTTGTTACTGTAATCTTCTGAGCTGAAGCCATCCTCCCACCTAGGCCTCCCAAAGTGCTGGGATTACAGACGAGAGCCACCACACCGGGCCTGATTTTATTTTAAAATACATATGAGATAGTATCAAGATTGATGTTTATATATGAATTACTGCAATTAATAAAAAGAGTAAAATCATCTAACACCATAACATTTCCTCCTAAAGTTATTCAAAAAGGAAAAGAATAAATCCAAAGAAATTACTTAAATTCAAAAAGAATGTGAGAACAAGAGGCCGAGCCTCCCTCACTGTTATCATGCGACACTATGCACAGTTGCTTTTTTTTTTTTTTCCATTTTTAGGGGTTTATAACATGTACAACACTCATCCATTTGAGGAACACAGAAACTTCTAGTTGAATTTTCTAATCAATTGTCAGCCCATCCTCTCCCTGTAAAAAAACACACTGACCAAAAAAGCAGACAGATTTAGCTTAAAAAGGAGACTTTAAATATTAGTGTCTCTTAAAGGCAGGCATTGATAATGGTAAGCGACAAACCAAGGCTGGGCTCATGGGCAGGGTGGTATCTGTACCCGGAGGGCAGAACGCTGCTGCTCAGCACCAGTGCAGTAATGATTCTACTTCATTTTTATGTTCAATGTATGGTAATCAAGCCTCCCATTAAAGTAAAGAAGGAAGTCTGGTAGTCTGTTGCTTATTATGCACTAGGATCATTGCTATGTGCTTTTTCAGTAAGAGTAGTTTCTTTCCTGTCTAGAATGACACTTTTCCAAGGAAACTCTTACCTTGAGAGGATTCAGAAATTGCAATACCTGCAGGCAACACTTAACATGGACATACGAAAAAATGAGGTTCTTCCTGACAAGAAAAATGATTGATAAGTGTATGCTGAGAAAATCATGGAAACATTAGGAAACCCAAGAAAACTATTCAGTGGAATCAGCGCTATGCAAATGAATATCAACATTTGCATATTTCCTTTTCCTGCTTCACGCATTAAGAGGCCCCAGGTGGTGCTGAAAGAAGGGCGCAGTTTGTTTTTGGATCCTATAACAATCTGCGTCTTTTTGCTCATTCACCAGCTGTGTCAAATACGGCCAAAAATTGTTGGTAGGACCTTCTCATTGAGGGGAAATAAAAGTTCTTTTTAAAACCTGGCATCTGACGTTCATATATGTGAGTGGATAATATCTGGTGAGCTAAAAAATAAAATAAAATAAAATAACCATGGCTAAGATCTTAAGCTCAGAGTTTTATTCTAAAAAAAAAAACATGATTTCTTAACTCTCTGGAAAATGCGAGCAGGTAGGTGTAAAGACAGTTACATAACCAAGGAGAGCCAGAGCACGAGGAGAAGAGAGAAGATCAGATAAAGTAAATAGAACTTATGTTTTCTAGAGAAGAGAGAAAAGATCAGATAAAGTAAATAGAACTTATGTTTTCTAGAGAAGAGAGAAAAGATCAGATAAAGTAAATAGAACTTATGTTTTCTAGAGAAGAGAGAAAAGATCAGATAAAGTAAATAGAACTTATGTTTTCTAGAGAAGAGAGAAAAGATCAGATAAAGTAAATAGAACTTATGTTTTCTAGAGAAGAGAGAAAAGATCAGATAAAGTAAATAGAACTTATGTTTTCTAGATATTAAGAAGAACAGAAATAAAAAATCCCTATTAACCTATTTATTTTAGTTAAGAAAGTTAAACCTACAAGGCAGAGATATGAGATGGGTACCTAATATGTTGGACCCCATGCCAAATGAAAGCATGGAACCCCTCGTTCCAAAAGCAGGAAAGAAAAAGCACAGTTAAAAGTCATAAAATATGAACTATAGTGGTTTAAGAGATTTGATAGGGTTTGTCTGTAGGTCTCCACCCCAATCTTTGAATTCTACCAATGCCCATGTGTCTAGTGTGGAACCAGGTGGAGGCCATCGGATCGCAGGGGCGGTTTCTTCCATGCAGTCCTCGTGAGAGCGAGTGCGTTCTCATGAGATCCTCTGATTTTATAAGCTTCTGGCATTTCCCGTTTGCACTCATTCTCTCTCCTGTGGCCCTGTGAAGAGGTGCCTTCTGCCAGGATTGTAAGTTTCCTGAAGCCTCCCTAGATCTGCAGAACTGAGTCAATGCAACCTCTCTTCTCTATAAATTACCAAGTCTCAGGTATTTCTTCACAGCAGTGTGAGAACAGACTAATACAATACTTTATTATGTATATCATATAATAGGGGTTACACTTCAGTATTAAACTGTCAACTTGCAAGAAATATTTTAGTGTCATCATTTGATATAATATAGTAATGCTTGGTCGATCTGATTTCTTGATTGATGATGAGATTTTTTTGGTTCATTTGCCTATGCATTTATTTATTAAATCATTAAATGTATACTTTCAACACTTCATTTTCAGTCAGCATAATTGAGAGTGATCAAGTGGTATTTCCAGTTTTAAATCTTTGAATGTCTTCCACAATGGTTGAAGTAATTTACATTCCCACCAATAGAGTAAAAGCATTCCTATTTCTCCACAATCTCACCAGCACTGGTTGTTTTTTGACTTTTTAATAATCACCATTCTGACTGGCATGAGGTGGTATCTCATTGTGGTTTTGATTTGCGTTTCTGTAATGATCAGTGATGTTGAACTTTTTCACATATGCTTGTGTTGGCCACACATATGTCTTTTTTTTTAGAAGGGTCTATTTATATCCTTTATCCAATTTTAATGGGCTATTTGTTTCTTTCTTGTAAATTTACTTGAGTTCTTTGTAAATTCTGGATATTAGACCCTTGTCAGATGGCATAATGCCTAGGTAATGGGTTGATAGGTACAGCAAACCACCATGGCACACATTTACCTATGTAACAAACCTGCAAATTCTGCACATGTACACTGGAACTTAAAAAACTTAAATAAATAAATAAATAGAAACTGATGTCAGTCACTCCTGGCAAATGTTTGATAGCAAGCAATTTTTGATAGTTTCCATTTAAGAGTATCATTCTTATGACACAATTATTCTGAAACTTTTAAGAACATTTATAGGCCATGGCAGTATTAAGATAAATTTCTGATAAATTATTTCAAAATATAAGGGTTAGCACACATAGAGCTGAACATTCTTATAGGCAAATTTTTCTAGAAAGATTTATCTCTTCATATAAACCAATTTCATGTTAGTCTAAATTTAATTTTTGATGTGAATGTAACTAATAGTATCTTCATGTTTCCTATGACATTTTCTGTAACTTGTGGGACGTTATACAGGAAAACAATCATGACTTCATGGTTGGTATATAATTCAAAGCACTTGTTCAGGCATTCTATCATGTATTTTTAATTGTAAGGAAAAATATTAAAATTGTCTTCTTGCTTAATGATTGGTTCATCTAAAATAATATTCTTTTTTATTGACACATAGACCTTTACATTTAATTTTTACTTTTAAACCTGTGGCTACTTGCTTTGCAAACTTGCAGCAGTGATCAAAACCAGAAATCCTAAACTCTTGGAATACTTCTGATAACTCCCTGATATGCTTTATTGTAGTATCATGTGTAACCTTTTATTTTGTAATAATTTACTGACAAAGCTTACTGCTTGAGCAATTACCTTTTCAAAATATCGATATAAGCAGAATAAAAAACTTCCCACTTACCTATTTACTTCACTCAAGGAAATCGGATGTAATAGATTTTTATCAAGGATGGCAAAATAATTTGGAAAGTCTAGTGCAAAATAAAAATATAGTGTCCCTTGTTTAAAAAGCAGAAAAAATATTCAATAATCCAAATTCAGTAAATCAAGGTAAATTTTGCCAATAAATGTATCACTTGGCTTTCCGTTATTTTATTTTTTCTGTGACTTAATATTTTCTTTTTTCCTTTTTCTTTTTTTTGAGAGGAGAAAACCAACTTAACCTAAAGCCTCAATATTGAAAGAGAAAATAAATGATACAATATTAATTAGAAAGTGACAAAAAGGAATAAAAACTTACTTTTATTAGCTTATTCATAAAACAGTCTCTAAAGCAGACAGTTGGGGAAACAGTAAATTCGCTGCCATCATTTATGTTAAATTTCAACCAGAAAGAAAATGTGGGTTAACTATTTGACACTTAGGGGCCCTCAGAAACAGCGAGGTTTTTGTTGTATACAGAAGTGGAGGCATAAAAGTTCACCTTTTCCTGGTCTCAATTTGAAATGTTAGTTTTTGGTTTCTTCTATGAAGCAGAAAATCCTAAGTTCATGATATACAGTAACCTACAAAGCTATTAATTTGGTGCTGTGTATATTGCACCAAACTAATGCTTTTTAAACTTGAATTAGTATCTTAAGTACATAATCTTTCAAAGTTGTATCTTGCTTAAAAACATTATATATGAAAGCAGCGTGCCCTTTGGCACTAATGTGAATTCAGTTTGTGAAGTTTACATACTGCATATGGTCAACATCAGTGTCAATTAATTGAACTGCTTAGGTTCAAACCTTTGACAAGAAGATGCAAAGTGATACAAAATATATTTTCAAGCCAATACTTAAGCTTTGATTACAAAAGTCAGACAAATTTAAATAGAATACGTTTTTTTTTTTCTAACTCACAACTTATAATGAAAGCAAAAACACGGCAATGGTTTTAATAAAGCCTCATTAAAAACTGTGATTCTTGGCAAGCATGTCTATTATGACGCTAAACTATAAAATCTGTATGTTCAGAGGGCAAACAGTATTCTCTTTGTTGAGCCAGAGAATGGAGGTTGGGGGGAAACTATTTCAAGCTACAGTAATAAATTTTTAGTGAGTCTTTTCAAGTATCTTGCCAAAACATCAGACAGGTTTAGGAGAATGCTTGGCTGCAAATTGACCCATAGTAAATTGATTGATGTCATCACTTGAATGTATGCCTTCTATCATCAGTGATTTAGGATGGATTACAGTTTGGTATGTGTTGGCCCCATCAGTAATTTCTCTTGTGAATTTTGTTTAATTATACAAAGTAAATGGAAATAAAGGCAAATGGGAAATTCCATTATAAGGTACCTAATTTTTGGCCAGGCACGGTGGCTCACACCTGTAATCCCAGAACTTTGGGAGGCAGAGGCGGGCAGATTGCTTAAGGTCAGGAGTTCAATACTAGCCTGGCCAACATGGTGAAATCCCATCTCCACTAAAAATACAAAAATTAGCTGGGTGTGGTGACGCACACTTGTAATCCCAGCTACTCGGGAGGTTGAGGCAGGAGAATTGCTTGAACCTGGGAGGCAGAGGTTGCAGTGTGCCAGGATTGTGCCACTGCACTCCAGCCTGGGCGACAGAGTAAGTCTCTGTACCTAACTTTTTGCTAGGTCCAACCACAAATATTTGCAATGCTATTTTTAAAAGCATAGAGTGTGTGGCACCATTCTTGGCACTTGAGATACTTCAGTGAACAAAGGCAGACCACAAATGAATCTTGAGATAGTCATATTTCTGCCATATGAGGGTTTCTAAATATTTCTAAAATATGAGGGTTTTAACAGAATTTTTAGACTCATATCTCACTTTCTAGGATTATGTGAGCTTGCATAATTATCCAGCATTTTTGTCTTAAAATGCATTGAGATGTGAAAATATCAGAAGAATCATAACATCTCATGATTTTTTATAAAGCAGAATGAAATAAGGTGTGAGATGCCTTTCTATGAACAGATAAAAATACAAATAATATTGAGTCACAGAAAAAATTGTCAATCATTTCTGAATGCCTAATGTACAAGTTATGATGATGGTACCTGGGACGTACAAAGGAGAATGAGACATAGTTCTGAAGTCAGGTAATTCAAAATCTACCCTTCAGCCAACCAAGGCTTTGAGAACATGAGGAGGAAATAATGGTGGTGTTAGGTAGCGTCCTGATATAACCAGTAAAACTGAAGCCCAGTCCAAAGCATCTCACAGAAAGAGCTTCCCATTTTTGTTCCTTTAGCAGAAGGGTGAAGAGGAGGCATAATTTTGAAATGGGAACCTCCTTACTTCTGAAGGAAGGACAGTGTACCAGGAAGGCTCTCTCAGAAGGAAAAGCAAAGACCCATTTTATCGACCTAGGCTACTTGGAATAGGAAAGTATCCACTTGTCTCAGCATCTCACAGTGGCTGGGAGGCAAAAGCTGTAAATCTCTCCTCATCACTTCTCCCAACTGCTGTACTGGCTCTGGGCCAGGAGCCTTCCAGAGTCCCAAGACTCATTGTAAAGGCCTCATGCTCCCCACAGAGCTTTCGGTACCCTTAGAAGCCATATATGGTTCAATCCTGTGTATTGAGGTGTTATTATTTTATTCAGTCACTGATACAGGCTGTCCAGCTTTCCTGACAGGGTGCAAAAGTAACATGGTTTCAATCTTCTCATGATCAGGAATTCATTTTTTTTCCCCCTGTCAAGAGAACTCAGTGAAATAAAGTTTTGTTTCCCAAAGAACGCAGCAACAGTGGGGACGTTAACATTTATTTCTGTTTCAAGCTGTCAGCCAGTTGCTTCTGGCATAGAGGGCAGAGGATATGGGCTCTGTGCCTCCTGGTGTCCCCAGGATTCACATCTTCGTCCAGGTATAAAGAGGTTGCTATGGCAGAGACAAAGCTTAACTTACTCAAACTATCACAAATACGAATCATTGCTGGAGGCTCAAGAACAGCTCCCGCCATGCTGCTTCTGAACACCATTATCATCCTTTCTAAAAATAGAGGACAATGTTCCCTCATAATGTTCTGCTTTGGAAAGCTGATCTCTTTCTGTGTTTTAAATTTCACTATGATTTGCTCTAGAAGGATGTACATGTACGTAAACAGACATTTATTAAATCTATGAGTATAGTGTAGCTAAAATGGCAGGTGTGTGCGAATGTGTATATGATTGTTATTTAGCAAAATAGAGTCTCTATTTCATCAAAGAGCTGCATCCAAACTCAGTGAACTGAAGGATATGACCATACCAAGAAAAGGAAAATGCTAATGGCTCTAGCCCCTTTTTGGTTTTCAATCAGAATTCTTCTGGCTCATTGGCCAAGCTCATTGGCCAGGAATAAGGGAAAAGAGCAAGTAACTACTGGTAATCGTTCTGTTCTGCAAAGCATCATTGGTGAATCAGAAAGATTAATCGCAGAAACACTGTGGCCTGTCTACAACTGTGCTGACAGCCTGAAACTGAGCAGTTGTGCTACTGAACCACACTGAAAGTGTTTCTGGCAGCTTAGCCTTTCTTTCTGTGCTTCTTCCAAGTTCAGATCTAAAAGATGAATGAAAAGATACTGTAGCAGGAACTAAATAATGTGAACATGAGTGTGTGTTACCTGGAAGTGGTCCATTTCTTCTTAACTCATTGTTCAGAAACTAAAAATGAGATAAATTGGAATCCACAGAATATCAAACATCATAATTGTATTTGATTTGTGAAACCATTTTTTATCATCTCTCACATTTTATCACTTTTTTGCACTTCTCCATAAATAAAGTATTGAAGAATTTGAGCAAAATATGTAGACCATCAAGTTATAATTTCATCTACACAGGTTTTTATCACATCAACTACAATAGACCTGTATCTATTCTTGTCCCATAATTTTTTACCTTGTTTTATTATATAATTATTTATGGACCGGTATGACCTGAATGTTTCTTCAAATTTTATCTTATAATATCCTAACTTCCAATGGGATGGTATTGGGAGGCTGGGCCTCTGGAAGGTGATGAGAACACAGGGGCAGCGTTCTCATGAATGAGATTACTCTTTTTCTTTTTCTTTTTTTTTTTTATAAATGCTCTTAGAGGCCCCAGAAAGCTGCTTTCCCTCTTTAACTATGTGAGGACATAGCAGTAAGTTACCGTCTGTGAACCCGGAAGCAGAAATGATAAGTTACCGTCTGTGAACCCGGAAGCAGATCCTTCACAGACAATGAATCTGCCAGTGCCTTGATCTTAGGCTGCCCATCCCTGGAACTGTGACAATAAACATTTCTTGTCTGGAAGCTACCTACATTACGGCATTTTGTTTTAGCAGCTGGAACAGACTAAGACATGCCTCTATGTTTTTACTATATTTCTGGCTACCTAAGCCGGAAGCCATATTCAATTTGTTTTTGGATCTCCCAATGCATATATATCACGGTGCTTTGCACAAACTCACTGAATCAGAGGCAGGCATTTGTGCAGTTCTATTCATGGATTTGGGTGCCATAAATTGGAATTCCAGAGTCACCACCTGATTGGTATGTCCCTTCTGACACTTGAACTCTCAGAATTTTCCTGTTTTTAAATCTGTGAAATGATAACTCATATTTCAGAATTATTAAAATGATAAAGCAAGTTGACATACGTGAAATGCAAAATATAGTGACTCACATTTTTAAAAATCTGGTTTGCTCTTCTAAACCTCAATAAAATAAATATTTGTTGGATAGATAAATAAATAAATGAAGAACTATGAAGACTTACAGGTTCTGATTTGTTTTTGGGATACTTCATATATTTGCCTAGTAATGGCCTGTTGTAGATATTAAGTCTTTGGAAAATATTTTTCCAAAATTTACATTTGAACTCAAGTTAAATTGCAAACTTTTTTTAAGCCAATTTTATTAAAATATCGAGATATTAGCTGTCTTCCGTATCAAAATTTTAATTATGCCAAAATATTAAAATTAGCTCACATGTATTTCTGGAAAAAAATACTTAAACAACATAGCAGAAGTATCTATAATTGACTAAAAAGGGTAGAATATTGTTTTGATATTTGCAATGCACTTTTCATATTCACATATGCTCTTAAGTGCATGATGCATAGAAGGGCACACAGATGGGGTCGGGGAGCCGGAGCGCTGCTTACGCCATAACAAGTTCGACCCCAGAAAACCAGCCACCGAGGAAAGAGAGCTACAAATTCCAACAATCTGGTGACTGAAGCAAGCTGTCATCTGATCATAGTAGGTTCATTCATTTATTCAGAAAATATTGAATGAGCGCCTACTATGTTCCATACACTCACATGGATCAGCCAGTTCAGAAAGAGCCTATAATCCTCTGGACAAAGAAAAGCTTAAATTGTGCTTCCCAGATGAGTAAGTGGAATGATGATGGGGACAGGTCTGTCTTATGATTGTCTTTAAAACTGCCATGCTGCCAACTGGTTTTGAGGCAGAATCTATCTTTTGATTTCCATCTCAGTCTAATATGATGACTTTCACTCATATCTGGGAATTTTGGGGTTTTCTTATTTGGTGCAAACTTCTTTGCCCTCCTTAGAGTCCTAAAGTTGCTGACTTGCAGAAGCCTCACTGTATCTAAATGATACGGAACTCAGAGCCAATATGCCTGCATTTCTTGCACTCTTGTTTTGAAATTCCTTTGGTTGTACTAAAATTTTACCTTTTTGTTAAGCATGGAGGTGTTTCAGCAAATAATTTTACATAAAAGGGTGATGGCATTTTAATGGTTTACAAAGAATCAGAGAAAACCAATTCCAGGAACTAATTATAGAAGTGTCTCTTTCAGGGTCTTTCACTGGAAGGAAGGACCATACCTGAGTTATCTGTGAATCCCTTTAGGTTCTTCTAGAGATTTTTATCTTTGCATTGACTGTGCTTCAGAAAAGTCATCAGGAAAATGTATTGGAATTTTTTGTGGAAGTATATTTTCTCCTATGGCCTCACTGTATGTTTTACAAAGTTTGTTTTATCTTATATCCATGAGCAATTCACTTCACTAATGTGATTGTCCATTAGACAAATTTACCAGATTGACTGACTGATTGACAGCACTAGGTAGTAAGTAGGACACAGAGAATCTAGGTAGGTTCTTAAAGAGAAGGGGCTAAATCCTCTAATTCAAATTTTAAAAGGCTTGATTCATTTAAAATTGTCAGTAGTGTGAATGAAGCCGCAGATCTACAGAGAGAGCTAAGTAACTAATAAGTAATCTTATCCCAAATAATCAATTGTTGAGGACAATCTAGTCCAAAAAAACATTATTATAACCTATTTTCTAACTCAGCTCATTTGAAAACTGAAGAAGAGGAATCTCTCTTTTATTTATTTATTTTTTTCAAGCATTCAAAGCCTAACAGCAAATAATGGTGGAAAAAAATTGTTTGTTATCCTAAATTTACTCTTATAAAATTTCCTGTTGCCAGCCCCACCTTAGACTAAATCTCTGTGGAACACATGAGATTATTGAGAATGCAGCAGTATTTCAGAGGGAATTGCTGAGCTCTGGGCTGTTATTTATAATTTTTTTCTTGTTCCCCTCATATGATATAGAACAGTGATTTGCACCTAACAGATGGTCAACTAATTTTCATTGGACTCAAATGAATAGAACTGTAAGTATCCACAGAACTAACGTCATGAAGTACATTCCCATAATGTTTGTTGAGTAAAAAATTACCGCCCCCACTACCAGAAAAAAAGCAAAAGGATAAGAAATCCTTGGCCCAAACCCTTGCCCAAATCATTTTTCACGGTGGATTCTTCCAAACTTCTAAGGACATTTTAAGAAAATTTCCACACAACAAAAGCTCTATAGTTGTCTTCCAATTTTTCACTATTCCAAAGAGCATAGCAATGGAAACCCTTATACATAAATCCTTGACATTTCTGATTATTTCTTAATACTAGAATTGGGGTTACTAGAAAAAAGTCTATAAATATTTTTTAAGATTCTTGCAACATATTGTCAAGGAAAGAAATACCATTTTATATCAACAATGCATAAGAATTATTTTCATTGAAATCTTTTCATCTTGGCCAAGAAATAAAGTCTAGCTTATATTTTTAAATATATGCTTCTTTAAAAGATACAGGAAAATGTAGAAGCAAATATATCAAAAATTTACAATGGCTATTAGGTTGTGAAATTAAATGAACTTTGTATTTTCCATCTTTGAGTCCTCAATGGCAACACACTCACTATAGTGAGTGTATGGTCATTCAGTAATATGAATAACAAAATTAAAAGGAAAAATGCAGTGAGTGATGGTGAGAACGATGAAGTGGTTATGGAGGGAAAGGATGGCATCTATAAAAAGTTTGTTCCCTTTGAAGTTAAAAAAATAGAATGAAAAAAAAATTATATTTTACCCAAGAGCATTTCGTATTTTCACAGTGGCAGGCAGAACGGCCCCTAAGATTTTCATGTTCTAATCCTCAGAGTCTGTGAGTAAGTCAGGCTGCATGGCAAAGAGCAACTAAGGTTACAAATAAAATTAAAGTTAGCAGCTTATCAACTGACGTTCACATAAAAGCAGGAGAGGGAGACGGAATACAGAAAGGGAGATGACACTGGAAAAAGACTGGTCAGAGCTAGGTAACATCGCTGGCTTTGAAGACAGACAGAGAGAGCCGTAAGCCACAAAATGCGAGCGGACTCTGGAAGTCAGAACTAGCAAAGGAACAGATTTCCCCCAGAGCTTCGAGAAAGGAAAGCAGCCCTACCTACCCATACCTTGATTTTAGCATAGGAGTATCTGTGTCAGGCTTCAGAGCTGCAGAGCTAGATTATGTATATGCATATGGATATGGATATGGATATTTTTATACATACACACACACAGTTGTGTTGTCTGTAAGCTACTAAGTTTATGATAATTTTTTTTTTTTTTTGCAGAAGTAAAACACACACACTCAAATAGCGGCCTTCCAATTCCTGCCCAAAGCATTTTAATACTATCAGATGTTCTCATTCAAGATTCATTCAACCTGGGCCGGCGCCCTGGCTCACACTTGTAATCCCAGCACTTTGGGAGGCCGAGGCAGGTGGATCACCTGAGGTCAGGAGTTCGAGACCAGCCTGGCCAACATGGTAAAACCCCATCTGTACTAAAAATACAAAGATTAGCCAGGTGTGGTGGCGCTTGCCTGTAGTCCCAGCTACTCGGGAGGCTGAAGGAAAATACCCAAAACAGAGCTAGTGAGTTCTGCCTTGTCCCCCATCTCAGTACGGAGAAGCCCTATTCTTCTGGTTGCTCAGATCAGAAACCTTGGAGACATTTTCTACTCCTCTTTGTCTTATGCCCAATACCTGTTCTGTCCACAAATCCTTTGACACTATCTTCAGAGTATATCCAGACTGCAACACTTCTCACAACACTCACTACTATCAACCTCATTTAAGCCACAGTCATCTCTCTCCTGGGACATTGTAATAGATTTCCTGTTGTTCTCCTTGCTTCCACTATTGCCCCCACCCTCCTCAAAACAGCAGACAAAATGACCCCTTAAAAACGTAAGGCAGAATACGAGGCACGGCTCAGAAGACTCCAGTATCTGTGGACCTCAGAGAAAAAGCTAAGGCCCGTTTGGTGGTTTCCATTCACCTTACCTTTCTGACTTTCTCTTTTACTGTTCTTCTCTCATGCCCTCTACACTGGCTATTTACTGTTCTTTATACATGTCACACTTGCTTTCATCTTCTTGTGTATTACTTTGTCAAATACTCTTTTTTTTTTTTCTTTGAGACAGACTCTTGCTCTGTCATCCAGGCTGGACTGCAGTGTCGTGATCTCGGCTCACTACAATATCTTCCTTTTAGGTTCAAGTGATTCTCGTGACACAGCCTCCCCTGGTAGTGGGACTACAGGCACGTGCCACCACGCCAGACTGATTTTTGTATTTTTAGTATAAACGCTGCAGGCTGGTCTCGAACTCCTGACCTCAAGTGATCTGCCCACCTCAGCCTCCCAAAGTGCTAGGATTACAGGTGTGAGCCACCGTGTGCGGCCTACTTTGTCAAACACCCTTCACCACTCTGTGCCCAGCTTCTCCCTCAACTCCCTCAGACCTTTCCTCAAATGTCATGAGTGAAGTCTTACCTGACTATGCTATATAAAATTACCACTGTCCCCCAAACCTTTCCTATCCATTTTCCCTACTTATTTTTTTATCACTGTCTAATCCTATTCAGTTTGCTTAATTCTCAAGCTTATAGTCTGCATTAGGCGGGGTTCTCCTGAGAAACAGAACCAAGAGTATATAGAGAGATATATACAAATAGATTTATTATGAAAGGTGGGTTTACGTGATCCAGGAGGCTAAGAAACCCCACGGTCTGCCTCCTGCAAGCTGGAGAAATGGGAAAGCTGGTAATATAGTTCCAGTCAAATTCCGAAGGTCTGAGAATCAGGAACTCCAGTGTCAGAGGCAAGAGAAAATGGCTGGCCCTGCCGAATCAGAAAGCAAATTCAGCTTTCTGTCACCTTTTTGTTATGTTCAGGCCCTCAGTGGATTGGAACATTCCCACCCACACTGGTAAGAGCAATCTTCTTTTCTCGGTCTTCCAACTCCAATGTTAATCTCTTCCAGAAACACTCTCGCAGACGCATCCCAAAACAGTGTTTACAAACTTCTGGGCATCCCTTAACCCAGTCAAGCTAATGTATTCAAGGAAGCATTGCATAGTCTTTTTTTTTTTCCTGCTAGAATGAAAGCTCTGTGAGTGTATCTCTCTTTTCACTGCTGTGTCATGAATGAATGAATCAGAGCAAAGGCAAGGACTGTATAAAGGAACAAAGAGAAGGAAAGCTTTCTGTTACTATGTTAAAATACTGGCAGGTTTCTAGTTTTGCCATCAGTACTTGGGCCTTTGTTTTGTTTAAAGTGAAAATTATGAAAAAAAATTAAAAGTCATTGATTAATTATTAGGATAAAGCATTTTCTAAAAAAATCTTTAACTTTAAGCCAATTAAATAAGCAGAACCAAATCAATTTGTATTTTTATACTTAGAAATATGTGCTACATTGTTAGTTTACCACAATTCAGAAAGCAAAGCAGTGAAAGCTCTCCGTTCTTATTAGATTTCCAGTCAACACACATTTCCTGTAGGTCAAGCCTATGCCTCTTTTCCACCCAAGAAAACACGTAAGACTTTACATTCATTTATGATCTTACATATTTGATTAACTATTTATGCTACCTTTTTAAACTATTATACCACTATGACTTTGTGCTTTATAAGACACACGTACACACATACAGACACACATACACACACACGCACACACATACACACAAGCACACACACACGCACACACAAACACACAC
>NW_012123820.1:9719637-9754212 GCF_000951035.1 Colobus angolensis palliatus | reverse complement strand
GTCACCACGCCCGGCTAATTTTTGTATTTTTAGTAGAGACGGGGTTTCACCGTGTTAGCCAGGCTGGTCTCGACCTCCTGACCTCAGGTGATCTACTTTCCTCGGCCTCCCAAAGTGCTGGGATTACAGGCATGAGCCACTGCGCCCATTCAAATATTTTAAAGTACATAGATATACCCAAGTCTCCCTTGAGAAACGTCCTCCAAAGACTTTAAGGTGGTTTAAATGGCAGTAGTGATTCTAAATATCAAGCCATTTTTTCAACTTTTCTTAGGACTTCTAAACATAGACTACCAAAAAAAATGACAAATAAAAAATGGGAAGTCTAGTAGCATTCTTGCTTTGAATGAGTATTCTACTAGAAAACATGAAAAAGAATATGAAATTTTTACAATAAGAGAAAAATAAAAGTCGGAAAAAATATTTTATTCATTTATTTATATATGGTTTAATAACAATCTCAGCCTCTTCAAACTAATTTAAAAAAGAACACTTATCCCATACCATGAGAAAATTGTGCAAAATAAATATAAATAACATCATATTACCACAAAAAGGAAATGATACTGTCTTTCATGATTGAACGCATATGTTTAGAAACACACACACACGTGTCACAAATCTAGGCTGCAGCTGTAATCCTCAGTGATTTATGTAATGCCTCCTCTTTTCATATGCCATGACTAGTTTTTCCTTTTCTTTTGGACTCCAAAGAATCTTCTGGCCAGAAAAAGGACCCCTTACTCCTGACTGTGGCACAAACGTACATCCAGGTAAAACGTCAGTGCAAAAGAAGCAAGACCTTTATTTAAATCATGATGTTATTTTTGCTTAAGAGAACTACCTACACAAAAACCTCTACATTTTAAAAGTCAGTACTTACATGGTGTATTATGAGGAAGACATAGAAAAAAATACCCTTTCACGTGTTCACTACCAACATAAAATTCAGACCTAAGCATCGTCCTGAAAGCATCTTTCCAAGGTCTTCGAGTTCTGAGTATTATCTACTCTCAGAGGTTCACAGAAAATGGGCCCTCGGATATAATGACGCTCCCCCTGCTCCCGCCCCCCCCCCTCCCGAAGTCTATTATCCTTGTTATTCAAGTCTGGATTGAGAGATCCTGAACAAACATATTTTGTAATTGTTTCAAGGAACACTTTGCTTGTTAGGATGAGGATATTCTTTTTAAATTTCTGGAATGGAAACCAGGTTTGAGGAAGTAGACAGGAAGTGAAACATAAAATAAAATTTATGCAAATAAAAAACTTTAAATAAGAAAGATTTTGTAGTATTAGCGTAACCAGCAAGTATGTTATAATCCTTTCCCAAGTCTCATTAGATTTTTTCATATTCCATATACAATATTGCCAAAAATTTGTTAATCTAAAATGGAGAATATTTAGTTCCACTGAACTCATTTTTTGTAATTTACTACCATAGTGATTATACTAGTTATCCTATCATGCCGGATATAGAATTGTGTTCCTCTAAGTGAACTATATCTAATTACTTCAGCAAATTTTTGGACCTCGCTTATTTGTCTTTTGGGAAACAATCTAGTAGGGAAAATTTTTAAAACTTCATGACATTATCTATGTAATTTGCTGATGTCAGTTGTTCTAATGATGACTATTGATGTCAAAACTGAAAACGACACATACCATTCAAAACAAAATATTGTTTTTAACTGTAATTTTTAATCAACTCGAATTTATTGATGGATATTTGTGATCTTGGCCTAATTTTCATTAAATTGCAGAAGTCTGCATTATAGCTATGATTTCACAATTGGCTAAAAAGCCTTTCCTCCTCTAAGTTTGGATTGTGGGACTCATACATTATGTATATATTTTAATGAACTGCATGGCCAAGGGATGACAGTTTAAATTGATGAGGGTTATATATTCATATGTAGAACAAATTAGTTTAGGGACAAATGAAGAATAGATGTGCAGTTGAGCTAACATGAACTGTTACGATTATAGTGATTATTATAACTGCACTCTAATACTTTCCAGACATCAGCTATCATTATGTGTGTCTCTGTCATAAAGACACAATTCTGTCTCTTCTAAAAATATTTCATTATAGGAATATTGTTTACATAAAAATAGTTTAGATGCTGCCAGTATTTCCATGTTGAACCACTGTTTTTAGAAATTTAATATTCAGTAGCATAAAATTTGCTTTAAGGCATATCTAGGATTGCAGTTCAGCTCTTTAAAAGCGTTTGCTGTACTATGTTCTAGAAGCTCTGTTTTGAGAAAGACGATTGGACATGTGACGGCTTCATTGATAGCTAACACAAATTGCTTTCTCATTGCCTTGTTGCCATATGCCTGGCAAGTGACTTGTGTGTGACATGAGATCGAAAATAGAAAAAAAAAAAAAAAAAGATTAAACCACTTTTTAGCTACAAAACAAATTTTTACAAGCCTTTAAGGCTTCAAATCAGAAAAGGTTTCTTTCAAAATGTGATGATTATCTCTTACTTTTTATGAAATGTTGGAATATCATACCTTACAGATTTTTGTGGAATGTATGATTTGCTTAAATAATAGCTACAAGAATAAAATGTTAATTGGTGTCCTATTGACAAATGACTCAATTTAAAAAAAAAAAAAACTTTGGCTGGGCACGGCGGCTCACACCTATAATCCCAGCACTTTGTGAGGCCAAGACAGCCGGATCACGAGGTCAAGAGATCCAGGCCATCCTGGACAACATGGTGTAAAACCTCCCACTAAAAATACAGAAAGTAGCTGGATGTGGTGGTGCACGCCTGTAGTCCCAGCTACTCGGGAGGCTAGGGCAGGAGAATCACTTGAACCCAGGAGGCGGAGGTTGCAGTGAGCTGCGATACCATCACTGCACTCCAGCCTGGGCGACAGAGTGAGACTCCACCTCAAAAACAAAAAAAAGAAAACGCTCATTTTAGAAGTAACAGGATTACTAAGTATTACTTCACTAGTTAGCTTTTCCGAAATACCAAAATCTATAGGAATTATCAGCATAGCCGATTTTTCACAAACAAAATAAAAATTTAAGCCCTTTGGGCTCTTAATGTGACTTTTAAACTGTTTTTACTTTATTTTGAAATAATTTCAGACTTCCCAATTTTTGTTTTGAGATAATCTCACTGCTGTTGCCCAGGCTGGAGTTCAGTGGTCTGAAAACTGCTTACTGCAGCCTCCACTCCTAGGCTCAGGTGATCCTCCCACCTCAGCCTCCGGAGGAACTAGGACCGTAGACACACGCCACCACACCCGGCTAACGCTTTGTAATTTTAGTAGAGATGGTGTTTCTCCATGTTGCCCAGGCTGGTCTCAAACTCCTGGACACAATCTATCCACCCACCTCTGCCTCCCTAATTGCTGGGATTAATGACATGAGCCACCACACCTAGCCTAGACTTACAAATTTTTTCCAAAAGAAAATAGTACCCACAGCTTTCATATTGCCCTTTGCCCACTCTCCCTTAATGTTTCCCTAATTACTTACGATTACAATGACACAATACTGTTAACAAACCTACAGACCTAATTTAGGTTTTGTCAATTGTCCTGCCAATATGTGTTTTCCAGTCCAGAATCCATCCAGTGTCCATTGCATTTAGATCTCATGTCTTCTAATCTAGGACAGTTCCTCAGTCTTTCTTTGTCTTTCAGGACCTGGTTGCTTTTGGAGAACTGATGGTGTTTGTTCCTGCAGGCTACTATCACAGAATACAATAGACTGGGTAGCTGTGTATGTAAACAACAGACATTTATTTCTCACCGTTCTAGAGGCTGAGAAGTCCAAGAGCAACGTGCCAGCAGATGGGGTGTCTGGTGGCTACCACGTTCAGATTCTCAGACGGTGCCTCCTGGCTGGGTGCTGACACAGTGAAAGTGTCAGGCAGCTCTCTGAGGCCTTTTGTAAGGGCACTGACCCCACTTCAGGGATCGCAGGTGGCCATATTTGGGCTGTGTCTTCACCTGGTAGAAAAGGGAGACAGAACTCCCTTGGGCCTTTTTTCACGTGAGCTCTAATCCCATTCCTGAAGGCTCTCTGCTCTCAAGACCTCATCACTGCACAGAGGTCCTACTTCCTAATACCATCCCACTGGGGGTTAGGTTTCAACATAAGAATGTAGGTGGGGAGAGGACACCAACAGAAATGGGGACGGGCCAAGCATTTTGTTGAGTATTTCTCCATCTGAATCTGTCTGAAATCTTCTCATGAAGACACTGGGATAACGTATTATTAGCAAGAATACCACAAAAGTGATTTTGTGTCCTTCTTATCGTGTACTATTAAGATGCACATTATGTTCATATGGAAAGAAAGAAAAAAGTAGAAACTATAGACATGAAAAACGTTAAGTAGCTTTATGTCTTCATTAAAGAAAATTAGATGTATTTGCCAGGACAGAGATCAAAGCTTGGGATTCATAAATAGATATGTAGTAGCTTTCCAATAATGTGAAGATCTATATCCAAAAAGGTAATTTTTCATATGTCTCCTCTAATCATGGTTTATTTATTATATATAAAATATCCAGATTGCCTCCAATTACATGCAAACTTTGAAAGATGTTAATTCCAAGTGAAACTGAAAATAATTTTCAATGTGTAAGGATTTTGTATGTAGCAACTTCGAGACAGGAAATGAAAATGTAATGGTGGATAGTGTTGCTCCTCCAAGTCAGGGAAGGTGTGACCTGAAGGATTTATGAGGTATTAAAAGAAAGGACTGGCCGGGCGCGGTGGCTCAAGCCTGTAATCCCAGCACTTTGGGAGGCCAAGGCGGGCAGATCAGGAGGTCAGGAGATCGAGACCATCCTGGCTAACACGGTGAAACTCCGTCTCTACTACAAAAAAAAAAAAAAGAAAGGACTGATAAATTAATTTTTTGTGGGAGCCAACACATTACAGTTACCACCAACCATGTTAACATTAGTAGGTTTTCTTTATAAATACACATGTCTATTATATATAAATGTTTCCAGTTATATAATTTGGATCATTCTTATAACTGGTTGAGAAAATGGTTGTAAGAATTCATTTTATTCACAACAGCAGTGAATATTTTTAGACTACAGAGTAATTGCATTTAGAGTCTTTAATTCAATTTTACTTCATTACATTCTGCTTTTAACCTTAGTTCCTTTTTTTTTTTAAATTGAAACACCTAGTTAAATATATACATTCTTATGAAGACATTTGTTTCTGAACTCGTGGTTGGAAACAATCCAAGGAAATTACTTAAGATGCCACAGAGTATTAAAATGAAGACTAGCATCTAAATTAACTAGCACATTTGATGTAGTGTTCATTGACTCTACAAACTGGTACTCATTACAGACCTACGCCTCCTTACCCTCCACCTGCTCACATCAATTCAGTCTCCATTTTCTTGCTTGTACTTATTAAACACCAAAAGTAAAGGTGGGTAGAGATGAGCTACTTTTGTCACATTTGATCTTTGTGACGAAGTAAAACTTAGTGGCATCTAAAATATATGGCTGTCCATAGAAGGGATAGGTAATTTTACCATTATATAATGATAAATATCTGATTCAAATGTCTACCTAATATGTGCCAGATCTGTGGCACACTATGCTACCTTTTAAATGTTATGAGAAAAGCTTTGCAAAATAGAGAAAATAACTTCAGGGTTTTTTTTTTTTTAATCTGATGTCATAAAAATTTACTGGAATAATATCAAGATATATTCTTCTAGTTATTTACCCATGTATTTTTATCACGGGTACAATAGGAGTCTATTATAATTTTGTGTTTTGTTATTTGTTTCCACTTAAGTATATTCTTTTTCTTATGTAGTTTATTACTCTGATTAGAAAAATAAGGCATGCATTTTAAAATAAAGAAAAGTCAATAAAATAAAATAGTAATCTATAATCACATCTACCAAAGAAAACTACCTTTGCATGTGTGACACTGGGTCAGTGCAAAAATAATTGTGATTTTTGCCAATTGCACCAATTTACCTCAAACTGAATATAAAACTGTACATTTTAACCCAAGCATTTTTAGACTTTGTTTCAATCAATGCATATCCGTGCAATAAATTTGGAATATTCAACTTTGTGAATGTGATAGCATTTATTTATACTGAATTCAGTTCTTCAAAGTTATGCATAAAGCTGGATGGCCATCATTATACATACAGTGTTACCGTACCCTTACCTACCCATACATATGTGGAAATGTTCACTTAGAACCGTATCTTGTTCTGTTTGGAATATTAACCAATCCAAACTAGGATTCAAGTAAAATATCAGCATGGTACTAGGTGCAGTTAGTGTAAGAATACAGGAAATATCGTGGAACTCATAGGTGGGAATTATGGATGGACCTCACAGAACAAGCACCCGGCAACCAGTCAGTAATCAAGAAAACATTTCTTTCTATAAGGCTGCATTCTTTGGGAGGCCGAGGTGGGCAGATCATGAGGTCAAGAGATCAAGACCATCCTGGCCACCGTGGTGAAACCTGTCTCCACTAAAATTACCAAATGTAGCTGGATGAGGTGGTGCCACCTGCAGTCCCAGCTACTCGGGAGGCTGAGGCAGGAGAATCGCTTGAACCCGGGAGGCAGAGGTTGCAGTGAGCCGAGATTGTGCCACGGCACTCTAGCCTGGAGACAGAGCAAGATTCTGTCCCCACCACCACCAAAAGGCTGCATATTGTCCCTCATCTCTGTATGTCTCTACTCCTATATTGGCCTCCTTCCCTCTTTATCTGATTCCTCTACTTCTTATTCTAGTGTAGAGCCCTACAAAAACCACCAACCTACATTTTGCTTCTCTCTGGTGATCTGCTCTCTCTTTCTCTCTCTCTCTCTCTCTCTCTCTCAGCTTTTCCAATTCTAGAAATTGGTAGAAGGCCAGCTCATATGAGTGAGACCACATGTACCACAGGTGGCTAGTCAGCTCCTCCTCTGACTCTTGTTCAGAAAGGTTGGATCTATGTTGCTCAATTAATGGTCATCTCTGCACAAAAAAGCAGCCCCAGCCAGGCATGGTGGCTCACGTGAGCCTGTAATCCCGGCACTTTGGGAGGCCGAGGCGGGTGGATCACCTGAGGTCAGGAGTTTGAGACTAGTCTGACTAACATGGTGAAACCCCATCTCTACTAAAAAAAATACAAAAAAATTAGCCAGGCATGGTGGTGTGTGCCTGTAATCCCAACAACTCAGGAGGCTGAGGCAGGAGAATCGCTTGAACCCGGGAGGCGGAGGTTGCAGTGAGCCTAGATCACGCCATTGCACTCCGGCCTGGGCAACAAGAGGGAAACTCAGTCTAAAAAAAAAAAAGAAAGAAAGAAAGGTTGCCCCACCCTGTTTTTCTGGTTTCTCTGAATAGAAAGCAACGTACAGAACAGATTCAGCCAACAGAGAGGTGAGTAAGGCAGAAAATGGAAAGATAATATCTGTTATAGAATTGCTATAATGAGTTACAGCTGCATCACTCTGAGTTAGATATGTTATAATAAAAATGAAGAAGAGAAAGGAATTGCTCCATACTTTGCATTAATAAGGTTTCAAAATATGTTTACTTTTCCACTCACTTTTCTTGAGGTTATTTAGCTATTTCTTGATAAATCTTCATGGTAACATATGTGAAAGCAGGCAGGTTTATTCTGGGATTTGGTAGAATGAATTATCAAAATTCTGATTTTTAACATTGGTAAAACTTCTGATGAGTGAAACATTCTGATAAATGAGGAATTAATACCAGTGATGAGGTATAAGATGTCCTTCTCGTCAAATTTTCTTTTTCCCTCCAAAATGTAAAGGCCTGTGAACAAAAAGCAGAGGTTTAAATTCCCTCTTCTGAGCCGGGCACAGTGGCTCACACTTGCAATCCCAGCACTTTGGGTGGCTGAGGCGGGCGGATCACCTGAGGTCAGGAGTTTGAAACCAGCCTGGCCAACATGGTGAAACCTCGTATCTACTAAGAAATGTACAAAAAATTAGGCAGGCATGGTGATGCATGCCTGTAATCTCAGCTTCTTGGGAAGCTGAGGCAAGAGAACTGCTTGAACCGGGGAGACGGAGGTTGCAGTGAGCCGAGATCATGCTACTGCACTCGCCACGGAGCGAGACTCCATCTAAAAAAATAAACAAGTAAATAAACAAAGAAATAAATAAATACATCGCCTATTCTCTTACCTTTATGCATAACAAGTTGAACCACAACTAGTTCCGCAGTCTCCTGAATCTGTTACCAGAACTGTCTTTTGAACCTGTGTAAATTTCTGGATTGGTTTGTGTCTCAGTATTTAATTTGGAGGAAGAAAGGTGGCAGAGGAGGGACAAAGCAACAGGATATTTTTAAGCTGCCAAATATTCGAACTATAGACTTTTAAGTGTTTTTGATTTAGCACAATGTAGGACTGAATTGATTTTATCATGCAAATCTCACTGTTATTCTCAAATATTTTTACACTAGGGCCAACAATAAATTGGCCAATAGCTACTTTTGTTCTCGATAAAACAAAAAATCCATCTATCTGCCTGTTTCATTGAAATTACTGGATGTTTTACCAAAAGTTCTTTTTAAAATTGTGTTCATTTAAAAATACCCTTTCGTTGTCTTTCACACTGACTCTAATTCATCCCAGATTACTACAATAGGCATCCATTGGCAGAGTTCCATCATCTCTGATTTGAAAGAAGATTGAATACCCTCAGTAACTTCCTGCAAAATACGCCTTAATCTTATAACTGATCTCACTAACTCAGTTTGGCTTCCTTTTGTACACTCTCCTTTCCAACGGCTTTATTGCACTATGTATACATTCATCAAAACATCCTATTGTATCCCATAAGTATGTACAATTATTATGTGCCAATAATAAATTTAAAAAGAAATTCATCTGCAGGCTGATGATACCCAAGTTTTCAGCGTTCACCTAAACCTTTTCTGAGTTTCAGGTCTGTATATCCAACTGCTTGCTTGACTTTAGCATTTGAATTTTTCAAAGGCACCTCCAATGTAACGTATTTAAATTGAAACCTTGATAGTCCTGCCAAATATTTTCCACCTTTAACTATTAGTCTGTTACTTCTCAGCAAGTGATAACTTCACCCATTCTTTCCCCCAAAGTCTAAAGCTTAGGAGTTATCTTCAAAACACCCCTCACCACCATCACTAAATCCTGTCAATTCACCCTCCAAATTAGGTTTCAAATGACTGCACTTTTCTTGATCGATTCTGTCATCTCCTGATTTCAAGACAACCTTCTCTTTCACTTGAATTACTCCAGCAGCTGTTTCCTTGGCCTCCTTGCTTCTGCACTTGTCCACTTTTAATATTTTATTTTCACAACCAATAGAGGGGGAATTTTAAATATAAATTTGTTCATTCATCACTGCACTTTAAATCATTTCAAATGTTTTGTTATTATTGTATATTAAATGTTTAGCGTGTACACCACTATAATACAAATTCTTCACCTAGACGCACAAGGCCCTTCACCGTCGGACCCCTGCCTTCCTCCCTAGAACAATATTTTGCAACTTTCTCCCTACCTCTCAAGGCTTCAGCTACACTGGGCTCTTTTGAAGTCTTCATTCTGCCAAATTATTTTAAAACTGAGTCATCATGCATGTTGCTGCGTGATGTACAATTATTATGTAGCAATCATCGGCAGGCTCCATCTCTTATGCAGCTAACTTTTGAATTGTGTTATAGTCTGTATAATAGATACACGGTAATGCCTTATACCCAGTAACTTTCCCCTTCACAACACTTATCTCTTTGGGATGATTGTGTCTCTGACCCTCACTTGTCTGCAGTTTTTAGAAGAATGTTGCTAGAGAACCAGACCTTAATCACTGCTGTAGTTACTGGAACGTAATCTAAGGACTGATGCAGAATAATTTCCTAGTAAGTTTATTTTGACTGACGTTGTTGCCGGGCGCGGTGGCTCAAGCCTGTAATCCCAGCACTTTAGGAGGCCGAGACGGGCGGATCACGAGGTCAGGAGTTCGAGACCATCCTGGCTAACATGGTGAAACCCCGTCTCTACTAAAAAATACAAAAAGCTAGCCGGGCGAGGTGGCTGGTGCCTGTAGTCCCAGCTACTCGGGAGGCTGAGGCAGGAGAATGGCGTGAACCCGGGAGGCGGAGCTTGCAGTGAGCTGAGATCCGGCCACTGCACTCCAGCCGGGGCAACAGAGCAAGACTCCGTCTCAAAAAAAAAAAAAAAAAAAAAAGATACATGTTGTTAAGTAATAAGATTAAATCTGATTAAGAACGTTTTATTATTTTAGCCTATAAACCACAAGTGATTAGTAAATAAGTATTAAATGAATGATACTTAAAATTATATAAAAGAAACAGTGTGACTTACCTATTATAAATGTTAAAGTCTTCCAGAAAGATCCTGCTACCTGTTTTATTTCCAAAAGTTACAGCAAGTGTTGTGATATGAAATTATACATGTGAAGAATTATTTAGATTATTATATAGAAAATTTATAGTTATTTAGAAACAGGAGATTTAAACTGTTCAGTAGTTTGTACTTTAAACTTCGTCCTGTTGCAACTCAATGATTTGTTTTCCTTTTCGTCTTTCAATCCAGCAGCTCCAAGTTTGACATTTTTATCACCCCAGTGGAAGGCCTGGTTTTCATTGCAAAGCTCACCTCACTTTTACAAGTCAAACATCATGGACTAAGTAGAACATGCAAATCTAACAACCAGGCTCCTGTATTGTTCTGACTCTGTATTTCCATAAACCTGGTTTTCTCTCAAAATACATTGTGTTGTGTAAGTAAAGCTTGTCTGCTGAACTTGCTTAAAATTTTTTGCATGGGAAGCACCACTGATGTTTGAAGTGTTGGCCTCACTTATCAACATGCTGATGACAGCTGCTCGTGGAAAAGCAGAAGCTCATGTATGCCTGGGGATGCTTTTCCACAGTCTCAGGTTGGCTATACACACTTACATCCTTGACTCTAGGGAAAAGGCAAAACGGAAACCCCTCACTGTAGCTTAGAGAAAGTGCTGGTCTCAGGAAGACCAGAAGTCTAATTGTAATTCTGATTCCAACTACTATGGCCTCTTTGACACTGAACACTTCACTTGTTTCTCCATTTCAGTTCCCTTGACTGTGAAATATGGCGTCAGTCTGGGTGGACTCAGATCTCTTTCAAGTCTCACTTTCTATTACTCTAATTTTCCATCTCCTAACTGAAAAAAACAATAATATATTGGATGCTACATTATACTTTATTAACTTATGTTGAGCACCAAACTGCAGCTAGAGGTCATACTCCTGTTCCTTTAGACTTGTAAGATTAATGCCTTTATCATTATTATTTTTAACTCATCAAAAATATTGTGTAGAGAAATAGCCTTTAGAACAATATTTCTCCTTCAGTATTCACCTAATGTCATGTGAGTACTTCAGCTAAGTATGGAGAGGTAGGACTTTTTTTAATATGTTCATCACAAAATAAGTTCTCAAATTAATTTTTGCATTTCTTCAGTGGGTTGACTTTGAGTTGGTCCTTTCTAGGAAATCAGTATCATTGCTTGTTGAAAGAGCTGCCTCAGAGGACTGGCATTTGTGCTGGGGAATTCCCTCCATGAGCCTCTGACCCCTTTTATCTTGAGTTGTTACATACCATTCCTTGCTATCTGTTAGTAGCTGTGTTCGCAGACCTGGCTAGAAAAATTAAAAAGAAACAAAAATCTTCTTGTTTATTATTAAAGTTGTCATTCATCTGTAATTGTTCTTCTGGTATTTCAACCTGCCTTTAATGATCCTAAATTTCCCAGAGGAAAGTTTTGAATTAGATCTTTAAAGACAGCAGAAAAATACATGTTTCTGTAAAACATATTGGAAAGAATCACTTAATACGATAGCTTCTTTGTAAATGAAGTTACCAAACTAGAAAATAGTGACTATATTTTATAAGTGGATTTTGCACAACAAATTTTGTTAACCAAAACATGTATTCACAGTTAAGTATGGTACTATTACCAGAAGGAAAAACAGAGAAGCTGTTGTTTGTATCAGTATTTTTTTTCTACTGGTTCCTTGAAAAGTTACAATTGTTTAACTAATATTTAGGTTACTTTTCTTTCTTTCGCCATTACGATACACTTTGTCTTACTGTGTGCCAAATATTGTTTGGTGATAGGTATGCTGTGTCATTTAATCTTCAAAGGAACCTGGAGAACAGGAAAGTATAGCCTCTAATTTACAAACCAGGGGGAAACTGAAGCTATGGTAATGTGGCTAATAAATTACACAATGATTCAAGCTGGGCTTATTTATCTAATTCAAAGTTGTTTATTTTTCTCTTTAAAATGTAGCTTGGACTAATTAAAGAGAAACTTTGGTAAATTTATAGCAAGTTAAAATAGTTATGTTTAAACACTTAGTCTTCAAGTTTCAATACATCAACAATTTAACTGTTTAATACTTTTTCCAATTAAAAAGTCTGTTTATGTTAAACTACCGATTGTATTATTGTGAATAATAACTTCTACAATGAGTCACTGAAATAAACAATACTTTTAAAAATACTATGTATACGTACTACAGTCCTATACTCGCAAGTTATCCCAACTTTTTCAAGTCCAAATAAAAAAGATTACACTTAAAACAAAATTAAATAGCACATTGTATTTGTTTTAATCAACAGAGACAAATATTTGATACTTCAAAAATAAACTGTTCTCAAACCTTTCCCTCCACACTCCCCAGAATAAATATAACACAATTTTCTTGCCTTTACAAAAAAAATTAAATTAAATTGCAGTTTTATAAATCCACAGGTATTGTAATTCCAAGTTTAATCCTGGAAAATTGTAGCCATCAATTGAAAACATGTTATGTTTTAAGACACTGAAAAAGGAAAGGAAAAATACAAAATTTAGTTACATAGTTGTTTTTGTTATTTTCTTCCCTACATTGATTTCAAAACCAGCTAATGGTCTTAATGTTTTTGAATGGCCATGCATAAAGTTTAGATATTTATGTAAAAGGAGAGATTATTTTCTAATGGTTGACTCTGTAGAGCAAATTCCTGAAATTAGAATTGTCAAAATTGTAACAACCGATACGCACATTGTAAGGTAAGATGGACAGATTGAAGACGCACATTGTAAGGTAAGATGGACAGATTGAAGATGGCCACAAATTCTTTAACCTTCCTGCCGGCAGGTCCTAAGGCTCCTCCCCTTGAATCTGAGAGGTGCTGTGATGACTTCTAACAGCAGACTATGGTAGAAGAGATGACAGAAGTGGCAGAAGTGCCAGTTTAGGGTCCTAGGTCTTAAGAAAACCAAAGTATTTTGCACATAATAAGCATTTAATGAATGTTAATTATTGATTTCATTATTTATGTCGCTCTCATTATAACATAAAAAAAAAGAAACAAACATCCAACTTGCCAGCTTTCTAATTCTTCTTAGGAAATCAGGGTTGGAGCCTCGGGCGTTCCACTGAAATTTAGGGCGTTTGTTAGACTATGAATAAATGCTTGTAGTGATTGAGTTTCTTAGTTCAGTGGATTTATAGTTTTTATCAAATTTTGAAAAATTATAGCCAGTTTTCTTTGCATATGCTTTCTTCCCCACCCTAAACACGCCTCTGTTTTTGAGAAGCTTTAATGACCCGTGTATCAGGGTGTATCAGTCCATTTGAAGTTGTTCCGCCGCTCACTGATTCAATTAGTCGTTTAACTCTTTCCTTCTGTGTTGCATTTTGAATAAATTTTAATTGCCATGTCCTCAAGGTCACTAATCATTTTTCAGCAATTTCTTATTGGCCATTATTGCCATCTCACACATGAGACGTTTTTCCTCTAGAAGTTCAATTTGATCTTCTTGTTTATATCTGTCATGTCTATATTTAGCATCTTCTATCTTTCCTCTGGCTTTTGAACATATTGAATATAGTTATTATAACTGCTTTAATATCTTCATATCCTAAATCTATTATCTGAATTATTTCTGGGTTGCTTTTGATTGGTCGATTTTTTGGAACTCATTTTGGACTGTATTTTTCTGCTTTTGTTGCATGCCTTGTAATAGATTATTGAATGCCAAATTTTACCTTTTTTAGCTGCAGGATATTTTTGTATTCCTGTAAGTATTCTTGAGCTGTGTTCTGAGAAACGGTTCCTTAGAAATAACTTGATACTTTTTGGTCCTGCTTTTAAACTTTGTTCGTCAGAACTGGAACACTGTTTCATGTACGGCAACTTTTTGCCTGAGTAAAACAAAATTCTTCTGAGTAGTCTTCCGAAGATGCCTTGAATTATGAGGTTTTACACACTGACTGGCCACACCAATAGCTATTCCCAGTCTTGTCTGATCTCCAAAGAGTATTTTTCCTTTAATCCATTTAGGTGGGTCTTTGCCCAGTGGTGGGGATTTTCTCACACACATATACTGATTACCACTCAGTTGATTACTTGAAAAAGACCCTCTGCAGAGCTCCCAGATTCTTTCTCTGTTTTTTTTTGTTGTTGTTTGTTGTTGTTTTGTTTTTGTTTTTTGAGATGGAGTCTTTGTCACCCAGGCTGGAGTGCAGTGATGCCATCTCGGCTCACTACAACCTCCGCCTCCCGGGTTCAAGCGATTCTCTAGCCTCCGGAGTAGCTGGGATTGCAGGAGCCCACCACTGCGTCCGGCTAATTTTTTTATTTTTAGTAGGGATGAGGTTTCCCCATGTTGGCCAGGCTGGTCTCAAACTCCTGACCTTGTGACCCGCCCAACTCGGCCTCTGAAAATGTTGGGATTACAGGTGTGAGCCACCGCACCCAGCCTGGAATGCATTCCTGAGAACGTTTTTCACTAACCTCCCCAAACTCCCAGTTCAATTTCCTCAATTTATGGAGACTGATGCATTGCAACTGAATTACACTCGCTATTTTGTAAGCTGCAGATTCTCTCCAGGCTGTAAACTGGGAACAAACATAGGGCTAATTTGGTTTTATTTTTTTCCCATCTCCCAGGAACTTCTGTCTTTCTTTCCCTGATGTCCAATGTCTTGAGAATCATTGTGTATATTTAGTCTACTGTTTTAATTGTTTCGGGTGGGGGAGAATGTCTAGTCACTGTTACTCCACCTTGGCCTGAGACGGAATTTGAAGACGTATTCTTATCACTCAAAATCACACTATGATAAACATTTCCATATCTTTTGCATGTACATTCATGTACTTAACTCCTTTTCCACGAATTAGGGGAAAATGAGGTTTACATGAGAATAACAGTCCCAGAAATAGTATCTATAAAAAATAAATATAATGTATTTAACCCATCTATTTTGTACATTAATTCTTTCTGTAAGAACACATTCAAACTAAATAAGATAGCTCTAGAGACCAGAATATTATTTTTCCTGAAAGAATCCCATTCTTGTTTAGAACAGTCTTGTTGGAACAAAGGTTTTCCTTTACATTGCAGCAAAATCTGTCCTTCATTGTTCCTTGATTACCATCAAGGGAAATTTAGAATAAAATATAAATGTTTCAGTACATGTCATCATTTCAAATATTTAAGAGAGATTTTTTTCCTCCAAAGCATTTTTTCTTAGTTAGCAATTTCGAATTCCTGCAATCAATGACATATGACTAGTTTTTTGTTCTAACACCATTCTCATCTAAACATATCACTGTTTCTTCAAGTTCTGATATTATTTTGTAGTTATTGCTGCTGTTGTTCTATTGACGTTTAACCTCCCAAGATTAAAAATTACTGTGTTTTATATTCAATATTGGCTTTTATTTTCCCACGTTTTTCCATTTCTGTGCTCACCATTACTTACTACATCTCAGAATCTGAATAAATACTTTTCCTTTGTTTTTGAAGTATTTTCTTTAGAATTTCTTTTAGTGAGAGTCTAAGGATGGTTAACTCTCTCAGTTTTAGGTTATCTGAAAACCCCTTTATTCATCCCACATCCTGGAATGATAATTTAGGCAAATAGAAAATTTTAAGTAGACTTCTAGCTTTATTATTCACGTTGAAACGTAAAGAAAATAAAATTTTCACTCTTGGCAGAAAAGATATCTTTTCTCTCTTGCAATTATGATGCTCTGCAGTTTGATGTCTTTAGGTGTGAATTTGTTTTTAGTTTTCTTGTTTGAGATTCATTTTGTTTCCTGAATCCAAAGAGTCATTACTTTCATCAATTAAATTTTTCTAACATTATCTTCCTTCTTCTTCACTATTTTTCCTAGTATTATAATCAAATATATGCTGAACCATTTTCCCTTCTTTTATTTTAACCATTCATATTTTAATATAGTTCATTGTCTTTCTGTGCTACATTGTCAGTAATTCTTTTAAATCTTCTAAATTATGACTTTTCTTTTCAGTTGTAGTTAATCTGATGTTCCACCCCTCCATTGAGGCTATAATTGTAATTTAAATTTTGTTTTGTTTTGAGATGGAGTCTCATCCTGTCACCCAGGTTGGAGTGTAGTGGCACGATTTTGGCTCACTGCAACTTCTGCCTCCCAGGTTCAAGCGATTCTCCTGCCTCAGCCTCCCATGTAGTTGGGATTACAGGTGCCTGCCACCACACCCGGCTTATATATATATATATATATATATATACACACATATATACATATATATGTATATATACATGTATATATACATATATACACATATATGTGTATATATGTATATATATACACATGTATATATATACACATATATACACACACATATATATATATAGTATTTTTAGTAGAGATGGGATTTCACCGTGTTGGCCAAGCTTATCTTGAACTCCAGGTGATCCACCCAGCTCAGCCTCCCAAAGTTCTGGGATTACGGGTGTGAGCCACTGTGCCAGGCCATAATTTAAAGTTTCATGTCTATATCTTTTATATTATTTGAGGCCATATTTCCGTACTTAATTTTTTTCTTCTTGTATCCCCCTAAATATTATAAATGTGCTTAGTTTATAATAAAAGTCACATAATTCCAGTATCTAAAGTCTTGAAGAGCTAATTCTGCTTTATGTTGTATGTAGCTCTTACACTGCCTTTTGTTTCTCTCATGTGTTTCTCAATTTTGTTTTAAATTTGTCAGAATCCTGCAAGGCCTAGGAATGAGTTTTTCCAGAAAATTCATTTTCTTCTAGCTCCACCCAGTCCCCAACCCATGCTAACAATGTCAACAACTTTAGACTTATATATCGTCTTGACTTATCCTGACTGAAGCAGGGAAAGTAAATTTGAACTCTAAACTGCATAGAGGATAGGAGTGTAACTGTAAAATTTCAAATAGCCTTTTTAAAAAATGTGCAGAGTTTAGGCCAAGTCTGACAGGCTTCTCACCTATTTCCAGCTGTTCTTAGGCTGGCTCTGCTTCTATCGCACTTTTTTACTAAGGGTCCTGATTTTAATGGAACCCACTTTTTTACCTCATGGTATTTAAGATCTGCCCCTTGCTCCCAAAACGTTTGTTAAAACAGGACACAAGCCAGGCACAGTGGTGCAGCCTGTGCTCCCAGCTATTTGGGAGGCTGAGGAGGGAGGATCATTGCTTGAGCACAGACCCAGGAGTTCACGTCCAGCCTGGGCAACATATCAAGAGATGTATTTAATCTATCTATTTAATACTTAATTCTTTCTGTAAGAACATATACAGGCAGCCATTCAACCTATATAAGATACATCTCATAAACCATTTCATTATGATTAGCTGAACCTATTCTCTTTCACTGTATAAAATTAGAGTGAGACATGCATTTTCAGCATTTCTCTCTTTGTGATGAAGTCTCCAAAGTCCCTCAAAATGTTTTGGTGAGCATCTTTTCTGTACCCTGGGATGCAATTCACAGAGGGTAGAGAATTGAATGAATTAATACTGGTGGGTGGTCTCTTTAAAATTTCCTAACACTGGGAGGATTAAAATTTTTTTAATCAATATTTGTTCTACAGTGTTCAGTTTAAAGAGTGTGATATTTGTCACAGGTAAAGAAAATAGTAATTAGGGAATTCTCCATCCTTTCCAAAAGTAGAATCCTTTGCCTCCTACTCAAAAAGTTTCTTCTTTCTCTCACAGAATACGATTAATCTTTGTGTTACTTTGTCATTTTGTAAGCCTCAGTTCGGATGCAGTGACACACTTATACATCAAACTCGCATTTTCTAGGACAGTCATTCTTATTCTGAAGTCATTTGTGATAAAATATTATTATTTATTTCTAGTCAATTATATATTTTATAAAATATGGTAAGGTAAATTATTAGAAAATAATGGCCAGCTGGGAAATCACAGCCATTTCAATTGCCATGAAGGTTCCTAAACAGTCTCAGTTCTTGTGCTCATTATGGCACCAGTTCATGGATCACACTTGGAGTAAAAATGGCAGGATATGCAGCTGTCTGACTACATCCTCCCTGCTTATAACCAACTCTGGAGTATGCTTTCTTTGCATTGCCACTTTTTGCTTGTTTGTTCTGAGACAGGTTCTCACTCTGTTGCCCAGGCTGGAGTGCAGTTGTGCAGTCACAGCTCACTGCTGCCTGGATCTCACAGGCTCAAGAGATCCTCCTACCTCAGTCTCCCGAGCACCTGGGACTACAGGTGCACACCACCACACCGGGCTTAATTTCTGTATTTTTTGTAGAGAAATGGTTTTGCCATGTTTCCCAGGCTGGTCTGGAACTCCTGGGGTCAAGCAATTCTCTCTCCTTGGCCTCCTAAAGTGCTGGAATTATAGGCATGAGCCCCTGCACCCGGCCCTCACTGTCACTTTCTTAAGAATATGTCTTTACTTTGAATATAGATTCATTTAGTCACTTATTTCATCATATGACTTTCACCAAGGTAATGAAGGTCTAGAGAATTTATTGGCTTTGTAAGTATTCAGAAATTTCAAACCACCGTTAACACTGCTTGGCCTCCATTCTCTATTGTGATCTGCAACCTGTTTCTCTCCCCATTTTAAGAACTAGTGTTTACTCCTAAAACTTGTGGTCTCTTTCCAACACATTTGTCCTCTCTTTTCTATGAGTGAGCAAACACTCTGGTTGTAACATCTTCTATCTAACGGATCCCTGTTTCTTTTAAAAAGTTGTGCAAACCTCAGTCATCCCATTCCAATATTTAGCTTCATTAAACACTATCTTGATGTATTTGAAATAATATTTACTTCCCCGTATTATATACACCACCCTGTGGTAAAGGTCAGTGTAACAAAAGTGAACTCAAAGTTACGGTGTATGTGTGTGTTTGTTTATAGATGTATGTATAGTTGAAAGACAAAAAAAGAAACATGTTTTTAACTTCTTTCTTAACTTTTTAAAGTTTTTTTTTATTTTTCATATTCTCATGCTTGCTTTCCCCCTTTGAAAAGCAAGCATGTATAATACATGTGTTGTATTCTTTTTTCTTCCTTAATCAATGTTTTTCTTGATAAAGACAGGTATCCTCATAAACAACATGTTCTGCCTCGCCGTGAGATTTGAACTACTCCTAGACTGATACACACCATGCTCCGAAAATTCTCCCCGCTCTTACCGTTCACAAAGGCAACTGCTGTATTTTCAGAGCTTTTTCTTGTTTCTAAAGTCCCAACAGTACATGTACAGCCATCGATACTATGAAACTCCCGAGGTCTCCAATTATCTTACCAAGTTTTCCGGGAGAGCCTTCCCCAGTTTGGTGTTGCAAGATGTAAAATGTATTTTTTATCACACACAGTCCGTGCTACATACCTTTAGTAAATTTTATCCTGTGGTTTATTTTGCAAGCAATGGGTCCTTTGGAATCAGCGTAAGTCAGTAGCATGTGAGACTGACGACTTTCAGCCTCCCATCCCATCATAGATACATTCTCTGGAAACACAGCCTGAGTTCTGACCATGTCTGCTAGTAGTTTTTAAATCATCTGGTATAATAGATGGTTGCCAATGGACAAAAATAATTTCTGAATTAGGGTGTGGCAAAACAACTCCTGCACTGTAAGCTATTTTTATATATAACATGTGCAATAAACTTTTGCACAGTCATGCAATTATCATATATTGCACATATTTTCATCTATATAGTTAGTATATCTGTGTGTATATATATATTTATGTATGAAATATTCAGCAGTTATATTTTTAATACTAAATAATGATACAATTTGTACACTATATTTGTTTTTCTCTCTCCAGCATGTTCAGCAGGGAGAATTTTAATTAAACTGAATTTTCAGATTCTATTTTAATTGTACAGATGTCAATTTTTGTATTTAATGACTAAAATTTACACACATTACATAAACCTATGCCAAGTGGTAGTTTGTAATTCTGGCATTTTCATGTAGTCAAACATCAGAGAATTTTGACAGTATTCATCACAAAGCCTTTAGAAAAATTTTCCATCCTGTACTATTCTGACAAAAATCATGACAATGTACTAATGCTGATATTTTAACAATTTCTAGATAGAAAATTAAATGCTAATGTTGTCCAGTCTTTTGAAAGTTGATTTTGATTTAGAATCTCTTCATCTTTGAAAAAAAAACATCTTACTAGTTTGTGAGGTTGACTTTGCTAACCTCAGCTGTCTGCTGCTAGTGAACACCACCCATCTTGAAGGTCGCCCACCCAAAGAAATCTTCTGGTAAGTGTGCATTTTAGTTTAAAATAAAAAAGATATGGTACTTGAAATTAAGAAAGCCTTATGTAATCTATTCGATTACAATAGGTGACACATGCATATGAAGAGCTTAGTCTGTTTAGTGATATCAGGAAAAGGGCAGAGTAGACCAGTACTATCAAAGTATACTTAGAAGGCTTTAGGGAGGAACAGCACTTGAGGGCATTGAACCCAAACTTAATTTTATCCTGAATGATCAGACCTACAAATCTGCAAATGTATTCTATATACTCGAGGACCCCAACGTGTTGCTGATATTCATGTAATTCAGCATACTTCCAATCCAAGCTAGAATTCCCTGACAGAATGCTGACTTTTACTTTGGAGATCATCTCTGGCAGCAGGATGATCCTTTCAGTCTATATTTCTGGTTAAGCAAGTACAAGATACACCAAGCATCACTTTGTATTGTGTTTGGCAGGGAATACCATTAGCTGTGAAGACAGACAGTCCTTAGAAGCAAGCACGCGGACACACACGCCCTTCTCTCACAACTTAATCTAAAGGTTCGCTTTAAAGACCATATGTTCCTTTTTAAATGTGTGTGTGTGTGTCTGTGTGTGCCTGCACAGGTGCATGTGGTACCGTTTTACATTAAAGGCTGGCAGCCTCTGTTTCACCAGAGTAAGTCTCTACTCAAATGTTATTTTGCTAGAGGGAATTTTAAAATTCCGTGTGGCTGTAGCCTTAACCTTGACTGTCTTTCATTCTCAAATATCGATGCAGTTACATGTGCTGAGTGACTTACAACGAAATGAGAGAAAATTCAGTGACTTGACATTTACAAGTCCCAGATGATTCGTTTATTTATTCACCAGAGTAAATATTTAGGCAGCAGAATTAAATTGGAAAATGTTTATCAAGTTTCAAACCACCTTTCTTTCAATATATAAAACATAAACCCAGAGGCCTAAGCATAGGGAAGTGTACCTACCAATGTACCCTACAGAAAAGGGCACATTTAGATGTCCCAATAGGTTTTCTTTACCCACTAGTTTGTTTTGAAAACTTCTGCCAATATTTTAGGATAGAGTTATTGAAATAACACCTAATAAACCATAACTTACATGTAACTACACTTTATTAATCATTTTATGTAATCTTACAAGGCAAGCAGTTCTCTGAGTGTATTTTTTCACTCTATTTCAGTCCAAGGATCTAGTCTAGCGGCCTCACCTGAACGGCATATATTTCTCTCATTGCTTCTCACACTATGTCTGTCTATGTTTGCACACTTGGGAACCGATTCGTTCAAAAACTGTCTGACCATAACCTGAAGAGAAACTTTAAAATGATGTCTCAGCATAGACGCATGATGAAAATAAACACAGGCATGTTATTCTTGCTTATAACAACATTATATGAATAAGCTAACTAAAGAATGCCATCAAAAAAATAAAGTTTCCCATGGTTTTCAGAATGATTGTATTGTCATGAAAAAAGAGCAAAAGTATGCAAATGGCCTTTAAAATCCAAGAAGGTAGTGTTATCACATCATCATGATGAATAAAATCATTACAAACTTAGCCTTGGCAACAAAGCCAGAAAGTAAATAATCAAAATTTCCATGTACACATAAAAATTATATATAGAACATCCTTTTAATCATTTTAAGCGTACAACACAATAGAATGAATTACATTCACAGTGTTGCTCAAGCACCACTAACGTATCCAAATGTTTCCTTCACCCCACGTTTCGTAATGGGCAGAAATTTCACCCATTAGGTAGTAACTCCCTTCCTCCACCAGCTGAACCCTCTGCTAACCTCTAATCTACCTTCTGTCTTTAGGAATTTGACTATTCTAGATATTTCATAGAAGTGGAATCATACAATATTTGTCATTTTGTGTCTGGATTGTTTCACTTAGAATAATGTTTTCAAGATTTATCCAGATCATAGCATGCACCAGAACTTCACTTCTTTCCTTGGCAGGATAATATTCGATTCTAGGCAAATACCCCATGTTGTTTATCCACTCCTGGCTTGACTTGTTTCTGCCTGTTGGCTACTGTGAATAATGCTGCAAGAAATGTGTGTACAAATACCTGCTTGAGTCCCTCTCTTCAGTTCTTTGGGGTGTTTATCTAGGAGTGGAATGACTGGGTCATATAATAATTCCATGTTGACCTTTTGGAAGGGAACCACTACATTGTTCTCCACAGGAACTAAACCATTCTACATTCTCACGTGGGTCCAGCGTTTCCACATCCTGGCCAACAGCTGTCATTTCCTGTGTTCTTTATTATAGCCCTCATGATAGCTGTGAAGTGCTATGCACTGTGGTTTTGATTTGCCTCTCCCTGATCATTAATGATATTAAACATTTTTTTACATTCTTACTGGCCAACATTCAGGAACATTCGGTGCACTAAAACATGACACATTTTCGGATGCCCTTATTTAGCTGGAGTAAGACATTTTTTAATGTCAGCCTGAAACATTAGAATACAAACATAGATTTAGAAAATACACTAACTTCGCAAAAATTAGGCAGACATGGTTGTAGGTGCCTATAATCCCAGCTCAGGAGGCTGAAGCAGGAGAATCCTTGAACCCAGGAGACAGAGGTAGGGTTGCAGTGAGACTCCGTCTCAAAAAAAACAAAAAAAAAAAAAAGGAAAGAAAGAAACTAACTTCCATCTTAAATACATTTTAAAATGTTTCTTACTCAGTGGAATGTGGCCTTAACCCACAAATGATATACATTTCCACCAAGAATTTTGGATACATCCTTGAACAACAACAAAAAAACTCCCTTCTCAACACTGTCTCCACTTTATGCCCTCCAGACAAATAATGTTCAGTAACAGTGAAAATCAGGAAAATCACAGAAATTTTATTTGTGAACTGCTTCCTCCCTCCAGATATTAATACACTCCTTGAGATCAAAAGTAATTGTAGACGTTAAATATGCATTAGATATTTATTTTACTACTGAGATTTAAATTGCCTTTACATTAAAATATGTTAATAAGTTAATCTGTTGCATCAGTGTTGCACAAATATTGGTATTTTCCCCGAGGAACATTACAAACCTGTGGGATTACAGTGAGAAGGAAGGAATGGCAGACAGAGAGAGATGAAGGCAGATGTGCACCTGCTGTGCTCTAGGCCATTGTTTCCCAAACTTGCCTCATAAATATCATGTAGAACATTTGTTAAAAATACAAATCCCAGGGCCCAGCCTCAGAACCACTGAATCAAAATCCCAGAGGAACACCAACACGTTTGCATTTTCAGCAAGCACAGCAGAAGATTCTTACGACTCGTTTGGGAGACTGAGGAAGGTTAGGAGGCGCTTGTCTAAACTAAGCTAATAACGAACATGTATATAATTTCTACGTCACTGACTTGAAAACCAAGGCTCTGAAAGATTATTGTGCCATGAAAAATAGATTCTTGGCCTTTGTTTCCAATCTTACGTTTAGGCACGTCTATGTTTAATATCTAGGTTCAAATACACCATTTCCTTGTAAAATGTAGATATTACTGTGAAGTATTAAAATATTTGTCTGTTGCTGTGTTCTTTTCGTTTGTTTCTAGTACTAAAATAATAATTTATTTCCACTAGATAAATGGCTGAATCGTTTAGCTGTACTGTGGTTTTGATTTGTTTATTATATCTCATTTGCTTCCAATAGTCTCTTGTTTAACGAAGAAAAGTCAATTTAATTGTTACATATTCTTTTTTTGTGACTGTCACTCCCTGTTTTGCCGCAGTTCTATGAACATTATGTTTCCAATTGTAAAGGTAATTGAACAGTAGAGCACACATTTTACTAGGACTTGGAATATTTCCTTAGTATTCAGATTGACACTATCTTATAGTTTTCTCAACGACTTCACAAACACTCAATAGTATTAATAGTTAATGTATGCAGATATCTACTGTGATAGAATCAATTATTTTGGTTACAAAAGTAATACAATTAGGCCAGGTGGGGTGGCTCAAGCCTGTAATCCCAGCACTTTGGGAGGCAGAGGAGGGCAGATCATGAGGTCAGGAGATCGAGACCAACCTGACCAACACAGTGAAACCCTGTCTCTACTAAAAGTACAAAAATTAGCCTGGTGTGGTGGCGGGTGCCTGTAATCCCAGCGATTCAGGAGGCTGAGGCAGGAGAATTGCTTGAACCCGGGAGGCGGAGGTTGCAGTGAGCTGAGACTGCGCCACTGCACTCCAGCCTGGGTGACA
The DNA here is from genome assembly GCF_000951035.1 of Colobus angolensis palliatus. Classification (NCBI taxonomy): domain Eukaryota; kingdom Metazoa; phylum Chordata; class Mammalia; order Primates; family Cercopithecidae; genus Colobus; species Colobus angolensis. The sequence goes on along the minus strand of NW_012123820.1, from coordinate 9,729,364 downwards.
GAGCAAGACTCCATCTCAAAAAAAAAGTGATAAAATTTAACTTTAGATGAATTTGAAATGAGCCCGAGGATGCTGTGTTCGTGACCACAGATGAGATGGACGTGGGGACTCGCTGCGTGAAAGTTATCTGAGGGGTACTGAAACCCAAATGAAAGAGTCGCTTCCTCTTTTAACTTCTCCTCCCTTTCTACTTTCTGTCTTCCTTCCTGTGAACCTTCCTTCGAATGTCTAATTATGGGTGAAATGTGGCGCTTTCAAACATGAAAAGACAAAAGAATAACTATTACTTTCTCTACTTCTAAAGTGAAATAAATATTCCAGACTCAGAGCTGCCATGTCTCAGTGCTGCGACCATTGCAAGCTAAGGTCTGGAGAGTCACTTCACTTATTTGCCTTCTCATCTGCTCAGAGGTGGCCTGAGAATTACAGTCTGTTTTCTAAGCACTTACCTCCCCATATTTAAACAAATCTAAATTTCCAGAGGGGAAAAAATGAAATCAAAACAAAACAGCCCCTGTTCAGAACACAGTGTGTGATTTTTATCTGTCTGCTCTTCCTCTCCTCAGCTCATGCTTAGGCATCAAATTGCACTGAAGGTACACATTCAAAATCCCCATTGCGATGAGGTGGCTTTGCTGCAGTAACTCGCTCTGCAGTGCTTTTGCACTAGTCTCCTGTCACTAGCTTGTGCACTTACTTTGCTTGTGAAGTCCCAACAGTCTCAGAGTTTTAAGATGCGCATATTTTACTACAACTTTCTGAAGTTGCATTTTACCACAACCTTTCCAGGAGGCAACTGCCACTCTCTGGCTTATGCACTGAGAATGCTTTTTAAAGCTATATGTGTTCCACTTAGGTCCAGTTAGCATTCTAACACAGTGGTCCGGTTTTGCCCACATGGTCACTTGATGAAGTTTAAATATAAAGCCAATGCAAGAGGCAAACAAAACAAAACAAATCATCCTTTTTGTCCATCATGTATTCACATGCGTTTTCCAGAAATAGCTGTGGATAAGATGCTTCCATTTTTGCTGCCTTTTCAATTATTGACATAATTGATATGCTCCCTTTCTTTAATACAGATTTCTCCCCACCGCTTCTCCTAAGTCAGATTTTACAGTTATCTCCATAGCAACATTCACAGCTAATAGGAAGATATATCTTCTGAATGGCGGGCAATACAACATTAACTGTTAGAACACAACATTTTTCATGTCGGAAACATCTGGAATTCACAACCAGCCAAGATGTGTAAAAATATCTGTGGCTCCTTAATGGTCACCCAAGGCTGAGCTTGCTTGCCTTATTAGAATTCATTTACAAACAACTCTTAGGAACCAGCTATGTAGCATAATAAAACTAAGCGTTATTTCAGCATCAAAAAAACAGAGTTTAATTTACAAGTGAAGTTGCTTATAACGGTTCAAATCGTCCTTTGTGGAAAAGAGTTTATGGTAGATTTGGGCCATATTACCAACCTATTACCAGTGCACTAATACCTCTATTTACTGGCTGATTATATCCTCTGGCAAAATTCGGAACTGTCTACTACTTTGGCGCAAACTAATCAGTTTTCAAAATTAGTTATTGATCTCAGACCCAGTGTAGAGGACCAATTTAGTGGCTGGTTCATTGAGTACTGAAGTGGCACCATTTGTGAGAGTAGCAGAGGAATCAGAGCAAATACAGCATTCAAAGACATTCCTCAAAGGTGGTTTTCTATTGCAGGGAATTTACAAATACACGTTTTCAAGGATGCTAAGTCTCCCTCATTACAGATTAATGACACAAGTGCATCCCAGCCGGCCACATGAACTTACGCTTTTTTTGTATATACATTTGTTACTCATATCCTAGATTTAAATAAGCAGTAAGTTGGAAATCATAAAGAACCTTAAGGAAAATATGTCCCTCTGTTTCTTCAAACTCAATTCTTCATTTGAGTTTATTTGAAGTTGACTAAAGGGAGTTGTTAGCTTGTAAGAATAAAGTCATTATTCACTCTTACGCAGATGACAGAATATGACAGAAAAAGTAAACCAGAAATTGAATTCAAAATACTCTGGTGCCTAAATTTCACTTCACATTTCTCATAATTTATCCATCTTTTTCTTATCTTACTGATTTTTATACATTTTTCTTGAAAATAATGTCTTAATGGCTTGTGTTCTATGTGTGGTTTCAAAAACTGTCAGGAAGAATTGAGATTTCACATATTTTCTGAGTATCTCAGAAAAACAAAATTAAACATGAAAATTAGTCAAAATTGTTTTTGACATTTCTCGTCAATTTGACATTGTTAGGGGAAAAGAAACCTTAGAGATTAAGATGCAAAATCTTCACACAAAGCCCCAAGTAAGATTTGCATAGATTTAGCTACAGTTATTTTTAAACATAAACCCCACACAGGCACCGTAAGAATTGACAACCACATAGTGACCAGAGCTCAATGTTCAGAAGAAAGTTAGAAGTGCTATAATTAGAATATCTTTTTCTATTTCTTATTGCTATGGGTTGTTGCTTATTTTCTAATGACCTTGTCTCCAACAGTGCACTGGTTATTTTTTTTCCTTCTCTCAGGCCCTTTAAAAATGTATGTGCGTATATCTGTATCTGTATATATAGCACGTAAATTAACCTTCAATAATTACTTTAATTTAAAATGTAATTAAAATGCCCACATTATGTTTCATTTCTAAAGTCTCTAGTTCCAAAAGGCAAGATTATTGTAAGTGAGAAAAGAAAAAAAAGACATTTTTATATATACTTGGAGGTGAAACCTCACAGCAAACTGAAGTCAACCTTATTTAATGTTCTTGTGAATTTAGAATGTGTGAAAAGTCCTCTAAGGTGTAAAAGTGACACACACTCCGTTGGTTTATGCATAGTCACACAGTTCCATAACGTACGAAATTTACTTATTTTCTTTATAATTCTGTTTAATGCCCCCAAATAAACCACTGTAACATTATTTGCTCTGTAAAAATATGAAATAATAGCATAATTGTGGGAGCAAGGAAAGGTAACAAAGAATACGATATTAAATGTAGACTTATTCAGACCTCCATGTTACTAAAATCAAAACTCCTCCTCCTACATGATAAAATGTAAATCACTTAACAGACAAATAGTGGTTTCTCTGAGATAGCAATTTCTGTATCCAATGGTATTTTGCATGTCAACTCTTATATAAGCACAGTTAATAAATGTCAGAACATTCAGTACAATTTCAATTTGGGCCAAAGTGGGGGCCCATTTTCAATCAGATACTTTGATAATTTTTGAAGGGACGTAGTTTTTTAACCATGCAAACCACCAGAATCTGCCATAGGCTTGTTGAAAGACAGACCCGGCTCAATCAGACTGTCCATGGACAGTTCAGACCATTTACATTTGCTATGCTAATGTGCCACAGAGGAAAAAAACACTCGTTTAGATTTCTTAGCACCTCAAAGGAAAATGTAAAAAAAAAAAAATTCCAATATGTAACAGGTAAAATGTTACGCACATCACAATGTTTCATTGTTTTCAGAGAGGTTTCACAGAACTTTTTGCCACACCTACTACTTTTCATGGATCTAAGATATCACTGTCTAAGCCTGTCAACCATAAACTTACAAATTAACAAAGCGTGATCATGTGTTTCTCCCCATGTTAATCTAGAAGATCAATATTACAATTGTCCCCAGTTTGTTTCAGAGTGGTTGAGTGGAAGCAAACACCCAGTGGAAAGAACATGAGCTACAGATCACACAGACCTGAGTCTGAACCCAGCTTCACCACATTCTAGTTACGTGGCTTGGGTTATTCCACCTTCAGAGCCTCAGGTTTCTCATGTAAAAAAAAAACAAAACAAATGATTCCCTCCTGCTAAGCTTAAGATGTATGTAACTCAAGTTTCCACAGTCCTCACAAGGCAATCAGTACAAACATAAAATTAATTTTATGTAACTTACAGGTCCTTTTTTAAATGGGTATTAATGAAATTCAGTTCATGCTATATTTTTCTGAGTTGTATAGATGTGACATTTCAGCGATTAATTCTTTGTCAACATAACTCGATTTAAAATGTGGAATGCGCCTGGTGAGATGGTTCACACCTGTGATCCCAACACTCAGGAGGCCAAGGCAAGCAGACCACTTGAGGCCAGGATTTCAAGACTGGAGTCCTCAACATAGCAATACCTTCCCTCTACAGAAAATTTTAAAAGATTGCCAGGCACAATGGTTCACACCTGTCATCTCAGCCTCGCACCTGTAATCTCAGCACTTTGGGAGTTGAAGGCGGGTGAATTACCTGAGGTCAGGAGTTCAAGACCAGACCAGCCAACATGCCAAAACCCAGTCTCTACTAGAAATGCAAAAATTAGTTAGGTGTGGTGGCAGGTACCTGTAATCTAAGCTACTTGGGAGACCGAGGCAGGAGAATCGCTTGAACCCAGGAGGTGGAGGTTGCAGTGAGCTGAGATCATACCATTGCCCTCCAGCCTGGGCAACAAAGTGAGATTCCAAGAAAACAAAACAAAACAGCAGCAACAACAACAACAACAAAAGTGCCAGGCACGGTGGCCCATGCCTATAATCCCAGCACTTTGGAAGGCCAAGGAGGGCAGATCACCTGAGGTTGGGATTTCAAGACCAGCCTGACCAACATGGAGGAAGCCCGTTTCTACTACAAATACAAAATTAGCTGGGCGTGGTGGCACACGCCTGTAATCCCAGTTACTCACAAGGCTGAGGCAGGAGAATCACTTGAACCTGGGAGGAGGAGGTTGCGTTGAGCCGAGATTGTGCCATTGCACTCCAACCTGGGCAACAAGAGTGAAACTCAGTCTCAAAAAAAAGCTAGCTAGGAATGGTGACATGCACCTGTGGTACCGACTATTCAGGAGACTGAGGCAGGAGGACCACTCCAGGCCAAGAGTTCGAGATTGCAGTGACTATGATCGCGCCACTGCGTCCCAGCCTGGGTGACAGAGCAGGACTTTGTCTTAAAAATCAATCGATCAATAATTTTTTAAAGTGAAATGTATTCTCTAGTCCTATTACTGTCCACAGTCTCTGACTTCTGCTTGGTTCAATCCATTCTACTTTGTTCTTTAGTCTCCTCAACAAGTGTGTCATTAATGTTAAAAATGAGTTTTTTAAATGATTTAATCTAGTAGGAATTATTGTTGCACACCTAGTTCCTAGTGTCGTGTCTAACAGAGTAACTCTAAATAAAGAAAGGGAAAAGAAGAAAAAATTGGCTCAAAACATTAAACTCTGGAAATTGGGGTTAAAACACAATGTTCTGGTCCCTTTAATACAGATTATTTCTGTGTATTATCTAAAATGTATGTTCTCAGCTAAGTGATCGTCAATTATGTAATTATATGACCACGGTAATTAGGATCAATTCTCTTAGTTTATATATTTTGTCTTCAAAATATGTCGCTTTAATCACTTTCAAATTTCTAACTAGCCATTTTCAAGAGTTCTGACAGAAAATAAATACAGAAGTAATTTTAAATGAAAATCCTAGAAAGCAGGCAGAGCTGTAATTGTGCACTTTAAAATGATACTTACACCATGTGGGGAACTGGGCACTAATAAAGTTCCATGATTTTACAGAGTGATTCTAAAGAAAGAAGTAAAGTTTTATGCAACACATGCTTCTTCTCTAGAACTGTTTCCATTCGGATATTTCACAGAAAATTTGGTAAATTCTGTCATTTGACTTTTTATCTCTATTCCCATATTAGCACTGTGTAAACTTTTATAGACAGTAAAGCAGTGATTTTATAACAAAAGACAGTGATAAAATTGTCCAAGTAACTTTTCTTCTACCCATATTTGTTTACCTTTGTTTATCCAAGTAGCCATGTAAGGAAAGCCTGTAAATCAAAAAGACCTAGAATATTAGAGTGCTACAAAATTTACAAAGATATATGTAGATTTTAAACTGGTAAACTAAAGTTTTGAGCTGAAAGTCTATGAGGAAGTGCAAGAAAAGAAAAGAAAGCCAAAAGGGGTTTCGTATCTGTCCCAGTAATTTTTTTCTGTTCCTGTCTCCAAGACCAAATGAACTCAAGGCTAATTACAAAGACAAAAGACTGGTCACTTCTCTCGGAGTGAAAAGAAAAGAACAGAAAATGTGATTTAAAGCTCAACTTTAAGCATGAATAACAGATTGGAGAATGTGCCATAGAGGAACTCATTAAACAACAGTGAAGTCTGACATTTTGGAAGGTTCTGAATATTCTTTGAAAATTTTGAGAATCCAAGTTTTTTTCTCATATGTGTGATTATTAAGGGGAAAAATGTGGATAGTACTGGGGTTGGAATCACATTGGTTTTATTTCATATTAAGGTTTAAAGGATGCGTCTAATTATTTGATTACCTTTTGGATATCATTTTGCTCTTAATATACTCCTTTTGTTTTTGTTTTGTTTTGTTTTTTGAGAAGGAGTTTTACTCTTCTTGCCCAAGCTAGCGTGCAATGGCCTGATCTCAGCACACTGCAACCTCCGCCTCCCAGGTTCCAGTGACTTTCCTGCCTCAGCCTCCAGAGTAGCTGGGATTACAGGCGCACACCACCACACCTGGCTAATTTTTTGTATTTTTCAGTAGAGACGGGGCTTCACCATGTTGGCCACACTGACCTCAGGTGATCCTGACCTCAGGTGATCCGCCTGCCTCAGCCTCCAATATGCTCCTAATATATCATTTGCATTGCCTAAGTTGTTAGGGAAGTAAAATAATAAAGTTTGATTCAACAACTGATACAGGTCATTCTATCTCTGCGATTTGTTATTCCTGACTTTACATTCCTAGTATTTATTCTACACTATAACAGCACAGGTTCTAGTATTCCCAAAGGTTTCTGGTGCTTTAGGCAGAGCTACACTGGTTACCACCTAAAGTCATGAACAGCAAGTGGTCCAGACTTACTACTTTTAGTAATTTGTAGTCTGCATAATAAACTAGAAATCAACTAGTTATTAGCTTGCCTCTTCCATGACTGAAAAACATTTTCATGAACAATTTTGTAATTAACTAGTATAAGGATGCCACATCTAAACATTTTTGTTTATTCAACTGGATTTTAAACTCCTTTCTTTTGGTATCTTCAAAAGTGCTTCTCTTGCTGAACACAACTCAAGTGTTACAAGTAGATGTAAGAGTAGGTGGACATCTTCCATGTGTCAGCAAAAGGCTTGAGCTGACAATGTCCTCAGATAAGAATGGTAGAAGAGAAAGGGAAAGGTGAATCTGCTGCTAATTAGGCTAAAGCCACTCATCTTCTGCATGATAGCTGGAGGTCTCCCTCAGACTCACTGCCAGGCAAACCCAGATATCACAACTTGGATATCGATGCTGTGGACAGAGAGGAGCTGTGCTTTGGCAAGCTGACCTCTGGAACCGAAATAGGAATGTGGATGTGTAAAGCTACACTCAGGAAATTGGTAGTCTCTGCCTTTCTGACTCTTCCTGCCTTAGCATGTTAGTTGGTTCCACAAATATCTGCAAATGCTTCAGCTCTTGTTCCCCAATTGATGCTTACACAGCTGCCCCTGACTAAGCAGCAGAACCAGTTACCTACTGAAGGGAAATTGCATGTACCTATACGTGTGCCAGACCAAAGACTGGAGCATGGGAATGGGTGTATGCTTCAGAATTCAAATCTTTGTTTCTACATTTAATACATATGCAATGTTAGACAAGTAAATTAACTTCTCTGTCTTCTCATTCTCATATAACTATAAAAGGTAAAAAAAAAAAACTTCAGTAAATTGTTATAAGGATTAGAGATGTCTGTAAAGAAACTTCCAGAATGATACTGTTCAAAAGGTATTTGCTATACCATTATTTATTGTGTTTGTGTATATATATATATATTTCTTTAATATTAATATTATTTTTGTGGACGCTAGGGAAGAACCACACATATCTATAAGTTTTCTGTGTTTGCTTTATTTTTTTATGATTTTTAGCTACGCATATTTTCTATCTGACGCATAAAAAGGACTTAAAGTGCAGGCACTGATGGTTTATTCACACAAAGCTATAAATGATACATATATAATATTTATTGAGCCCCTAACATATTTCAGGCACTGTGCTCAGAGATTTACCTGTGTTATTTCATTTTTTCCACTTTACTATGAGAAACTGAGTCATAATGTAGTTAAATACAATTTCCCAAAATCATAAGCTAGTAAATGGCAGAGACAGAGTTTAATATCAAGTATGTTTCAAATCTCTCTACTATAATAGCTCTCCCTCTGTGTAATATTGGAGTCTCAATCATCAGAGTAAAGATGCAGAGAAATGAGAAAATGAACAAATGTATAACTGATTAATGGGATGATAGGAGGGGAGGAGCCTGTGCTTTCATAATAAGAGCGTAGTCACATTAGAGTGGGGTCAAGTCCTCAGTTTTCTCCTGCCAACTGCATGACTTCAAGCTAGTTCTGCCACCTCCCTGCAATCATTGGTATCCTCACCTATGAAATGAAGCTAATAATAGAACTTGCATCTTGGGATGCTTGTGAGGATAAAACAGGATAAAATGCCTGGTATACCATAAGCATTCAAATAATATTCGGTGTGTTTACAATGGGTTCAAGAAGAGGAGGTTAATATATAGTAGAAAGATGTCACCTACATCTCACCATTCTGCTTGAGACATCTCGTTAACAAGGCTCTGCTTGATGTGCAGGGTACCCACAGCAGCCAACATTCTTTAATACGGCCAGCAATGCAGAAATGTTACATTAAATCTACAATTTATTAAGCTTCTATCACAGGCCGGAGAGTTTGCTGGGCATATTGTATACAGTCCCTCAAATCTCACATCAAACTTGTCAGGTGCTACTCATCAACCCGTTTTACAGCAGCATATACACACGAATGGAAAGGTAAGGTAGCACATCCAGAATCATACATGTACAGTTAGTACACTGGCACACCTGGTGTTGAGTGCCTTGAAGACTGTCTAACTCTAAAATGTGCCTTTTCTTTTTTTTTACTTTGAGACAGAATCTCACTCTGTCACCCAGTTGGTTCACTACAACCTCCATCCTCCAAGTTCAAGCGATTCTTCCACCCCAGCCTTCCAAGTAGCTGGGATTACAGATGTGTGCCACCACGCCCAGCTGATTTTTGTATTTTTAGTAGAGATGGAGTTTCCACCACGTTGCCCAGGCTGGTTTCAAACTCCTGGTCTCAAATGATCTGCCTGCCTCCACCTCCCAAAGTGCTAGGATTACAGGCATGAGCCACCGCACCTGGCCAGCTCTTTTTTCTTTCTTTCTTTTTTTTAAATAAAACAAAAAACAATATTATGCTCTGTCACCCAGGCTGGAGTGCAGTGGCAAGATAATAGCTCACTGCAGCCTTGAACTTCTAAACTCAGGTGATCCTCCCATCTCAGCCTCCTGAATAGCTGGGACTACAGGCACTCACCATCACACTCAGCTAATTTTTTTGTATTTTTTTTATTTTGGTTTTGGAGATGGAGGGTCTTGCTATATTGCCCAGGCTACTCTTGCACTTCTGGCCTCAAGTGATTCTCCTGCCTCAGCAACCAAAAGTGTTAGGTTTACAGGCCTGAGCCTCACCTAGCCTAAAATGCACATTTTTTACGATACTTTCTTCCCTCTTGCTAAGATTGCTTATTTCCATTTTAGACACTGGATCTCAAGAGTCTTACATTGTTGGTGAGGTTAGGGATATGGCCAA
>NW_012123820.1:9715167-9719572 GCF_000951035.1 Colobus angolensis palliatus | reverse complement strand
TTTTTTGATATTTGGAGTGAATTAGAAGGTGCCCAAGAGAACCTGAATATCTAAGTTTCTCATTGCACTCAAACACCAAATATAAATTAGAAGGTATTTCCAGATCCAAAAATAATTGAGAGGGAATCTATCCATTGGAAATTAATACAAGATAAATCTCTCTAGAACGTATATGAGGCATTTTTTTTATAGATTAGTCTTGCAGCTATATCTTATGTTTATGAAATTTCTAATATCATTTTATGTAACTGTGTCCCAGAAACCATCTACAACTTTTTAATTTAATCTTAACATATATTAACATGTAGTTAATATATGTAACCTATATTAAAATTGTGTGGAGCTCTCATAATGATCTAATCAATCTAATAAAAAAATCTAATCTCCTTTTAGGAAATTTACATTAATACAACATGCATATAATAAATAGTTACATTATTGTTTATCTTACTTTGTAAGTCTTGTAAATATATGAAATTCAAATAAAATAACAATTATTCTAGTTAAATGCCAATGATTAAGTCAATGGTTTGAACTTTATATGTTTCCTAGGTGTCCTATAATATGTTATTTCTTGTTCTACTAGCTTCTGTGAAGGTTAAATCTTGAATATTTTAATTTTTAAATTTGAGGCTGGTAGGCTATTATATGCATGTTTTCATCAGGTTTGTATTGTTTGCCAGAAAACCATCATAAATATTATAATTTCATCAATGATTGATGGATATTTTCAGCTAAATATGTGACATTCTCTGTTGTTATGTAGGTTATACTTTTTTCAACAGAGTTTACATTTTGGGATGTTCCTTCAGACATTTACATTTTTCAAGAGTTGATATTTCCAATTTAATCACTTTTTAAAAAGTTAGTTTAGTGACAGCTCCATAACCAGATAATTAGTCTTCATTTTAGTCTACTCAGCATGAATAGCTTTTCATTACTTTATGTTTCCATCTAGGTAATGTGTGTCTTGATACTACTGCACTTGGAAACATACATTTATTAAATAAAGACTTGGAGTAAGTGAAATACATTTCCTTAACTGTTTGTAAGTTGCAGCTATCAACTGCTTCAATGAGCTTTGAAAATAAGTGAAAGTAGCAGAATTCAATAGAGTGGCTAGAAAATTTCACCTTACCTATTGCAGATTTTAGAATCAATGCAGTAAATGTGTTAATATAGAAAAATCTTAAAAGATTCCTTCTGGAAAATAATGAAGCTTTAAAATTTAATGACTAATTGAAATACCAGGCCCTTTTGTACGGCTACGGCTCCTCTCATTATACCAACTCAGAAACTGAACTGGACTGCAAGGCACAGGGAAAGTCTTTGAGAGACTGATCTTTGTTGCAAGAGACTCTTTAAGCTGCATTATATTGTTCCTAAGCCTAATTTTATTATTTCTAGGGAATCTGATGTACTCTGTCGCTAAGTACCAAGGAACCACAAAACCCAAGAAACAGTGCATTTGCTGAATCATATATCAAACTGAGAAGAGATTTGTTAAAAATAATTCTTTTGAAGAATATATTCAGCCTCAATTGTATATCCTCGGCTGGCCACATGCTGGTTTTCTCTCTTGATTTCTACCCCTTTAACTTTCCCTTTATGTCTTCCTCCTAGTTTTAAAAAGAGCATTCCAGCCTCTGATAATGACTTACAAGCTTTATTATAAATTATTGGTGCTTTGGAGGTGTAACAAAGAGGACGATTTTTCTTAAGCTGTGATAAAACCAATCATATCAGAAGAGCTCTGTGTGTGTTTGTGTGTATGTGCATCTATGTTCGCTAGTTCTAGAATGTTTATAAAGCAGACAAGTTTTCTTTGAAAATTGTTATATTATTAATTTTTAAGAATGTAATTGCAGTAAGCGGCATAAGAGTACCTTGCAAATCTCTCCAAAGGGACAAGATAAAGCCATCATGGTTCAAAAGTTCAGAACGCAAAGCTTCAAAGTGTGAGCTGGGAAGAAAGGAAATTCCTCTGGGATCACTATCATTTTCTTACATTCCCACCAATGCTTTGCTGGTTTGTTCTGAAGAACCATTCTCACAGACCCCTCATTACAATTTCTGCTGTGACTGGCCACAGTTACTTGAAACTTGTGTTAAAAGACAAGCTATTTATCCACATTGTCATTTTGCTTTTCTGTGGCCAGGGGATTAATCGTTTCTCAAGGGCCTACCTCTACCATTTCCTTTACTTTCGGGAAAGGAGATTTTAAGTAAATACCACTGCATGACCACAGCTTATTCTTCAAATAGAAATGTAATATATCATTTAAAGAAAGAAAATTACCGGGAGATAATTTTAGCCAGAATTCACTTATTTAATGCATATTTGAGAGGTGACCTCACTTCATGGCCAAATCAAGTCTAAAAGTACCCTTCTGAATACATGAAAAACTAATGTCTTCATACAAGTGAGCCTTGTGGGCTGGCTGGGTGACAAGCATTTGTTGCCTTCCATTTTCACCAGCTTAATTCTACAAGCTGGAGAAGCGCTAAATGGAAAGTGACAGAAGTGTCTTTCCAGGAAACAAAATTGGTTAGGATACATGAGGACTGATGCCTGGTTCAGGCAAGAATCAATGGAATGAATTCAGTATTGGCATTTTAAATGGCTCAGGTAAAATGATAAATAAGCCAATAGCATCTCACCAAAATATATGCATGTAAAAATGAATATTTAGGACCAGATAATTTTCAAAGAATGAATTCATTATATATTAACACTCATGTAATTGCTTTAGAGTGATTTAATTTTTTAATTAGTTTCTTCTATTAGCTACATAAAGTCACTTATGTCATCCTGTTACTATTCATGGTAAATTTATGAAATACATGTTATTTTCATCTTATGAGCAAGAAAAATTGAGTTGGAAAAGAACTAAGGAGCTTTGATTAATATTACATATTTTGTCTGTGTTCCAGAATTCAAGTTCATATCTGTCTTATTCTTCATCCATACTTTTCCCATTACACTATGAAGTTCTTCCTTTGACATCCATAAATTAACGTATATTCACTTATTTGTATATAATCACATATAGCAATAAACTATGCTAGAAAAATTGCATTTGAGAAATACGTTATAAAGAATGACAAAAGCCCATTTTTATTCCAAACATAATATACTATAATTAATTGCCCACCGTTTTCTCTGGGATATCCCTACCTCTGAAACTATAACTGAAATGTGTTACTTCCATTAATACAGAGAGATGATTGTAATAGGAATAAAAATTCTTCTACAGAATAAAAATAAACTAAACATTTCTATTTTTTCTAAATATATAGAATTTGCCAAGGGTTCAACTGCCTAACACCTGTACAAACTACTTATATACCCAGATTTATTATCAATTTGTGTATGGATGGATTAATGTATGTTAGATTGTATATGTCAGATGATGTATTAAAACACGAAGAATAAACATATGTATTTGGCAGAAATAGACATCTCCACTGTTTCTATAAAAAAAATAAATAAAAAGGCTACACATGTAAACATACTAATTTATCTTTAGTTGTCAAAAGAGTGTTTCATCAAGTGTGTGTTGATTGCTTTAGACTTATGGGCACAACAGTTCAGAGAGCTCAAATGAAAACCATAACATTTACATTTTTGCATGTGCTTTACAATTCAAAAGAATACTATTAATATCTTAAAGGCAAATTATTGAGCAAAACTAAGAGATGCTGGATTCAATTAAGAACTTATTAACTTGATTCAATTCAACAAATGGTTCTATACTAGACCCTTGGCTAAGTCAGGAAGTGTGTGGCAAAGGGAATCCCATGGCAGGCAGTGCAGAGGTGAGCAGGATCTAACCTGGAGAGAATTTAAATTAAATTTAATTAAATCACAAGGATAGTTAATCTGTTCTCATAATAGCCTTACCAAATTTTATTTTGATCATAAAATTTGATCTGGAATGGAATGGAATTGGAAGCTCTGGCAAATTCACTGTTTTGCATCTGGTACCTAAGTTTCTCAAATAACTATATTAAAAATGGTATTTTTCTTTTTTCAGTCTTTAGCTCAAGTCTCTTGAGAATTACATCTACCACCTTAACAAATTCTTTAAAGGAAATTGTAGGAACTCTCTTTTTCACTCAATGAGCTGTAAAACAAAAACATGATGAGGTTCCAGAGTCCCCCCCAAAAAAAAAATCTGCTTGATGAGATTCTACTCCTGAAAAGGATTTTGTGTTTGGAACTGAGCCACATTTCCCTACCTGCCATTCAAAAAGAATGTTTATTTGGATTGATTTCCTTTCGGGGAATTTGTTGTTAGTTGAAAATATTTTTTTTTAGGCCGGGCGCGGTGGCTCAAGCCTGTAATCCCAGCACTTTGGGAGGCCGAGACGGGCGGATCACGAGGTCAGGAGATCGAGACCA
>NW_012123820.1:9694247-9714955 GCF_000951035.1 Colobus angolensis palliatus | reverse complement strand
AAAAAAAAAAAAAAAAAAAGAAAATATTTGTTTTTAATTTCTTCAATCACCTGGAAAGTACTTTGGTTTGTTATTTCCTACTGACTCCTATCTAAGGTTTTTTGAATGCGGAGAAAGGTGTTGATTATATTTTATTGCTAGTAAGAAGCATGGCTAGGCTGGTGCTCTTTGTACCCATTGGTGAACATACGTGCATTTATTTATATACATAAATGCACATAAATGTATATATTATATACATAAATATAAGTGATGGCTTTTTCACATTAAGGATGAATCTGGTTATGTGTGGTAGCTCAGACCTGTAATCTCAGTGCTTTGGGAAGCCAAGGTGGAGGATTGCTTGAATCTAGGTGCTTGAGACAAACCTGAGGAACATAGCAACAGTCTGTCTTTACAAAAAATAAAAGAAAATTAACCAGGCCTACTGGTGCACACCTGTAGTCCCAGCTACTCTGGAGGCTGAGGTAGGAGGAACGCTTTAGCCTGGGAAGTAAAGGATACAATGAGCTATGATCCTGCCATTGCACTCCAGTCTGGGCAACAGAGTGAGATCATGTCTCAAATAAATAAATAAATTAATTAATTAATTAAAATTAAAATACAAAAAGGATGAATCACTTAGAAAATAGCATTATCAACTGCTAACAGGTCCATAGTTTTGTTTTTGTTTTTCACTTTTTCTTTTCTGAAGATTTTGTAAAGAGCTATTAAGTGTGAGTATACATCAAAGCTGTGTTTGTATTTCACAAGTTAACAGCACAAATATCCAGCTAAAGAACTTTGGCCTGTGGACCTGAGGGGTCTTTGTAAACAGAGGCCCCTGCAGGAAGATAAGCTGAGACCCCAATTCAGCTGCTTCAAAGACTAACATTTGCATCTCCTCAAGCTTTGGCTTCCTTTCCTCCTTTATTTTTTATTTTTATTTTATTTTGAGACGGAGTCTGGCTCTGTGGCCCAGGCTGGAGTGAGCAGCGCCATCTTGGCTCCCTGCAAGCTCCGCCCCCCGGGTTCCCGCCATTCTCCTGCCTCCGCCTCCCGAGGAGCTGGGACCACAGGCGCGGCCACCTCGCCCGGCTCATTTTTGTATTTTTAGTAGAGACGGGGTTTCACCCTGTTAGCCAGGATGGTCTCCATCTCCTGACCTCGTGATCCGCCCGCCTTGGCCTCCCAAAGTGCTGGGACTACAGGCGTGAGGCACCGCGCCCACCTCCTCCTTTATTTATATTTAATTTGTGCCTAGTCTTTGCCCAGAACTGGTGGCAAACCCTTAGGCCAAATTCTAGCAACTCAATGGGCAACATGCTTCAGTAGTCCACTGAAAATTATCACTTTACCTATTTCTTATTTCAGGTTATTATATATAAAATTTTTGCCTTACATCTTACCCTGAGAGAGTATAAGAAGTATAAGAAAATGCTTTGATAAAGGAAATCATTATAAAGTTCAAGTTATAACATTATGTTAATAAGAATACCATAGAAAATAATTATAATATTCATATCATTATTATTGTTAAATGAAATGAATAATATAATCAACCACTACTGTAATGGAAAGAAAAATCCAACATCTTATACCTTATTATCAATAGCATTGTCTTCATGTATGACGGCCACCATATTTCAGCATGTCACAGATAATTAACACCTTATCTACTAACTACACACACAAGAGACATGGCATGACTTTTTCTGAACATTAGATTTCTAATTTCAGTGTAATAATGAACATTTACTAAGCTCTGACTATGTATGAGATCTTGTGCTAGGGAAGAAAATGATAATAATAGATGAATTAGACATTTTTGCCACCCCATCCCATCCCAAAGGGCTCACAGTCTAGTTCAAACACAATAGACAATATCACCTTGTAATGGGGCTTTGACTGCATTTGATAAGCTGCATCTCTGAGTAGATGGAGACACGGGTGGGGATGGGTGATAAACTCAAGAAAAAAGAGCCGAAATGATGAAGTTACAATGAGTTATGGCAGTGCAAGAGGTTTTGAGTCTCTCTTGACTGAGTAACATTTTTTCCTTTTTAATTTTGGTGGTTCTGTTAACAAATCACAGGATTTACATTTCTAGAAGAGTCTTGCAAACAGATTAGTCTTTTCTCATTCATATAGCAAATAAAATTATCTTTTATTTGAAAGACAACAAATTATGACAATCTTGAAAATAGGAAAATTCTAGTAAAGCACCTTGATAAACATTACATCTGAAAACATAAAAATTCTAATAAACAGCCTTGATACATATTACATTTGCATGCAAATATTCTGAAGCTATTTTGTTAGCCTTTTAATCCCCCCTTTTTATTATTTTTCTTCTCTTTTTAAAACTTGATACTCTATTATTTAGACAAAGGAAAAATGTTTGGTGAATAGCTGGCCAGAAACTGTCATAATCTCAGTAAGTCCCATAAAGTAAGTAATTGAATCTTCACAAAATATGCATTATTTCTCATCTAAGTTTACGGATGAGGAAAGCAACTTGGCCAAGGTCAGTTACCTAGCAAGGTGATTACCTAGCTTGAAGGACTGCAACCCAAGTGTTCTGGTTACTATATTCATGTTTCGCTAAGGCTTTGTAATTTATTTACTTAGGTATTCTTTTCTGACACAGCCTCTTACAGTGTTTAAGGAACCTCTCTGATATTGCATTTACTTTTGCTGACCTTCATCGTAGACTTAAGTGTCTAAATACCTACAAAATTTGTCGCTTGAAATGTGCCTTTTTACTTAGTCTTTGGAACCATCTATTCTTAGAAATGTTTTTGGCCTCTCTTCTCCAGCGATTGGTAGCCCTTAGAGGGCTTTGTGGGATAGTAATGGTTTATTTCAGTTGGCTAAATCATACCATTCAAAAAAGCAAAAGTAGTAAACAGCTTAAAGGCAGCTAAGACATGACCTCATTTTCTCATCTTTCATAATAGCCCGTCCTCACTCTGTACAAGGATTCCTTTTGAATTAAAAAAAAAAAATCATATGATAATAATAATACACTCTATGAAATAATAAGAAGACACTAGGAATGCAGACATGCTTTAATATGAATTTGTATCTTATGTTACATGTAAATATGTGTGAAAAACAGTAATATTTATAACATGGAAAATACATTGTGCTTTAGTTGATGTCATTGCTTATTGTGTATTTGTGTTCTTGGATCTTTGAAACAATTCTCAAGTGATCCCCTACATAGAAGGCTTCAGACCATATGTTAGAAATGAGTGCTGGGTGCAGTGGCTCACATCTGTAATCCCAGCACTTTCGGAGGCCGAGGCGGGCAGATTACCTGAGGTCAGGAGTTCGAGACCAGCCTGGCCAACATGGCGAAACCCCGTCTCTGCTAAAAAATACGAAAATTAGCCAGGCATGGTGGGAGGCGCCTGTAATCCCAGCTACTTGGAAGGGTGAGGCAGGAGTATTGCTTGAACCCAGGAGGTGACGGTTGCAGTGAGCCGAGATTGTACCATTGCACTCCAGCCTGGGCGACAGACAGAGCGAGACTGCATCTTAAGTAATTTAGATCACTGTTACTTGATCCCTTTTTAGCATCTTTGTGTCCATTTAACATTCCAAAAAATGTCAACGGTGATTTTAAAGTTGCTTCTTCTGTTTTCCCCAAGCTTTCTTTTCCTAATTAACTTTTGAAGGAAACTATAATTCTTCCTCTGAGAAACATGTGTCTTCTAATTTTTATTATTTTTAAATTCTGTCCTTTAATTTTAACCACAGTCAATTTATGACTATAACTGTCAAAACACAAATCTTTTTTGACATCCCAGCACAGATTTTAATTGCCAGTGTTCTTAGCATTTAAAAAAAAGTTTCCAAACTTTGTTTCTCCAAAACTCTTCTTACAGACATGCTGTAAATTATATACATATATTGATTATTCATATGAAGGCACGATTTAGCCTGAAGGCATGACACAGATATAACCAGATCTCAAATATGCAAGATTAATGGCCATGGAATAGACATTCCTCAAGTGGGCAGATAATTGGACATACTCGTCTGCCACTGAATTTAAACTCTGAAAATAAACTCAATGTTGTCCAATGTCCCATGTTTTGTTAGTGTTTTGGTTAGAGAATTAAAAACTGGCAATATGTCATAAATATCTGAACTGAAGACTCACTTCAGAGAATCTGAAAGATAGAGGTAGAAACTAAAAAATGGAACTAAGTAATTTTACAGATAACATTCGGAACAGATGCTGTTTTCCAGGTAAATGAAACATGGAACAATATGGAATTAGAGGATTATCTACATTATTTTGGACACAATACCCCATAGTTAGGTCATTGTTATTTTACAACTCTATGAAATAACCTTTTCAGACTGAATAACATTTTCACGTAAGCCCACAGATCCTCATTGTCATCAACATAATTTTTATTTGCTTTAATCGCTTAAATGGGAAATGTGAAGTTTTTTTCAAACCATATTTGAATGGCACCACAATGACCAGCATTTTCTGTTTAATCTTTAGGTTGTATTTTTAGTATGTCCACTGAAAACATTACAGAGAAGGGCTGGTAAGTAGCCTCATGTGCGACTGGACTGGTGACATTTTATAACAACTAGTAATCTTGTCTACACAAGGAAGCCCTCCAGCCCAAAGCAGGACACATAATGGTTCTCTTTATATTGATTTCCATTGAGTCACATTGTGCTTTACTACCTTGCAAACTGTTTAAATGAATGATTAGTCTGAAAACATAGTTAATGTTTTAGAATAGTTAAGACATGAAAACAAACCAAACACATTCTTATTTTGCATTGTAAATCTCATTGCTAAGAGGAATTTTATATCAGGCAATGCGAACTATGTGGTCATCTTGAAACCAGGTGAAAAGTGATTACTGACTTCATACAATATTGCTGAAAACCAAAGCCTAACAAATGATTAAACCTGAATTTAAATTCTGTGTTCACTTTAATCATATATGATTCACATTCACATCAGCATTTGCTGTTGAGCAATACAATGACTTTTCTAGACTTCGGTTTATATTTTGATGCTTTCATTTACTATTCATGTTGGAAATGACATCCTATGTAAATGCTTTCATGCAAATTTGAAATTGCAGCTAAGTACCAGAAAGGAAAGCAAGAAGTACATGAATTAATAAAAGTTAAACTATCCCAATTAATCTCCTACAAAGAAGCCCTGTGTGGCTCAATAATGTTGGCAGCACATGGTATAAACGTGATGTTTCCTCACCAGTTTCAAGTTCACTGCCCATTATGAAATGCATTATAACAAACATTTCAAGTGAAAGCTTTACAGGGAGGAACGTGATTCAGGATGTAACAGTGAACACTTGCTGTGATTTCTGAAAATCCTAATTGAACCGGTGAGAGGGTGAACGGTCAGCTGTTTTTGAAACATCTTTAAAAAGTTATAAATAAATTGGGGGCAAGTAGGTTTTTCCACTATAGGTACATGGAAATTGAAAAATATTTTTATTTATGTAAAACAATACTAACCTGGATGCCGGTGCAAAGAAAAGCTTTGTAAGGGATTATCAGGTACAGAATAACTTAGCTGAGTATTTAGAAATTTGAAATGGGGCCGGACGCGGTGGCTCACGCCTAGAATCCCAGCACTTTGGTAGGTCGAGGCGGGCAGATCACGAGGTCAGGAGATCGAGACCCTCTTGGCCAACATGGTGAAACCCTGTCTCTACTAAAAATACGAAAAACAAACAAACAAAGGAACAAAAACCTTAGCCGGGCGCGGTGGCGGCGCCTGTGGTCCCAGCTCCTCGGGAGGCTGAGGCAGGAGAATGGCGGAACCCGGGGGGCGGAGCTTGCAGGGAGCCAAGATGGCGCCGCTCACTCCAGCCTGGGCCACAGAGCCAGACTCCGTCTCAAAAAAATAAAAGAAAAGAAATTTGAAATGGTACTCACTTGGAGAAAGCTTTGGTTCACTGCAGAAGTCAAGCAACCAACCAACCTTATGAATTTTGTTGATTCATGATTAAACTTCTAATAAGAGGTAAGCTATAACATTACTATATTTCAGCAAAAACATTTGACAATCTCCTGCATTGCTGAGAACTGCAGTTACATGGAGCTGTATTTGCCGTGCTTTGTTTTGATGTGACGCATTTGATAGTCACACAGAACTAGGATCTAATTTAGTATTTTCGTGAAGATACTGTCTTGGTAAACATGGGAAAATAATCTGTTTAATTTCAGATAATAGTAATATCTCCTCATGAGAGAATGAGTATGTGTACAATAATGAATAAGTTTAACATGGACCTATTTATACTTTGAAGTAATCCTTACGGATTCTTTGCTGATATTCTAAAATGCATGAATTTCTGTGCATTCATGCAAAACTCAAGATTCCAAACTCAGCATTCTTCTGTTTGCATATGACCTTGCAAGTTAGCATTATATATGTCCCTGACAATATTCTTGGTGATTCCTATAGTTATTTTATAAACTATGTTAAAAATTAAGGACACTTAGTAAAGCAATTGAAAATGCAAAGCTGAATGAAGCAGAGAACCTACTTCAAGGTGCTGAGAGTACATGTTCAAGGTTGTGATTTACACTTACATTTCACATGGTAGGCCTATTTATCTCAAGCAACAACTAATTGCAATATATTAAAGGTCACTTTATGTATCAATCTTATAGTCTGAGAATGAAAATATTTATATTATTGAAAATAAAGCACTCTTTTCTGTATTTTCCTGTTGAAATACATATTGCCACCTTTATTTATGCAGAAGAAAGAATATCAAGACTGCTCTTAATGACCTGAGATTTTTAGGCATATATTTGAGTGTCTTATAACAATGAATAAATGCAATGGATTCTTCTAAATAGCTCAGTTCAGCTCTCTTTTGCCAGATGAGAGCTATATTGCTCAGAAAATCAAAATGAATAACCAGATAAATCAATATTTTTAGGACTTAAAAATGAAAGCAGTATTATAGAGGACATTCTCCAGGCTCTGTAAAACCAAGTTGTCTATGTCTCAGAGAAATAAAATAGGTAGCAGATACTTAACTCAGTTTTGAGAAGAGAAATTGCAACCTTATAATAAATAGTGGAAATAAAGTATGGGTTCACCCTGCTCCTGTTCCACACACAAATACGCTAAATGCACATATATGAATAAAAGTGCCCAAGCAAAGACATAGAAGATATTTCAGACTTATGAGGGCTCCGTTTGGCTGGTTTCTTGTTTAATTTTATTTATTTATTTATTTATTTTGGTATAAGTATAAGGAGTACAAGTGCAGTTTTAGAGTTTTGTTTTGTTTATTTAAAAAAAAACTCTGTTTTGTTTTTTATTAAGAAAAAGCAAACTCTGTTTTTTGCCCTGTTTTGCCCTGTTGCTGAGGCTGGAGTGCAGTGGCACAATCACTGCTCACTGAAGCCTGAACATCTTGAGCTCAAATGATCCCCCTGCCTCAGCTTCCCAAGCAGCTGGGACTAAAGGTGTGCAGCACCACACCTGGATATTTTTTGTATTTTTTTGTTGAAGTTGGGTTTCGTCATGTGGCCCAGGTTGGTCTCGAACTCCTGGGCTCCAGTGATCTTCCTGTCTCAGCCTCTCAGAGTGCTGGAATTACAGGTGTGAGCCACTACATTTGGCCCAAGTGTAGTTTTTTTTTTTTTCTTAAATATATTGTATAGTGGTGAAGTCTGGGCTTTTAGTGTAACCATCATGAGAATAATGTACATTGTACCTGTTAAGTAATTTCTCATCCCTCGGCTCCCTTCCACCCTCCCACTCTTCCAGTCTCCAATGTCTATTATTTCACATTGTATGTCCATGTGTCCATTTAGCTCCCCCTATAAGTGAGTACATGTAGTATTTGATGTTTTGTTTCTGAGTTGTTTTACCTAAAATAATGGCCTCCAGTTCCATTCATGTTGATTCAAAAGACATGATTTCATTTTTCTTTATTGCTGAATAGTATTCGTGTGTGTGTGTGTGTGTGTGTGTGTGTGTGTGCAGGTGTATGTTTGATATAATGATTTTTTTTCCTTTGGGTAGATACCCAGTAGTGGGGTAGTGGGATTACTGGATTAAATGATAGTTAGTTTTTGTGCAGAGAAAAGTAACTTCCTCCAATTACTTTTCTTACACACCCACACACAGACACACACTTATTTTAAGATCTTAGTTTCTCTATGCATTTTGTATTCTTTACTTGATGTTTTCTTTTATTCAGTGCAAACTCACTGTGTAACAATTTGAGGAGATTCCTGGAAACAAAGTCTGGGAATTTTATAAAGTCAAGAACTAAAGAGGACTTTCTGTTCCAAGACCTGATATAGAGACTTGGTTTAAAAAAAAAAAAAAAAAGGCCTTGCTGAATTGTCTGCTGAGCTTATAAAGGAAGAAATATTTTGCAGTATTTGGTGATGATACTAGAAGCATGCACATCGGGTCCCATACTCCAGGAAATAACTTACTTTGATTCATGAGAAGGTGGTGAAGCTTAGTAAAAATGACACATGAAACTCTGCAAATGGAGGACTATCTTATTCCATTGGCCATTCTTGGCTGCTTTTTGTTTATTCAAGTTGCTGTGTGTCATGTGAAGGCGAAGTTTATTGCAAAACATTTCCTCGGCCATTGGTGGTTAAACCACGATGGGCCTGAGTAATCAAAAGGCGGAAGTAGCACTGCCTGTACTCTAGCTATGCGGGCTGCCTACATCTGCAGAAATCGTTCAAGATGGTGACTTAGGAAGCATCAGCTACAGTATGACATCAGGGCTGTACCAGACAGAGGGCAGCTGGGAGAGGAGCTGCTCCGTCTTCCCGTTTAATCTGCTATACCAGACTGTGGCCCCGGGTAGAGTAAAAGAAATTATGCTAGGAGATTCAAAATAGCATACCACAGATGATATAAATGGCATAACATCGGTAACAAAATTCGTTTTAATATAAGTAAAATAAAATACCTTTTCTCCTAATATGTTGACAACTTGAACTATGCATTTTGGAAAGTGGGTTTAACTTTATCATTAAAGTACTTCCTTGGTAATCTTTTCTTGCTTTTTTTTTGGTAACAGCTTTTGTTGAGATATAATTCACAGGCCAAAAAACTTACCTACTAACGTGTATACAAATCAATGTTTTTTAAACTATATTTGCTGTGCAAAATTTACTACAATCGTAGACCATTTTTATTGTATCAAGAAAGCTCTTCACCTCCATCCCTAATCTTCTCTCCCACCCCAGCCTTAGGCAACTAATAATCTACATTTTCTACGTATAAATGTGCCTTTTCTGGACATTTTATGTAAATCGATTCATATAATATGTTGTCCTTTGTCACTGGATTCGTTCACTTAGCATAATGTTTTCAAGAATCATGCATTCTGTTGCATGTATCAGTACTTTATCCCTTTTCATTGCCTAATAATATTCCATTGTACGGAAATAACATGTTTTGTTTGTCTTTGCACCACCTGATGGACGTGTAGGTTGTTTGCACATTGAGACTATTATGAACAGTGCTGCTATAAACATTTATGTGCAAGACTTTGTGTAAACGTAGACTTTTATTTATCTCGTGTATATAGCTGAAGTGGATTGCTGGGGCATTTGTTAACCGTATGTTTTAATCTTTTGAAGAATCGCCAGACGATTTTCCAAAGTGGCTATACCGTTTCACATGGCTATGGGCGATCAGCATTGCATGGAGGGCTCCAATTTCCACGTATCCTGCACAGCACTTTTTTATCACAGCCGTCATAGTGGTTGTGAAGTTATGTCTCATTGTGAATTTCAATTTTCATTTCTCTGATGGCTGTAACTTTGAACAACTTTCCATGTGTTTATTGTTCATATGTATACATTTGGAGGTATATCTCTTCTGATTGGGTGATTTTGGTTTTATTATTGAGTTAAAATACGTCT
Source organism: Colobus angolensis palliatus (assembly GCF_000951035.1). Taxonomy (NCBI): domain Eukaryota; kingdom Metazoa; phylum Chordata; class Mammalia; order Primates; family Cercopithecidae; genus Colobus; species Colobus angolensis. The sequence goes on along the minus strand of NW_012123820.1, from coordinate 9,705,037 downwards.
TTGTGTATTTTAGCTATAAGTTATCAGATTTGCAATAATTTTGTAATATTCTGTGGGCTGTATTTTTACTCTCTTCACAATATCTGTATTTGTCCATTATTGCATCGCTATAAAGAAATACCTGAGACTGGATAATTTATAAAGAAAAGAGGTTTAATTAGCTCAGTATTCTGTGGGCTTTACAGGAAGCATGGTGCTGACATCAGCTTGGCTTCTGGTGAAGCCTCTATGAGCTTACAATCATGGTGACAGGTGAACGGGGAACAGGGACATCACATGGCAAAAACAGGGGCGAGAGAGAGAGAGAGAGAGAGAGTGGGTGGGAAGATGCCACAGAGTTTTAAATGACCAGCTCTCCCAAGAACTAACTCAGTATCTTAAAGGCAGCACCAAGCCCTGAGGGATCCACCCCCATCATTCAGAAACCTCCCAGCAGGTGCCATCTGCAGCACTGGGGATTACGTTTCAACATGAGATTTGGGCAGGGATAAATATCCAGACAAGATCAGTATTCTTTGAAAGAAAAAAAGCTTTTGAATTTTGGTGAAGTCCAATTTATCTATTTTTTGTTGCTGTTGTGTTTGCCTTTGGTTTTGTGTGCACGAAACTACCACCAAATTCAAGATCATTAAGATTTACCACTATGTTTTCTTCTAAGGGTTTTATGTTCTTACATTTCAGCCTTTTAACTATTTTGACGTAGTTTTTTATATGGTATGAGTTAAGGTTCCAATTTTGTTCTCTTATATCTACCTTACATCTTATATCTTGTATCAGTTGTCTCAGAATGATTTTTTTGAAAAGACAATTCTTTTCTAATCAAATAATATTGCACCATTGTTGAAAATCAGTTGACTGTGATGTAGGGTTTATGCCTGGACACTCAATTATGTTCCATTGATCTGCAATTTTATCCTAATGCCATTTCCACACTGTCTTGATTAGTGTACCTTTATAGTAAACTTTGAAATTGGGAAGTGTGAGGTCTCCAGCTTTGTTCTTGTTTTTCAAGATTGTTTGGGTTATTCTGGATCTCTTGCATTTTCATGTGAATTTTAAGATTTATTTGACAGTTTTGCTAAATAAGTACATTTTATATGAAGATATATTACACTGCAAAATAAAATAAAATGAAAGAATTATGGGGCAAGGTTGTAACTTGATAATTTATACCTATTTATTTTGTGACTGTGTGAAATATCTCAAATAGAATTTTTCAATATGACTAATATACAAAATTAAAATACAGTAGAAATTGTATTGAAAACGATGTTTTATATTAGGTGCATCAATGAATGAATGTGTTTTTGTTTCATTTCACCACATTTCATTAGTGGAATTTCTAGCAATCAGTGCCCATTAGACTTATTTTTATTTATGTGAATTAATAATCCATACATGAACAACAAAAATTCAGGATCAATAATTCTTAAGTAATTAGAGAAAACTTAGCACAGCTATTTATTTCAACTTGGTATTTAATTATAAAGTGTAGGCCAGGCGTGGTGGCTCATGCCTGTAATCCCAGCACTTTGAGAAGCTGAGGCAGGCAGATCATGAGGTCAGAAGTTTGAGACCAGCCTGACCAACATGGTGAAACTTAACTCCACTAAAAATAAAAAAATTAGCCAGGCATGTGTCTCGCACCTGTAATCCCACCTACTCAGGAGGCTGAGGCAGGAGAATTGCTTGAACCCGAGAGGTGGAGGTTGAGTGAGCTGAGATTGTGCCACTGCACTCCAGCCTGGGCAAAAGAGCAAGACTCCGTCTCAAAAAAAAAAATTACAAAGTGTACATATTTAATATTTAGAAAAGAACATAACATTACTAGTTCAACTGTTGACAATTTTTTTCAAAGATTTGAAAGGCATATATTGCTTTCTTAACAGACAATATATGATTCAGTAAGTACATTTCTCTAAACTAAATAAAGGTATAAAGTGAGCTCAAAGGGTAAATTTACATATTAATAGAATTAATCCATCTATTTAGTTGATAATGTCTGTATTGATTTCATTCATGCTCTGTTTTCCACCAAATATTGGAATGTGAATTTATGTTGGAAGAAATATCTAAAGAACCTACAAGGACAAGAATACTGTTTGTTTGGTTAAATAGATTTGATCAGTTCTTATTTCAAGATTGAAAAAAAAACTTACAAAGTACCTATTATATGATAGACAATAGAGGGATTTTACATACAAATAATCACATTTAACTCACTCTGTCCAGATAATGTATGTCCTCCCACTTTTACAATGAGGAAACTGAATTCCTACAAGTTCAAGTGGCTTGACCCAAATCAGCTAAATAACTGGTAAAGCTGGTGTATTAGTCTTTCCTCAGGCTGCTATGGAGAAATACCCAAGACTGGGTAATTTATAAAGGAAGAGGTTGAATTGACTCGCTGTTCTGCGTGGCTGGGGAGGCCTCAGGAAACTTACAATCATGGCAGAATGCAAAGGAGAAGCAGGCCCCTTCTTCACAGGGCGGAAGGATGGGGTGAGTACAAGCAGGGGAAATGCCAGAGGCTTATAAAACCATCAGATCTCAGGAGACTCACTCACCATCACAAGAACAGCACGGGGGAAACTGCCCCCAAGATCCAATTACCTCCACCTGGTCCAGCCCTTTCTCATGGGATTCTGGGGATTACAAATCAAAAATGAGATTTTGGGTGGTGACACAGCCAAACCATACCAGCTGGGATTGACACTTGGATCAGAAGACTGCAAGCCTGGTTTTCTTTACACTTACCATCTGGTCTCTCTATTCACTAAATTTCTTTCTCTAGCTTTTTCAGCTCTTTACTTATTGTAGCTAAGCCTTTTTCTAAGACCCAGTAGAACAGGACATCAAACCTTTTTGGCACAGAAAGTTTCAGAGAGTTTAGAAAAGATACACAAGAAAGAAAATTAGACCCCTGACCTTCACTAAGCCTATTGTTCTCCAACAGCGTGACCACAGGGGTATCTACACTCTATCATATAGGTAAGTAGGATTTGGTTCCAAGGGAGATAGAAGTAGTTATCAAAATCCAGATTAAGTTTAAACCCTTTTACTTTTGGTTTGCCATCCTCCTAGGAAAAGTTTGAAAAACACATGGAAACGTGGGAAACCCTGGATCTAAAACTAACAATGATATTCATAAAATATAAAAAGGAGGATAAAAGTCTGACTCACATAAGTAGATTATAAGGGAATCGAATGGTATTAGAAAAATTTTTTTAAAAATTGAGAGTATAGTAATAGAATAGTAGAATAAAGGGACAAAAAATTTGAACAAATGTTTTATATCACTATAATCTGATACATTTATTTGACATAATTACATATACTTTTATTGTAAATTTTTCAATGACACACAAAAATATATAGCATATATAGGTTGCAAGTATTTTACTGCAATAAAACCTGAATATCTTTAATATAATATAGCCCAAACTAAAATAATATATTCACAATTATTGTCGATATAGAATTGATATGAGTAATGTAGTAATGTTGCTATTAATCAATATAGAATGATGTGAAATATCTTAGTTTATGTAGAAATGTACCTTTTCTAATGTTCTCATTTCTTTTCTCTTTAAAATTTGACCTCTTGCATAGTCTAGTACACTGAATTTATTAGATCAATAATTTTAACTTGTAATTAATAATCATAATTAGTCTTAATTTTATTAAACATTAAAGTTAGCTAAAATATATGTTACACTGAATAACTTTAAAATATGTGTTTTAGGAAAATATTGGCTCTGAAATTTATAAAATGAAGATAATCTATTTTTGCATTAAAAAATGGAGCAGTTCATTTCTCTCTAGGGAGACATAATCAATTTCAACATTACTGTTAACAATGGCTAATGTTCTTCAAAATTATTCCGTTGCATATTCAACTTTAACTCAACAGGTGGGATATAATTCAAGCAGCAGTGAAGGAACAGAGCGGACCTCTTGGCTAGATACAGTTTCAACAATAACATGTAAGGTGCCAGTATTTCCTGAGGATTAATGATCGACTGGAAGAGCTTGTGGTCCTGGGACCATTAACTCCATGTGGTCATTAATTTTGTTGGAAATATCTTACAAGGACATTTGTGACAATTACTTCCCCTTTCTTAATACAATTTTTGGGCAAGATTTTTAAGCAACCTTTTTATTTTTGAGAATGCTATTTTCTTACCCACTGACTATAAATCAAATCAATAACTATGATAACCATTTAAAGCAGATTTACATTTTTGAAACTTCATATGTTATGTGCATTTTGGCACTGCTTCATTTCTTATAACATCACAATAGAAAAGCTGCACTGTGTCTTAATTAATCAAATGGTTCCAAGTACTAAAAGGCAAAATATCTATTTATATGGCTTGCTATACAGTACACATTGGTCGATACAATTTCAGAATGTAGAATATTTATCTTCAGGGCTGTTTACTATAGGTTAAAATTCTGAGAAGTTACCTCTGCTTTAAACATTTTTGTTACTGGTTTTAAGATGTAGGTCAAATTCATAGTGAGGTTCTAGAATCTAGTTTTGTTTGGACTCTATAAAACATGAGTTTTACCAAAAATATGCATTTTTAGGTAAACACAGGTAACTGTATCTTAATTTCCTGTTACTCATTGCCAGAATGCCCAGGAAAGTATTAATGTTCTATTATAAATGAAAGTTCTTGATTTTCAGGCGGGAAAATTATATTATTTTGTAATTATCACAAAAGAACTTAAGGATATTACAATTCTTTTAAAAACAGATTCTATTTTTGAAATATTATAAAATTAATGTGTATATGTACAAAAATAGTAATTATTGCCACCACTAGGAAAATGGAAATATAATTCATATATAATCACCACTAGAAAAATATGAAATAAAGTATAGAATTGTACTTGGTTATGGTATTTGTATTATAATATGGAACTGACTGTGCTGTTAGCAAATTTTATATTACATGTGTATACATAATTAACCTTCATCTTTAATTGATACATATTATTAAAATCCATGGGAATATAATAAGTAAACCCCGAGGCTGAGACAAGATACAACAAACAACTGAAAAGACCACGCCAAATTAAGGCACAGTGAATTCCACACCAACTAAAATGAACGTGACACTGTAAAAAACGATGTCACATCCTATTGACAATAAAAGTGCCAAAAGCATGCATATTAGATTAGAGCTCAACTAATTGGAGGATGTGGGATGTTTGAAGTACAGTAATAGAAGCAGGCGCTAATCTCTGTCATGGCTACGCCATGTCACCACGACTTGAAATTCCACTGGGCAATATTAATTCAAGCAGAGGTCTGAGCTCCTAATAAATGAGGCACATTGAGTCAATTACTAATTTCATGCTTTTATGATTTGGGGTTTAGCTAGATAATATCTGCAATTTAATACACCGCCCTCTGGAGATCTTGGCCATTGACAAAGAACATGCTTTCACAGACCTATTTACACTCTTCGTTTTGTTTAAGTTCCACACTGCCATGTCGTGGGGGAGAGGATCATAGACCACAGTGTTATTTTCTTTCTTAATGCTCCATGTGCGATTTCCCTTTGATTGAAATCTTCATCCGGGTTTAGAGCTGAATTCCTTGCCTTCTAGCAGTATTCACGTGGCCCTATTTCTCTTTTGGGAACAGTATTCACAAAATATTACTCAAAACCTATATACCAATATATTTTACTGGGATATTGCAAAGGAGTTTATGCCATCAAGAATTCATGCACTTCTGAAAAATTAGCCTGATTGTCCACGTTTTTAAAAAGCCAGCTTAAAAAAAAAGCCAGTGATATTTTATGTTCAAATCAGTAATTTTAAATTCCTTTCTTTAACACCCCATTTCAAAGCGACACATCAGTTCTCATAGATTTTTGTACCACCACTGATTACCACGTTAATTTGTGCATAAATAAGCATTTTCTTGGAAATAGTTTAAAGTTCTTCAAATTCATTTTGTTTACAAGAATTTTTCTTTTGCATGGCAACCACCTAAAAATGAAGTATATTATTAATATTTTAAAAGTTTAACTCTGTCACATAAAGATAATGTCAAATTTAAAATTAGGTGATATTGAAATAGTCTATAAAGATCATTTTGTCATGATAGATGCTTTTATTTTGGAAAATTATACATTTCTTACAATTAAAATACATGTATGTAAGCTAACTTTATTTGGTAATTACGAGACAAAATAAAATACTATGCAACCAATTTACTGATATGAGCATGACCTCATTGTTCATCTTATATCCTGTTAGAAAAGTAGATTTTTTAAATAATCAGTTGATGTACTCATTTTTATTGACCCTTAAAGGTAAACTATAGCCTTTTTTTTCCAGTTCCACCAAGGGCCAAATAAAAATATACTGTAAATCACATCTTCCCAGCTGTGGTTAACCTGATTAGAAAGAGGTCAGTAGGGGAATGGATGGTTGCCAAAAACCCTCTTTGGTCAGGTCTCCACCACCAAAGTGAAGTAGTAAATTAAGAATTGAACAATTAGGTGAATAAGTCAGGCTAAAAAGCACTTTCCAATGAGCTCTATCAATAATTTACGTAACTTGTGTTGTGGGAGTTTGGGCTCTAATCAAGGTCAGAAATCTAGAAGAAAGTGCTCTTATTTTCTCCCTTTGTCAGTCCTTCCTTTGGTCTATCCTCATGTCATTTCCTTACCTTTTCTTTACCTTTCTCTGAGTTATTTTGATAAGTATCTTTATTTCCACTTCAATTTGCTGGTGTTGGTCTGACTTTTAATACCACTGTTATTCCCAGCAGATTAATTTTCTTTGTTTCCGTAGAACTGAGACTTTCATGCCTCTGATCCTTTGCTCTGAAAACAAAGTCTAAAACAATTTCCTTTCTGAACTGCAAGTTTGTGCTATGAGAGGTTAAGATCAAGAAGTGAATAGATATTAGCAAGATCAAGTATCAAACTACAGAAGTGGTTACCTCAGCCCTGCCCTGATGCTGCACATATAAAGACCTACTCCAAAGACAAGCTTCAAATTTTCCCAATGTGCTATTTAGAAAATGAATGTATATAATAAAATATTATGCCATAAATCACGGTTTGTAGAAGAAACTTTAGTCCTGTATTTTCATATGTGTTCTCTCCCTAAACAGCTTCTTAACATGATAATTAAGCACTTGCTGAATATCAATACTTCTGCATTCTTATCTATACTGATCAGCAGAATTGGTAGTTTAGTAATGGGGAAGAAAGTCATTTCACATGAAACTGTTAAAATATTAGAAAGGTAAGTTTCGTAGAGTAGACAGTAACGGGAAATGTTTATGGGGAATGTAATATAAATTTGTCATCGGTAAGCACTTTGCACGGGATATCATAGCCACGTACAGATTAGGAAAGTGAAGCACAGAGAAGTTACATAAGCTAATGACTGAAACAGCAGACAAGGAATACATTCTGAATCTGTGCAGGCTGATTCTGCTCTTAATCACCCTATTATGGTCTAATGAGCATAAACAATACATAATATGATAATAAAAATATATAATTTTCATTTCCCATTAGAGTCTCTATAAGTAGTTTGGGGTGTTTTTTTAAACTTGATCCACCTTTTAAGCAACATGTGTGCTGAAATATTTGTAGCTCACCGCCATGTTTTTAGGATGACATTTGAAAAAAAAAAAAAGATAATAGACTGAGTATTATGCCAGAGCAACAAAATTTAATTTAAATCATGATACTGTGTTTGGAGAAGGTTTTCTGCTACGTGCTCTAATTTTTCACCCTGTTACATTTCCATATTGCAGTAAGACTGGGTATTTATTGTAAGAAAACTGATACAAGACAAGAGAGAAATCTGGCAGGATATTTGGGACAAAGCAGTTCCACAAGTTATAATGACAGGTGGAAAACAATTTTGTTACAGCGTTTGTCTGTGTGTGTGTGTGTGTCCACAGGCACATGCGCGTGTGGACATGCATGAACAGGGGCATGCTTGTGTTTCTTTTACACCTAAAAGATTGATTATTCACTTTTGTTGCTCCTGAATCCTATTCTCAGCATTAAACCTAGGGCTTTATATTAACGAAGGCCTTAAATTTATGTTTTAGACCTTGAGATCGAATAGATCCCAGAATGGTAAGACAATTATTTTCCTTTCAAACTCCAGTAACTTGTATTATGAAACCTATTGAAAAATTATTTTTGCTACTCTCCCCTACTCTTTTAAAAAGTAAAATAAAATGAAAAACTGTAATTCAGAATTTTACGGTAGTTATTACAAACTCAACGGGATTCATCATGATGTATTTTCTTCATCTCTTTCAAACTTGCTGTTCTGAAAATCTTAGCTTTTCTTCTCTGGTCTTTCTTTAACTTAACCAGGTAGCTTTCCTGCCTACCTATTTCCAGTTAGAACATATGGGCACAGCTATATATTACATATGCAAAATCATTAATAACAAAAACAAAGCTTATAAAATTACAAAGTTTTCTATCATTTAAACTTTGTTGTGACTGTAACCATTTAGGTAATCAACATATTAAAGTTAATAAATACTAACTCTACCTAACATTGACAGTTTTTTTTAACTTGATATTTAGAATACAATTTGATGCTATTAACATTACCAAATAACAGCCATTGAAACGGTTACAGTAGGTTGTCAGACATGAGAAGAGCAGGAGAGGGCTCCCTCTGGCCCTCAGCACACACCAGGAATGTTAGATGACCATCAGGTGATGGTCAGGCAGTTGTTAACTATCGCTCTAAAATTGTAATTGGTTGCAACCAGTGCTAGGGAAAGGCAAGGCAGTCTCCCCATGCATAGAAAGAACCTGAAACTGGTGATCAGCAGCTTCCTGATAAGATCTCAGGAGTTGGGTGAATGGGCTCAAGCATGTATATCAAGAGGCAAAAAGGTGATGGTCAGGCAGTTGTTAACTATCGCTCTAAAATCGTAATTGGTTGCAACCAGTGCTAGGGAAAGGCAAGGCAGTCTCCCCATGCATAGAAAAAACCTGAAACTGGTGATCAGCAGCTTCCTGATAAGATCTCAGGAGTTGGGTGAATGGGCTCAAGCATGTATATCAAGAGGCAAAACGGTGCGTTGAATGGGTATGTCACCTTCTAGGGACATTCGGCTGGTAAGGGAAGAACATCTCAAGTGAGCGTGCATACAGCTCCAGTAAACACACTGCGCACACTCACCTCCCAAGTGCACGCAGGCCACTGCACCTGCAGGCAGCCCACCCCAACGGAAGAATTAGGGGAGAAGGGTAGCAAGACGCCAGAAGCATGCCAACCTGGTCAAACTGGTCACTTGTCTTTCAAGCCGCCCACGTGGCCCTCTTCCAAGTATACTTACCTTTCTCTTCATTCTGGCTCTAAAGCTTTGTAATAAGCTTTCAGTACAGCTCTAAAACTTGACCTGGTCTCTTCTGCCTTATGCCCCTCGGTGGAATTCTCTCTTCCCAGGAGGCAAGAATTGAGGTTGCTGCAGGCAGGTGTGCAGACGCTTACGGATTCACCACTGGTTAAAAAAAAGGACGGTTATTTTTACCTACGGGTGATGATGGCTAAAGAGTTAACTCAAACTATTGTGTAATATGCTGTATTGCAACATTCTGAATTACTCAGTTATACGTAATTAACCTAAATGCAATATCATCACACAGTATGCATTGTTTTCTGGTTTTCACTTTCTGTGTGTAGTCTGAAGTCATCAACACCAGTTACAATGAAAGGTTGCTTGTATGTCTACAACTGCTATCAGGGAAGATCTCTGTGCTGCTTCAAGGGAGTTATATAAGTCGTGGTTCCACAACGCCGCTTTGTTTTGTTTTGCTTTTTATCATGGGATACGTTAAGTTTTGAGGACTTTCATTGTTTTGAAGAGATAATAAATTGATAATTCAAGGAAAAAGTATTCTTTACCATAGAAAATCTAAATAAAGCCCTAATGTTAGATTAACATATTATGCTTTTGGTGTATTATGCATAGCATGAATATCCTGACATTTATTGATTTGCAATAAGAAACCAAGTGAATACATTGTTAGTGCGAGTAAAAAGGCTTCAACTATCAGAGAAAACAGAATGTGGCAGAGTTCAAAAAGCTCTGCATTTGTGTTTTGCATTCCAGTAAGGCTGTTGACCCCTGCTTGGAGGACATATATCCTGAAATGCAGGGTTATTTGAAAAGCCTTTAATCACATAGTCACTCTGGTGTACATATGGAACACTATAGAAACGTAAAGGAGTTGCCCCTTATACATTTCTGTGACCAAATAGCACTTCTGGTTCTCCAATGTGGATGCTTGTTTGTGTTCTGAGTGTGAAATGTATGCCACCTAGAACATAGACCTTGTTCCAAGAAAAATTTATTATCTGATAGTATAAGCATAACACATTGTTAGAAATAGATTCCTTTCTGACAGAGTTACCAAAGAACTATTTGTTGTATGCTAAAACTAAGTCAGAAAAGGGCAGAGAGGCTGGAGAAACATGCGGCTCATGGCAGTAGTGTGTTTTCAGTCCTAGGGTATTTATCTCCAAAGACCCTTTCATTTCCTGTCAACCATTCTGTAGAAGCTATCTATAGCCATGTGTTACTATACATATATATTTTTAGTTTAGTGTTTGTAAAAATAAAATATATATGCATATTTAAAGCTCTACTCTTCTAAATGACAGTTACACATCAGTTACCGTTACTGAAATACATCTCTGAAGAAGACTTAATGCCACCCTGGTAAAAATAGCAGTGGGTTATTGAAGATCACACATTCTGAGTTCTC
>NW_012123820.1:9692142-9693318 GCF_000951035.1 Colobus angolensis palliatus | reverse complement strand
GGATGTGTGCGTGCAGGTCACAGGGGATATGATGGCTAAACTTTGGCTCAGAGGCCTGACATTCCTGTCTTTTTATATTATTAAGAAAAATAAAACAAAATAGTGTTGAAGTGTTGGGGCAGCTAAAATTTTTGGGGGGTGGTATGGAGAGATAATGGGCGATGTTTCTCAGGGCTGCTTCAAGCGGGATTAGGGGCAGTGTGGGAACCTAGAGTGGGAGAGATTAAGCTGAAGGAAGATTTTGTGATAAGAGGTGATATTGTGGGGTTGTTAGGAGGAGCATTTGTCGTATAGGATTATTGGTGATGGCCTGGATGTGGGTTTGTATGAATCGAAAAACTAAACGGAAGACACAAGGTCCGAATAAGAGAAGGAGAAAAAAACAGGTATTAAAGGACTAAGAACTGGGAGGACCCAGGACATCCAATTAGAGAGAGCCGAAGGGAGTTCAGCATAATTACATGCTTGGCTGGTGAGTTTTTAGGCTCTAACTTTTTGGGGTGCAGTTCAAGGTGGGCTGGTGTCTGGAATGAGACTGGGACCTAATAAAAACGAATGTCCACTGATGGGAGCCGGAACCTGCAGCATTCTGAGGACAGGCCTGAATTCTGAGAAGGGAAAGTGGTAAAAGTGTTGTCTAGTCCTTTTTAAGCTGGTGACTGAGCTTGGTGAGGTGTGTTTTTGAACGACCATTAGTCCGTTCTACTTTTCCTGAAGATTGAGGACAGTAAAGGATATAAAAGTTTCACTGAATACCAAGAGCCTGAAAAACTGCTTGGGTGATTTGACTAATAAAGGCCGGTCTGCAGGTGGGAGGGTCAAACAGAGGAATTATGTCTGACAGAGGGAAGAAATGACTGGGGTGGCCTTCTCAGACCCTGTGGGAAAGGCCTCTACCTATCCAGTGAAAGTGTCTACCGAGACCAAGAGGTATTTTAGTTTCCTTGCCAATACCGGGCGGGGGTAAAACCTTGAGCTTGATGTGTAGGGAAGGGAGGGGGCCTGGGAAATTCCTGAGGAGTAGTAGAATAGCAGATGAAACACTGAGAAGTGATCTCCTTGAGGATAGATTTCCATGATGGAAAGGAAATGAGAAGTTCTAAGAGACGGGCTAGCGGCTTGTAATGTACATGGAAGAGGTTATGAAATGACGACAGAATAGAATGGGCCTGTGAG
>NW_012123820.1:9689859-9691545 GCF_000951035.1 Colobus angolensis palliatus | reverse complement strand
TCAGGTGGGAGGAAAAAAATAGATTTTGGAAGTTATGAGAACTGTAGAGAGTGAGTTGAGCATAGTTTGTGATTTTGAGGGCCTCTAAAAGTATTAGGGTGGCAGCAGCCGCTGCAGGCAGACATGAGGGTTAGTAGGCTAAAACAGTACGGTCAAGTTGTTTGGATAAAGAGGCTCCAGGGTGTGGTCCCGGCTCTAGTGTAAGAATTTCCACCTCAATAGCCATGCCTAGGAAGGAAAGGAGTTGATGTTTTGTAGAAGCAATTGGGCTTTGGGGGATTAGCCAGACACGATCACCAGGGAGAGCACGTGTGTTTAATGAGAATTATGCCAAGATAGGTAACAGATGAGGAAGAAATTTGGGCTTGACTGAAGGAATGGGGGCTGTCTGTGGAGCCTTGCAGCAGTACAGCCCAGGTAATTTGCTGAGCCTGATGGGTGTCAGGGTCAGTCCAAGTGAAAGCGAAGAGAGGCTGGGATGAAGGGTACAAAGGCTTAGTAAAGAAAGCATGTTTGAGATCCAGGACAGAATACTGGGTTGTGGAGGGAGGTATTGAGGATAGGAGAGTATATGGGTTTGGCACCGCGGGGTGGATAGGCAAGACAATTTCGTTGATAAGGCACAGATCCTGAACTAACCTGTAAGCCTTGCCTGGTTTTAGGACAGGTAAAATGGGGGAATTGTAAGAGGAGTTTACAGGCTTTAAAAGGCCATGTTTTAGCAGGCAGGTGATAACAGGCTTTAATCCTTTTGAAGCATGCTGTGGGAGGGGGTATTGGCGATGAGTGGGGTAAGGGTGATTAGGTTTTAATGGGATGGTAAGGGGTGCATGATTGGTTGCCAAGGAGGGAGTAGAGGTGTCCCATACTTGTGGGTTAAGGTGGGGAGATACAAGGGGAGGATGTGAAGGAGGCTTTGAACTGGGGGAAAAGGCAGCAATGAGGTGTGGCTGTAGCCTAGGAATAGTCAGGGAAGCAGATGATTTAGTTAAAATGTCTCGGCCTATTAAGGGAGCTGGGCAGGTGGGGATTACTAAAAAGGAGTGCTTAAAAGAGTATTGTCTAACTTGGCACCAGAATTGTGGAGTTTTAAGAGGTTTAGAAGCCTGGCCATCAATAACCACAACAGTTATGGAGGCAAGGGAACCAGGCCCTTGAAAAGAAGGTAATGTGGAGTGGGTAGCCTCCGTATTGATTAAGAAGGGGACGGACTTACCTTCCACTGTGAGAGTTATCTAAAGCATCTGTGATGGTTCTGTAGGCTTCCAAGGCAATCAGGCAGTGTCAGTCTTCAGCTGCTAAGCCGAGAAGGTCTGGAAAGGAGTCCGTCAGAGCCGTGGGCGAGAGTTCCAGGGGCTCTGGAAGTGGCTGCCAGGTGAGTTGAAGAGTCTGATTTTCAGTGGGGTCTTGCATAAATGGGACACGGCTTAGGAGGAATCCTGGGCTGCGGACATTCCTTGGCCTAGTGGCCAGATTTCTGGCACTTGTAGCAAGCTCCTGGGGGAGACGGTCCTGGAGGAACGCCTGGCTGCTGTGGTTCAGGTATTTGAAAGTTCTTGTGCACTGGAGATGTGACTGGGGTTTCTCTCACAGTGGAGGCAAGGAATTGCAACTCAGAAATACGTTGCTACTTGACTGCCTCTACTTTATTATTTTACACCTTGAAGGCGGGTTAATTAAGTCCTG
>NW_012123820.1:9679822-9684999 GCF_000951035.1 Colobus angolensis palliatus | reverse complement strand
TGAGGGCCTCTAAAAGTATTAGGGTGGCAGCAGCCGCTGCAGGCAGACATGAGGGTTAGTAGGCTAAAACAGTACGGTCAAGTTGTTTGGATAAAAAGGCTACAGAGTGCAGTCCTGGCTCTTGTGTAAGAATTCTGACCACACTAACCATGCCTAGGAAGGAAAGGAGTTGTTGTTTTGTAGAAGGGATTGGGGTTTGGGAGATTAGCTGGACACGATCAGCAGGGAGAGCACGTGTGTTTTAATGAGAATTATGCCGAGATAGGTAACAGATGAGGAAGAAATTTGGGCTTGACTGAAGTAATGGGGGCTGTCCGTGAGGCCTTGCAGCAGTATAGCCCAGGCAATTTGCTGAGCCTGATGGGTGTCAGGGTCAGTCTAAGTGAACGCAAAGAGAGGCTGGGATGAAGGGTGCAAAGGAATATTAAGAAAGCATGTTTGAAATCCAGAACAGAATAATGGGTTGTGGAGGGAGGTATTGAGGATAGGAGAGTATATGGGTTTGGCATTACAGGGTGGATAGACAATTTGGTTGATAAGGCACAGATCCTGAACTAACATGTAAGCCTTGTCTGGTTTTAGGACAGGTAAAATGGGGGAATTGTAAGGGGAGTTTACAGGCTTTAAAAGGCCATGCTGTAGCAGGTGAGTGATAACAGGCTTTAATCCTTTTAACGTGTGCTGTGGGATGGGCTATCGGCGATGAGTGGGGTAAGGGTGATTAGGTTTTAATGAGATAGTAAGTGATGCATGATCAATTGCCAAGGAAGGAGTAGAGGTGTCCTATACTTGTGGGTTAAGGTGGGGAGATACAAGGGGAGGATGCGAAGGAGGCTTTGAACTGGGGAAAAGGCAGCAATGAGGTGTGGCTGTAGCCTAGGAATAGTCAGGGAAGTAGTTAATTTAGTTAAAATGTCTCGGCCTAATAAGGGAGCTGGGCAGGTGGGGATTACTAAAAAGGAGTGCTTAAAAGAGTATTGTCTAACTTGGCACCAGAGTTGTGGAGTTTTAAGAGGTTTAGAAGCCTGGCCATCAATTACCACAACAGTTATGGAGGCAAGGGAAACAGGCCCTTGAAAAGAAGGTAATGTGGAGTGGGTAGCCTCCGTATTGATTAAGAAGGGGACGGACTTACCTTCCACTGTGAGAGTTACCCAAAGCATCTGTGATGGTTCTGTAGGCTTCCGAGGCAATCAGGCAGTGTCAGTCTTCAGCTGCTAAGCCGAGAAGGTCTGGAAAGGAGTCAGAGCCGTGGGTGAGAGTTCCAGGGGCTGTGGAAGTGGCTGCCAGGTGAGTTGAACAGTCCGATTTTCAGTGGGGTCTTGTACAGATGGGACACGGCTTAGGAGGAATCCTAGGCTGCGGACATTCCTTGGCCCGGTGGCCAGATTTCTGGCACTTGTAGTAAGCTCCTGGGGGAGGCGGTTCTGGAGGAACGCCTGGCTGCTGTGGTTCAGGTATTTGAAAGTTCTTGTGTGCTGGAGATGTGACTGGGGTTTCTCTCACAGTGGAGGCAAGGAATTGCAACTCAGAAATACGTCGCTACTTGACTGCCTCTACTTTATTATTGTACACCTTGAAGGCGGGTTAATTAAGTCCTGTTGTGGGGTTTGAGGGCTGGAATTTAATTTTGGGGGTTTTATTTAATGTCGGGAGTGGATTGGGTGATAAAATGTATATGAGAATAAAAGCCTTTTGACCTTTTGGGGTCTAGGGCTGTAAAGCGTCTCAGGGTTGCTGCCAAATGAGCCATGAACTGGGCTGGGTTTTTCATATTTGATGAAAAAGAGCCTCAACGCTAACTGATTTGGGAGAGGTCGGATAAAGAAAAAGGAGCATGAACCTTGACTATGTCTTTAACTCTAGTTACCTTTTTAAGAGGAAATTGCTGGGCAGGTGGGGGAGGGCTAGTCATGGAATGAAAGTGTAAGCCAGACCGGGTGTGAGGAAGGGAGGCGATAAAATGATTATAGGGTTGGGGAACAGAGGCTGAGGAGAAATTGGGACCTAGCTCAGCCTGGGGAGGATGGGAGAGGTCAGATGGGTCTGTAGAAAAGGAAGATTAGAAAGACTCAGCGACACTTGGTGTTGGGATTGAGGGGACAGGCGGGAGGGAAAAAAGGAAGATTTGGGACGAGTTGCATTGGGAACAGAGACTAGGGAGGGACCGTGTAAAAGAATGCCTGGACATCAGGCACCTCAGACTGTTTGCCCATTTTACAAGAAGAATTATTTAGATCTTGTAGGATGGAAAAATCAAAAGTGCCGTTTTCTGGCTATTTGGAACTACTGTCGAGTTTGTATTGGGGTCAAGCGGTAGAAGAAAATAAGGCGTTTAGGTTTTAGGTCAGGTGTGAGTTGAAGAGATTTTAAGTTCTTGACAACACAGGCTAAGGGAGAAGGAGGAGGAGGAATGGAGGGTGGAAGGTTGCCCATAGTGAAGGAGGAAAGAGAGGGCAGAGACATGGAGAGAAGGGTCAGGGGGTTCTTGCCCTCCAGAAAAGTGGGAAAGGGGTCAAGGGGTTCTTGCTCCCCAGAAAAGCAGAGAAGGGGTAGAGACAGGGAGAGAAGTTGTCAGGGGGTACTTGCCCTTCAGAAAAGCAGAGAAGGGGTAGAGACAGGGAGAAAAGGGGTCAGGGGTTCTTGCCCTCCCCCCAGAAAAGCGATACTTGCCACTAAGGGTGAAGGACCAAGGCAGGCGTCCCTGTGTGGTCAGACACCTCTGAAATGTGGGTGAATAATCAGACAGGTGTCCCCACATGATTAAACACCAAGGGAAGACTGTCTTCCCAAGTGCGTGACCGGTGCCGGAGTTTTGGGTCCACGGATAGAACGCGTCTCCTTTGTCTCTACCAGAAAAGGAAAGGAACTGAAATTAAGAGAAGGGAGAGATTGACGTGTGGCGCCAAGATGGAAAGGAGAAAGAGGTTGAGGGATAGTGAGAGAGGTTGGAGAAGACAGTAAAAAGAGGCCGCTTACCGGATTTAAAACTGGTGAGATGTTCCTTGGGCTGGTCAGTCTGAGGACCGGAGGCCATAGGTGGATCTTTCTCACAGAGCAAAGAGCAGGAGGACACGGGATTGATTTCTCAAGGGAGGTCCTTGATCCGAGTCACGGCACCCAAATGTCATGCGCGTCCGTGTGAAGAGACCACCAGACAGGCTTTGTGTGAGCAATAAAGCTTTTTAATCACCTGGGTACAGGCAGGCTGAGTCCGAAAAAAGAGTCAGCGATGGGAGATAGGGGTGGGGCCATTTTATAGGGTTTGGGTAGGTAAAGGGAAATTACAGTCAAAGGGGATTGTTCTCTGGCGGGCAGGTGTTGGGGGGTCACAAGGTGCTCAGTGGGGGAGCTTTTGAGCCAGGATGAGCCAAGGAAAGGAATTTCACAAGGTAATGTCATAAGTTAAGGCAGGAACAGGCCATTTTCACTTCTTCTGTGGTGGAATGTCATCAGTTAAGGCAGGAACTGGCCATCTGGCTGTGTACGTGCAGGTCACAGGGGATATGATGTTTTAGCTCAGAGGCCTGACAAAACTAATAAAATGTAAAACATCACCCTTAGCAACTCCTGTCTTAAAAAGTGAAAGAATAAAGGATTTGTGAAATTCAAATATATCTTAGAGGAAGCGATCCCCAAAGTCACATACAAATTATTCAAAATACGTCTTTGCTTGTTCTCGATCACTATCCCCAAAATGGCTTCATTCGTATCATAATTTTTTGATATTTCTTTGATGTACTGCTTGAAATTCTTCCAACTAAAGATTGGTTTGGTTAATGACCTCCTTTAAAAAAAACAAATGCAGATATCTCCCTTAAATCTTGTTAAAAGGCTTTCAGTCACTCATACATAAGTGTGAATTGGTGTGAATTGGTTTAGTTAGCATGTTTCCATGCTATGCATCCATGACCCTTGCATTTCCTGTCAACCATTCTATAGAAGCTATCTATAGCCATGTATTACTATATTTTTTTAATTTAGCTTTTGTAAAAAAAAAATTGTATGAATATTTAAAGCTCTACTCTTCTACATGACAGCTACACATCAGTTACCATTACTGAAATACATCTCTGAAGAAGACTTAATGCCACCCTAGTAAAAATAGCAGTGGGTTATTGAAGATTACACATTCTGAGTTCTCACTCCGTAATTTGGTGAGAAAAGAAAGTGTGCTTTTTTTGTTTTTTTTGTTTTAAAGCTGGTAAATGAGCACACAAGGCTATCTACATATATTGTTAAATGTTGGCATTGAACAACTCTGTTTGAGGAAAGGAGAAAACATCTTTTTCTTGCTGTGCTGTGTATCCATCAACAATCAAAACTAGGAATTTAGACTTGTTCCATTAGTAATATACTTTAGCGACGTTGATGACCAAATAGGACTTTGTGTACTGGCTTGTGAGCTTAATTATTTCTAATGCTGTTTCTGTGGGAAAGCACATACAAACTTCAAACTTTTTTACTGCGTTGGGAAAGTTGGAAACTGCTTTTATTGGTTACTCTTTTCTTTCCTAATTATAAATGATTGACCTTAAAATGATTGCAATGAGCAAACAGAATAACAAACGTGTAATAATAATAAAACATTTGTCTTCTAATTTTCTCTGAAATCCTACTTAGAAGAATGGTTAATGACTGCTTCAAGATAGCAAGCAAGAAATTCTTATTTTTTTTTTAGCAAATCTTTACTGAAGGCATATTATGCTCCAGATAGTGTGCAAAGTTCTATAGACACAGTGCTTAAAAATAGGTGAGCTACATACATGTTCTTAGAGAAATTACAATTTTATGAAATTTTATCTTGAGTTCTCCTGGAAAATCTAACGTTAATATTTTGGGCTCACCCTCCCATAAACCACAGAAATGTGCTAGAATATTCTGCATTTCACCAACAACTAAATGAAATGTTTCAAGAAGCAATATAATAAAAACATATCAAAGTGGCAAAAACCTTATGTTAATATTGTTACTGTTTTCATTAATTTGGAATTAGGAATCATTTGGGCATAGATTTACTTTTTTTTTCCTTTTTATTATACTTTAAGTTCTACAGTACATGTGTACAATGGGCAGGCTTGATACATAGGTATACATGTGCCATGCTGGGGTGCTGCACCCATCAGCTCATCATTTACAGTAGGTATTTCTCCTAATGCTATCCCTCCCCCCACCCC
>NW_012123820.1:9667367-9679342 GCF_000951035.1 Colobus angolensis palliatus | reverse complement strand
TACAGTCCCACCAACAGTGTAAAAGTGTTCCTATGTCTCCACATCCTCTCCAGCACCTGTTGTTTCCTGACTTTTTAATGATCGCCATTCTAACTGGTGTGAGATGATATCTCATTCTGGTTTTGACTTGCATTTCTCTGATGACCAGTAAATTTACTTTTATACTAGAAGTAAATAAATGATCAAAAGAAAAAGTCAAAATGATAATGCACTGACAGCAATCTTAGAAGGAGGCTCCATAAGTTATGTCTGGCCACAATCTGAATTGTTATATGCACTTGAAAAATCAACTTTTTGAAAATAATTTGCTATGAGCCATTGTTAATTTAAACTGATCTTCTGTTCATGTCAAGTACATTCTTACCGAGTATTTTCATTCTAAACTGTGGTGGATTTTGAAAGAGTTTAACAAAGTAAACTAGTCTTTCCTTATTTTATTCTACTAATTGTGCAAAATTATTCTATGTTGGTGGCTTCTGGGTCTGATGTTACTGCCTGATTAAAGCATTGCTGAGAGTGTCCCCCATCATTATTAACTGAAATCTGATATGATGCAATCTAATGTGTGTCTGCCAGTGTGTCCACCCCGCCCGGTATTACAGATCTGCTTATTGTCTTCTTGTGAACATATCAATGAGATGAGTAAAAAGTATTAAGACATAATTAGTGTGTGCTAGATATTTAATTTGTATACATTTTTCTGCTTATTCTGAGATAAATTATTTCAGTATTTTAAAATCCCATAGTTATATGCTACTCCGTATTTTACAGGAAGTTTTGTTTTAGGTAGTATTAAATAGAAATAATTATTACTGTTTTAAGTATGCATGGAAAACACAAATTACAACATTTTAATCTATATTGCTCACTTTAATCGATAAATACTTTTTATAGATGTGACAACATGTGTTAAAGCATTTTAAGCTGATCCAATAGTAGATGGATATCTGATCTGATAGTAGATGGATAATGTTATACCTTACAATGAATTTCTATTTCTCCTGTTATTATATTTCTCCTGTTGGGTGATAGTGCTTATTGAACAATATATGTGAAGTCAGTTGTAGGGTCTAATGTTCTTTTACATTTTTATCAGTGAGTCTACTCACTAATTGACAGTATGATTCTTCCAGATGATGCTAAATTAGAAGAGTTCCCTAATATCTTAAAACACATCGAGAAAGTCTGAAATGGTTTTCAAAGATTAGAGAAGAGTTTTGTGAAAGCAATGTAATTATCATGTGACAAGAAAAGAAATACCAACAGTGTAAAAAGAGAAAGATACCAGATCAAGAGAGACACAAGAGAGAAGATTGTATAAGTTGAGCTTCTGAGGTCTCAGTTTTGCATAATGTATCCTCACTGGGCATATCACTTAGTTTTTGCTGCATAAGTACTGACAACACAACTTAGTGGCTTAAAACAATAAGGAGTTTATTTTGCTTATGAAGCTGTGGATCCGCAGTTTGGGTGTTCTGATCTGCAGCAGTTGCCATGTCAGCTGGGAAATGGCCCAAAATGACCGCAGAGGGAGGGCTTATCTCAGCCCCGTATGCTTCGCCATCATCTAGGAGACTAGCCAGGGCTCATTCACATTTTGGTGCAGGACTCCAACAGGGAGCACAAAAGAGCGTAAACGCTCTTGAGTCACGGGCTCAGAACACTTCAGCACCACTTGCACTGTATTCTACTGGCCAAAGGAAGCCACAGGACCGGCACAGAATCCAGGGCGGACAGATTCTATCTCTTCATGGAAGATTCTCCAATGAATTGTGGTCAGTTTTACAACCTGAAACAGTAAATAGTTATTATACTGGCCTACATATTAGGGAGCATTGATTGTTGCTTGTTTTTGGAGGACAAATTGATGGATACTTGCATTCATCTATTATGATAGATAATGGAGATAAGGACATATCACAGATACTAAAGATGAGAAGAACATCGAAAGGAAAATAAAAGCTAGATTGTATAAAACATTAACTCGAGAAAGAGATGGAGAAAGAGAGAAGTTGAAAGTATTTTCAAGAAACCTGGACCAAAAATTTAAAGACAAAGGTGCTAGTCTCAGGTAATATGTACAATGTTTAACATACATACTTTATAGAATTTCAAGAAACTTTTACATACATTTAATCCTTACATGAGAAAAATAACATACATGTAATACTCATAGTAAGACAAATGTTACAACTCACAATTTATAGCTGTGGAAACTGAGGCTCACAGCATACCGTGTGTAATAGTTACTTTAAACATAATGGTATTTCCTTTTAGGGAAAAAGTTATACAGGTAATTGAGTACAAAAACCCATCACATCTTGATATTCTCAAGTGAGTGCACAACTAGCCTATGACTGATTTTCACGCCTGGGGGAGTTTGGTGATTAATGAAGCCTATGTGCTGGCAATTCTCTGGAAAGGTTGAATTAAGTCCACCTTCTCACACACACTGCAGACAGGCTTGCCAAGTATATTGAGTGTGTAAAGCCTGATCATTGGAAACATGTTTATTTGCTTAGTAAAACATTTTTTAATGGATCTTAATATTCATATCTATTTATTGAAGAAGACCAGCAAGGCTTCAACTTATAAGTATTGAACTATAGCTCAAATTAATATTTATATTCAAAATCAATGAAACTGCATTAATGTTCGTACTGGCTTTCTCCCAAATGAGTCCAAATCCACAGGTCTTCCGTGTTTTGTATTCAGGCTTTCTTCTTGGAGTGATGATGTGCTTACAGAATACATTTTCCATTACCTACTGAGAGAAGTTTTCCTTTTTTTTTGTTTTTAACTGTAAAATGAGTAATGATCTTGAACACCTATTAATAAGTAAATAGACTGTGGAATGAACTCTTGTTGCTTTACTCAGACTCAGGATTAGTACTGTTGCCTACAGCCTGGGTGGTTTTGAATCTGACCACAAGTAAGAGAGGGCACTCAAGGTTATTACAAAATAAAGGCAGTAACCCCCTTGTAGATAACTGGGGCTACCTATAAATCCCTTACTCTAGATAACAGTTTCCTTTACCTTGAAGAGAAAAATGTCCAACATGCCTGCTGTTATTTACACTTTTTTTGAGCCTATGTCTTTACAACAGGACAGAGTCAAATGCTTTTGGCGTAGGACTCCTTGTTAAAATAACATTACACAGTTTAGAAATGTCAATCGTGTTTTATCCCCTGGAGAAACTGTATTCCAGCTAATGGTATTCATTCTAGTCATAATTACAGAAATTTCAGTTCTTGACTAAATACAGAAAAGACCCACAATTTAGCAAGAAATGTGTGTCAAGACTGATAACATGCATGAGGAAGGAGCCCTTGGGATTTGTATAAAATCCATTTTTCAAGAGTTGTATGCTTTCTGCCTCTGTTAAGACTCCTAATGCAGGCCTTATTCCACCGTGCTGATTTTCATCTTTGTAAGTAGGTACTTTCCAGTTTAGTACAGAAACATACATACCTTTGTGTTCTTTGTCTGTTTCATGTGTTGTTTTCCTTAATGGTTGGTAAAGCTGAAGATATGGATAAATTTTCATTGCTTTTGTATCCTCCTGCAACTAGCACAATACATGATATACAGCAGGTGTTCATTACATGCTTCCTGGTAAATTTCTGGCTCTCTGAACTCTTCTGCTCCCAACATTTCCAGAGTTATTTTATTCCTCCTTTATATTACACTTCAACCGGAGTCTAGATGGCTTGAATAATGTCCAATGAGAAAAGGAAAAAAGAACCAGGTATTGATTTTGGCCAAAAATACTCCCCAGGACCTTTAAGAACCTTCCCCTTAGAAACAGACCAATGAGGAAGTTGTTTCACCATGTGCTGGGGTCAGATGCACATGGACTCTATAAACCTGAGTGATTCCATTATATCTGCATATATACCTGGTAGGTCAGTGAAGGTCTTTGGGTCCTAGAAGAATCATTTAAACAGCAAATATTAATGCTAAGCACCCAATAGATCCACACCCTGCCTCCAGAGCTTCCCCTTTGCCATCCTATTAGTCTGGATGCTTCTCCCTCAGTTTATCTTCTTATTCAAGGTCCTGCATCTCCTGTTAAGTTCCAACTAGTCTAAGCATTTGCTACTTATTTCAGGCAGAGTGGTTATTCCTTCTTCTGAACTCTTTCAATATTTATGTTTACAAACACCCATTAGGAACTTATTTATAGGTAGCTGGCATTTTCATAACTTTTTTTCTAAACACGACTTCTTCAAATGTCTTAAAAATCCCCGAAGACAGAGATCGTGTCTTACATGACTTTGTATTCAAGTTCCTAAGACAGAGCTTTGAATCTAGCAAATAATTGGTAAATATTTTTAATGATAATACCTATGGAAGAAAGTTATTTTGAATATAAGAAAGTGGAATGGGGGTAGAAATGCATATATAAAGTGATAGCAAAATAAATCAGTGAAAATACCTTTCATATCTAAAGTGCTTTTTAGTTTAAAAGTGTGTTCACAGATGCTACCTCATTTGTTACATACATTTGTAAAATCTGAATAATAAAATGCTTTAGATACAGAGGTAATTTCCAAAACGTGACATGACATGCTATGAGTCTTCACACATCCAGTTTAGCACCATATATTTAAGAGCCATGGTGAAGTTTTTCAAGTTTACCCAACATTGTTTGTGTACCTGCTAAATTTCCAGATATGAGCACCAACTCTAAAACGGTGAATGCTGGTTTCACCTGAGAACAAAGAAGCAACAGTATAGTTCCACTTCTGCCCTCCCTCGAAAATTATGTTGCATAAATGAAATCTGATACTGTACTTTGAGCAAAATAGGGCAGGAGCAGAGCTGTCACTTTAAAGCAGACTCATTTTCAAGGAGAAATCCAAATTGGAATATCAGCTAATGCCACTAGTATCAGAGTTTTGGCTACAAAACCATCAGTTTACAGACTTATTAACAGTTCATAAAACGTGTGGCATTCTTCCGGTTCTTGTCCCTGGTCAACATATGCTCTAAATTTACAACAGACTGAAGCACCATTTCATCGGTATTAAAAATAGTTGTGAGTATCACAATAGAAATATCACAAACCCCAGCAGACATGTGATGCTTATTCAAAGAACAGCAGATCTTTTCAGATATGGTCAGTGACGGACAACCCTGCCAACACATGACCGGGGGTGTTTGAGGGGATTCTGAAGGGGGATTTTTGAGGTTTTTCTAAATGGTGGAAATAGTAACTTCTCCATTTCGTAAACATCATCCTGTTTCATGTCTATGATTCTTCTACAGCCAAATTCCACATGGGCTAACGGTGCCAAGATTCTCTATGTGTGGGCAGGGTCTTCCTCATAATATCAGACTCAGACAGTAATGACATCATGAACATCCTTCTAATCCTTAATAAGCTAACATTTCTAGAACTATATATGAAGTTGTTCTTTTCTTTTGGCTCCAAAAAGCTTTCTGCTTAATATATTCTGTCGCACACATGTGTGACTATCTGCTTAGAAAGTGAGCAGATCCGTGTGAAGGATCCTGTCTTCTTTTTTGTGTTTCCTGACTATGCACTAATTTTCACAAGGCACCTAGCAAAATAACTACCCCAAATCAGGAATTAATGAGTAATTTTTAAATAAAAGCATTTTTATGTTTACTACATTATTGGAGACAGTATGGTAATATACTTGTAGAAATGTGTGTGAATCTTGTATTACTAATTATCATGCATGAATTTATCTTTTAAAATAAATTTAACCTTTCAGTCACATTAACATTTATAGTACTAAATTTATGAGTGTTGTAATTAATAATTTATTTGTCCCTTGATTATCTCTTTCATGTTCTAGAAATGACCCTTACAGCCTATATTATGGGACTTGATGACAAATTAATTCTAAATTTATTAACGTTGTTAGTATATACCTTAACTTATACACCAAATAAAATGTTTCTTTCTCTGAAAATTTATAATACTTACATATATTCAAAATTTAACCATTAAGGATGACTCTGGCTATATTTAAGGGTGTGACTTGTATTGATAATACATTATTTTATATTAAAATATGAATCATATTTTATCACGATCTATTTTATAATCACAGATAATTTGAAGTTATAAAATTAATACTTTAGTAAAGTACCTTAAAAGTATTCAAAAATCCAGTTACCATTAGAATAAAAACATAGTCATGATTCTACTTATAGTTTAGTATTAAAAAGGGACATCTTTAGTTCCTAAGAAGATCAAATACACAAATACAATAATTCATTTAAGCTTTGAAGTTTCTAGTCTTGTCTAAACACTGGCAAATAATTTCAAGTTGGCTTTTAGTCTTCAATGATATCTTTTTGTCTCAGTCTCTAAATCCCACCCATAGATAATTATTAATTTAGTTGTGGTTTATGTTGTTACCGTTTTATGTTTTTCTTTTTGATCTGGTACACCCATGAAAGTCAGAGAAATAGTACAATAATATTTACTTAGTCTATGTTCAGAATACATATTAAAGAAAGAGGCAAATACCTACTCGAACATTCATGTATAATGACAACATCAAAGTATTCTGATGACTGACCATATGTCTAGAAATACACTGTAATTAAGGTAGATCAGAAATATCTCTAAGATTCTTTTATAGTTTAACCACAAGGAAAAATAAAAGGAGAAAGCAAGCTATCTCTTGAGTGTTTTGACTATATTATTCTCTAGTTTTTATCTCTATACAGAGTTTCTAATATTTTTCTATATACAGTTGTGAATATAGTTGATGCATAATAAATATTCTTTGTTATGTAGCACCTTTGTAGTTCCTTAAATTACTTGGAAGCAATAACCTTCATGAAATAAGAATCAGCACATTACTTTACAGTTCTGAAAGCATACTGATCCCTTGATAATTACTGTCCCTATAGCTGGAGGAAATATGGGAGCAAGACACCTCCATGTCCAGGAAGAATTCAGAATAGGCAATAAGGTAGGAAGTTTCTTTCAGAGGAACTTTAGTGATATTACCTAGTTCATAGTGCTGCGAGGCTAAATAAGATAGTACATAGAAACTAGTTTGAAAGGAGGTTGTACATACTCAATGCTCAACACAAGAACAATTATAATCACCATTAGTCTTTGTTTTTTTCCCATGCCTTTCTTCACAGCCACTTCTCTACTCAGTTTAGACTGACTGCAGGGTAGACTTTCCAGACATGGAGGGTGTTTGTTTGTTTGTTGAGACAGAGTCTCGCTCTGCCACCCAGGCTGGAGTGCAATGGCACAATATCGGCTCACTGCAACCTCCACCTCCCGGGCTCAAGCAATTCTCCTACCTCAGCCTCCCATTACAAGCACCTGCCACCACACCTGGCTAATTTTTGTATTTTTAGTAGAGACGGGGTTTTGCCATGTTGGCCAGGCTGGTTTCGAACTCCCGACCTCAGGTAATCCACCTGCCTCAGCCAAGTTCTGAGATTACTGGCGTGAACCACCACGCCCCGGCCGACATGGAGGTTCTTTACTCAGATCCAGTGAATCTTTTCTGGAAAGGTTGTGAGATGCATGTCTTCTCTCTCTGCCTGGGACTTACCTTGTTGGATGCTCTAATAGAGGCATGTATTATGAATGTGGCGGTCTCAGAATATGTAATCAAACTTAAAACACGTTTTTATACAAAGATGTATGCCAGTTCTTTGATTTTGTTTCAGTTGATAAATCAGTTTTTAAAAACTTTGAAAATATTAAAGTCTTATCTGAATCAAAGATAATTTTTAGTGCATTTCTAATAAAGGTATTTATCGTAAACTCTGGGCATATCAATAACAGAACTATTTTGTTGTCGTGTTAAACTTTTTAGAAATCTCAGGATTTAATGACTATTGATTTTCATTAAATCATCATAGCTCTTTTGGTTACTTTCTCAAATATAGGAATAGGCTTTGTGACTTGTAATCGGGCCAATGGTATGAAAAGAAGAGAGGTATAAATAAAGTCCATAGGCAACAATGGCTTCAGCTCTTAGTTCTTTGTTGCTTGCTGGCAACTAGTTGAGTAATAGTTCAGGATTGAAAGTAGAAGGAGAGACTGCAATTGAAGCTATGCTACTCCCACGTTTCACTCCCTGTGAAAATAGAAACCCTGTTAGCTCAGTCACTTGCCTGAAGCTATACAACGTCCATGGTATTTCTAACTTCTCCAGGAAAGCAATCTAAACCAAATGTCTAAATTCCCTTGAAAGCTGCTTACCATCAAAGTTCCCATTCATGCTTTTGGAACCGAAAGATTATTGAGAGATGTGTAGCAGAGTCAGAAGAAAGCCCCACTTACAGTGTAGGCATTTTGCTTTCAGTAAAATGTTTTGGTGCTGATATTTGTTTTCTCAAATGTTTTTCAGACAGTTTTCTAAAATACTGTCATGATGATGACATAAACCATTCTTTCTATGAAGTTAGACCCCATCTACCTTAGCAGCTTTACCAGACTTCTCATGCATTCCCTTCTTACACATTTCAGACGCAGGATTCCCCAGAAATACCACGCCTCGCATAGGTGTCCAAGGAAGAGAATGTGGTCGTGGGTTCTGAGTGTCTGTTCTGATTGGACCAGTAAAGTCCCTTTCTCATCCCTCTTCTACGCTTATCACTAGAGACAGAAACTAAAAACCATGGCTTCAGGCTGCTAACAGCCTAAAACAAAACAAAACAGAACGAAACAACAACAACAAAATAAAACAGGTTGGACAAGCTTGGCAGGCTTTTCCCTTTACCTACGCTTTTCTTCCCACTGCTCAGATCTTGTCAAACCTCTCCCCATTCAAATGGCACCACCACTGGAAAGCTGTTCCTAACTCCATGGCTGCTGCCTTTTTGTGGTGTGTCAGGTACTGTATTTTAAGTATCTGAAAACACAGTTTGCCTCCAACCACCCTGGGCGGTTTTTGCCCAGGTCTTTACATTTGTAATGACAAGCACCAAGCACAGTTTCTGGAACAGATTTCATCCCATTATCTTACTAATTGCCAATAATGCACCATTTGTTTGGCATATAATTCCTTATGTTTGTTGTTCAATATATTTTATAAAGTAAAATGGGCATATGCTGTAGAGACAGATCATCGTTCAGTTCTAATGAACTAATTTCATTTATGCTTCAAAATGGGCTTTATGTTTTGATAATGAGAAAAGAAAGAAGTTTTGTTGAAAGTGATGGTGTACATACGCATCTTCTTTGAGAACTAATCAATATTGTACTTTATGGAGTAAAGGGAACAAAATGAGAATGATGTAAATGACAGTAGAAGGCTGTAGGGGAACAAGACTAGTAATGAATGATTTTGGCCAATCGATGTTGATTCTGCCATGGTAGTGGATTATTTATGATTTCTGAGGAAACCTGACCAAGAACGTGAATTTGGTTTCTAAAGCTGCCCTAGCCTCAAAGTTACAAAGAAGATTATGCCGCAAAGAAGGATACAGTGTTCTGGTCGGAACTCTGTTTACACCAGGACTTGACACTATTCACAAACAGTCTGTCTCTTTGTCCTTCAAAGAATGTACTGGTTTTCTGAATGGTTGCTTTTTAATGAGTCAACTGTTAGACGAAATGCTTTCTGGGAAAACTAGTTTAATAACAACCTAGTATAAATTATATAAAATCAAGTTAGTCTTATTTGAGCTTTAGATATATTTGCTTATAGTCTTTTTTTCAGATTCTTTTAGCTACCAGTTAATCTTTACCACATACAGGGTAAAGACAATCACTTTGATAGTCATTCACACATCAGTAGTGCAAGTAGTCTTTCCTGCCTGTTATGTTTGTTAAGCAGTCACTGTATCTTTAAGACTCAGGCATTATCCAACCAGGACCATATATGTGATTAATAGGAATATAGAAATCAAAAATAGACATATATAATGTATATACTGGCCAAATGTTGATAATAAAATTTTAATATTAGAGAGTGTGTGTGTGTGTGTGTGTGTGTGTGTTCAAGAAAGCTGTCTGATTTGTAAATCCCCTTGGAAAGTTCTGATGTACATGCAGGTTTGGGGGAAAATAAGGAAAGATAATAGAAGTAAGAGAAAAACCATAGCAAATTAAGACTTTTCAAAAGTTACCTTAGAAATACATCTGGGGAAATGACAAGAGGAACAAGAAGAAGGTCATGGAGTGAAATGGGAAAAGAGAAACAGAGTTAGATGAACAAAACTGCTTGATAGGACTGGTAAAGTGCTCTATGGAATGATGTCTAGGCATATACTTTGTAAATGATAAAGCACTCTTGAAATATTTATTATCATTACTTTACACTGGGAGAAATAATGGAATTTAGAGAAAGGACTTTGGAGGTCTAAATCCAAGGCCTAAGAGAATAAAAATATGAAAGAGAAATAAAGAAGTTTAAAGTAATATCATAAAACTGATAAAATGACAAGGCATAAGTGATAAAAAATAGGAAAGAAAATTATAAAAATCAAAAGTTAAATATTACTCAATATATCAGGAAGTCTAAGACATTAGTTTAAAGTTAAAAAAGATAATATACCTTTCTTAGGAAGAATGAGGAAAATATATGGTAGTTAAGTAAAAGGTTAAAAATAATTTGTACCTTAAATCTATTAAAACTTTAAAGCCATAGTCACAAGCAAGATAAGAGTGAATTCATTCCAGATGCAAACAAAGAAGCCACACATTCTTTAACCAACATAGAAGACTCTTATGAGAGGAAAGAATACACAGACAATGCCCAGGAAAACCAGGTGAATAGAAGTGAGAATTGCTTTCTTCCAACTGGCATCAAAGCCTGGGATGAGAAAATAAACACCAACTCAAATTCTTTGTTAAAAGCTTTGATTTATTACTGTTCATATTTTATATAATCATCTTAATACAGTAATTAAAATGTAGGGGATAGTAATTATGAATTCATCTCAAACGACAGATACATACATTTTTTCAGGTTTTGCTTTTATTATGTACCTTTTTCCTATTTCTTCCCACCAAATCTTCACTGTATAAGATACTAAAAATATGAACATCCATCCTCATACTACACATTATTCCAACCAACATTTCTCAGAGATTGCCACCTGGGTCTATATATTTAGAGATCTTCCTCCTGCCCATTTTTTTCTGCATTTCCTCGAAAATACACATAACACTTATTTACACAGTTTACTTTTTAAACAAAGTGAGACTTTTACTATAGACGATAGTCTGCAACATGGTTTTCTTCGAGGGATTTTTGTATCTTCAAAATATTTTCATGGCAGTAAATAGCATAGCATCCTATACTATGCATATATGATAGTTTATCCATTTCTGCACCTGTTAATTTTAAACTTGATTGTTTTCTGTTATTGAAAAGAATCCTGAAGCATCTTTGTGCAAACATCTTTGAGCACCTGTGAGATACATTTCTACAAGGGAAGTCCTTGGGTCTGAGTATGAATGCTTTTAAAAATAATTTTAATTAAAGTCACTCTCCAAAAGGACTTTGTTTATAGTATAATGTTCAGATTTACTTGCCAAAGAATGATGTACAATATTGTTATTTTAAATGACTTTCAACACTGCATAATTTAATCCGATTTGATATATACTATTATCAGAATATATGGTTATTGTGAAAATTACATATTTTAAAATTTTTAATGTCACAGCTCATTATTTCCTATCAGGGAACTTTAGATACTATCAGAAAGCTCAAGTCCAAGTTTCTGATGCTTCATGCATACTGTATTAAAATTATAAAATCATTATGTTCTAAGAATATTACTCTATGAATTGTTTCGCAGAAAAAAAAAAGTTTGGTTTCTTGACCTTGAAATTTAAAACAAACCAACCCCATTCAAATTAAATTAAATGTGGTCTGTGTAATTGCTGTTAAAAAAAATCAACTGAGACTATAACTATTATAGAAAAGAGAGAACAGTATCTTCTCATTTAAGAACAAGTATTTGTTAAGAAATGTTTTTTTTCTTTTCTTTTTTTTTTTTTTTT
>NW_012123820.1:9655961-9667022 GCF_000951035.1 Colobus angolensis palliatus | reverse complement strand
GCCAGGATGGTCTCGATCTCCTGACCTCGTGATCCGCCCGTCTCGGCCTCCCAAAGTGCTGGGATTACAGGCTTGAGCCACCGCACCCGGCCATGTTTTTTTTCTAAGTGAATTTATTTGTAGCATCCACATATGATTACTTTCATTGCTGCCTATATGTGTAGGACTGACTCATATTCCAGAGCAATAATAGGTAAAGGTGGTCAAATGTACATAGCTTGTAATCAATCATAGGTGAGATGAGGGAGAAATATACGTCAATACTAACTCCAGGTTTGTTTCCTTTGTGGGTGGGGGAGTGGTGATCTTATTGCTTGAGGAACATTTAAGAAGGAGAAAGGATAGATTCCTTTGGACTTTACTTCATGTCTGAGAAGGTGATGCAGCATATACGTAGATAACACACAGGGTAGCTGAAAACACACACCTGAAAGATCGGGGTTAGAGATATAGAATTGGAAAACATCTGTCAAGATACGAAAATTTGAACAGCCTGGACTGTTACCATCGTTTTATAACCTGCTTTCTGCTTCTCCTCCTGAAGGAAGAGTAATCAATTTAGAAAACACAAAACTAAACTAAAATTAGATCACAACTCTGCTGCTTAACATTCTCCAAAGACCTCTCCACATTTATAATAAAAGTCCGCCTCTTTGTATATGACTCGTGATTCCACATGTGACCAGGCTGTCTTCCATTCCCGCCTCAGCGCGGATCAGTCTCCCAGATTACCCGGCTCCTTTTCAGCCCTTTGTTTTCTCGCCTGAGCACGTGAGTCCTGCCCCAGTTTCAGGACCTTTGTCCTTGCTGTTCCTTCGTCCTCAGATGGTCCCATGGCTGGCTCCTCTCAGTTCTTGTTTTTCCTCCCTGAGGCTCTTAACTAAAACAACGCTGGAATCCATGCCCCAGTCAGTCTCTCTCCTCTGATTTACTTAATGTTCTTAATAGTCCTATAGAACCTGAAGGTCTTTTCTTTCGGCCCTCCCTCTCTCGCTTTCTTCTCCTTGCTTCCTGTCTCCCTCTCCCTCTCTGTATTCCTTTTCCTTCCTTCTCTCCTTCCTTCCTTTCTTTCATTTGTTCATTCTTTCTGTAAGTCGATCTTCTTTCTTTCTTCTTTCCCTCCCTCCCTCCCTCCCTCCCTCCCTTCCTTCCTTCCTTCCTTCCTTCCTTCCTTCCTTCCTTCCTTCCTTCCTTTCTTCCTTCCTTCCTTCCTTCCTTCCTTCCCTCCCTCCCTTCCTCCCTTCCTTCCTTCCTTCCTTCCTTCCTTCCTTCCTTCCTTCCTTCCTTCCTTTCTTTCTTTCTTTCCTTCTTTCTTTCTTTCTTTCTTTCTTTCTTTCTTTCTTTCTTTCTTTCTTTTTCTTCCTTCCTTCCTTCCTTCCTTCCTTCCTTCCTTCCTTTCTTTCTTTCCCTGTTTATATACAGAAAGTAAGCCCAATGAATGTAGGAATATAGTGTGTTTGTTTGCTATTATATCTTTAGTGCCTAGTTCAGGGTCTGACCCATAGTAGGCCTTCAATAAATATGTCGAATGAATAAATGTCAAATTTTCACAAGCAAATTAAAATAAGTATGCATATTAGTAATGTCAAAAGGCATGTTTCTGTGTTGAGTATCTTCAGCTCATTTCTCAAAATCCGTCCCCAAACGCTTCACCCTGCTAAGTGCCCTGGAGAAACTGGTCCATTTGGACAGCATCAAGAGCTTGGTTTCTGCTTGGCTTTGGCCAGTGTTAACCATCTACAAGTGATTATAGGGTAAGGGCAGGGTGACCTCAGGAGTGTTTCCCAACCAAATTGCTCCTAGTTGGCTGCAGCCCTGTAACCCTCTGCAAAATGCCTCAGACCTATCAGATGAACATCTCTCTACAGCTACCTTTTTCAGGCCTGAGTGGTAAGAATTTCTCTTTCTGACAAGCTCAAGGATAGTTTTCCTTAAACTTTGCATAAAGTTTTGTTAATTGCCCTGTTAAGCTCTACTCAAAATATCATTATAATGTGTTATTTCCTGGTGAGACCTTTATTTTGAAATTTTATGCAAAAGATTTTTCATCCAGTTTTCAATATCAGTGATGAGTTGATTCCTCATTTGGTGTCGTGATATAACAAGAAAAGAGATATGAGGAGCACCCAAGTTAAAACAAATTTATGTAGGCTTGAAATTTTTTGGAAGGTATTGTTCTCTTTCTCTAATCTAAAAATGAGTGTGTGTATATATATATACTCATTATATATAAAATATATTTTCAACGAATATATTCAATTTATATATATTCGATATATATATTCATTCGAATATATTTATTTATGTATCCAAATAGTCACTAAGTAAAGCAAATTACCTGAGTCAAGCAACTTAGGCAATTTGTCCACTAGAAGACCCTGGTCATATATATATGACTGTTTGAAGGGCAATGAATACATGAAATGTTTGTTCCGTAATATATTTGTATTCATTGTAATATAAATAAGTAAATAAGATATAATAAATTTGATACTTTGGGAATGTGTGCAGTTTATACTGTGGTTTTCTGTACTCTTGGCTCCGCTACTGCATACTGTGGAATAACCTGTGGTCCATTTTGAGATATATGACTTTGGAGAAGACAAGCACCAAATAATGGAAATGTACAAGTTTGTCTTTGGATCTTACCTCTTCTGTTTACTTTCTATTTCAAGGCTTCATGAAACTTTCAGCCTAAAGATTAATTCCCCTGATAAAAACAAAAGTTCATGCTCATAAATTACAAAAGTTAAATGATTCAATGACACCATCAAACTAATTTGAATAACATATGTGAATTTAATCTCCTGGAAATAGTATGTATGCTTTGTTGTGACTTTAAGAGTCACTTGATGATGAGAATATCAGCTACATGGGTAGATAAAAAATAAGATAACCACTGGGTGAGTTACATGGATGGATAGAAAAATAAGATTGCCACTGGGTGAGAAGATTTTATTGTCAAAATTTGCCTACTGAAATCTTGTAAAGCAGTGATTCCCAACTTTGGCTGATTGTCAGAATTCCCCGATACACTTTTAAAACTCCAGCTTGTCAGACCCTGGCACAGAACTACTGAATTCAAATGTCTAGGATTTAGCCTGATAATTTTTATTTCAGCCACCCCAGGTTATCCTGGTGATCAACTGTTGTGAATTACCTTTGGTGGCATCTTACTAAACTCAGTCCAGTTATATTTCCCCAAATCGGTAGGTTTTTATCAATTTATTTTGCATTCCCAGATTTGTTACCAACTACATTTCACTGTACAGTTTCCATTTCTTCAATAGCACCACTTTTTGAGAGGAGGAAGTGTTTTAATTTTGATCTTGATTTATTTGTGGGGGAGGAAGTGTTTCTAAGTATGAATTAGAAAATACGGTTGACTCAGGATGTATTCATTTAAGAGAAAGAAATATAAATTTCTACAAAATCCTTTTAGCTTTAAGCATTAGCCAATATTAGTGTCTTAATGTAATTTGCAATCACAAGGCATCATATCCTTAATCTAATAAGAATTGAAATATTTTTGAAAGAGAGTAGAAAAATAATGATAAGATAAATTAAATTATAGGTGCACCTTAATTTATAAGATAGTTGTGTTTCTGAGAGATTGGCTGTTTAGGTAATTTCTATTAACTAAATTATATTTTCCCATTGAGTTGGGTTTATAATTGAAAAGGCATGATTTTGGAGTGAAATACAAAGGAGAATGTGGTTTTGAGGCAAAAAAGAAGGCAAACGTAACGGATGTAAAATTATTTTAAAACATATATTAAATTTAAATTATCAATGTTGATAAAATAATACCTAAATACATAAAAATATAGTGCAACCCAATTCCTAAGCCTTTAAGGCTCTGACCCACAATCAAAGGAAATGAATCCTGTACGTAGAAACAGCCTAGATAATGCACACGTTGCTTTCCTCCATCGGTGTAATGTGGTACGTCTATATCTCTAGTAAGAATTGCCTTTTTAAAAAAAAAAATCCTAAGCTTACAACAAACTCTAATTCTTACTGATGCCTCAATTATTTTTGTTTACTGTGAGTATGCAAAACTATCGTGATTGAGGAGGGGTAGTTAGAAACAGTGTCTATAAATGCTAGATTTATTTTCTGCACTTTCAGTAACCTAGAACAGTTCATATCAGTTAATGCGCATTTAGTATTTTCATACACTTTAGTTTCTGCCTGTTAATTTCCTATTAGTCAGGTCTGTACAAATACTTTCAAAATCATTACAGTTGTGTGAAATCTCATTTTCTTCATTTTTGAGCCTGAATTTTAGAGGGTGTAAACATATAGTCAACAGACTCTAAACTTTACATACACAGAACTTGTTTTTAAAGGCTGCCAAATTGTCCCTGTCTCTTCTTCTACATTTGCCACACTACCACCGAATGGATTACTATTTCATTTGACATTCCTCTCTCACAAGCAACTTAGGTAATTTGTCCACTGGAAGACCCTGGTAAAACTCTAAAAGCTCACAACAACAGCAGTGGAATTCAGTCCCTCCCCAGCCAGGGCTGTGCTTGAATAGAGATCTGACAGAGAGACTCACAAGGTGAACTGCGTAAGTGTGTGACTCCAAAGTGAGCTGCAGCCATGGAATGCCATCCCAGCAGTTTTCACACTCACTTCCTAAGATGCAAGACCCCTGAGACCATGTCATCAGATTGGAAGTCCTCACCATCTGTCTCCTACAACTCTATTTAAACTGTAAGAGCTGTCTCCTGAATTAAAATGCAAGGTGTTGTATGGGAAAAGACCTGGTTTTGTGAAGGGAGTGAACAATCAGGAGTAATTGGAGACTGAGGGTGGTCAAAGGACCACCTAAGTTTTACTCTGTTTTCAGAGGAAAGCAAAGGAGAGCCAGTTGATGGTGGCCATTTGCAAGAGAGAGAGAGAAAAAGAAAGCCAGCTAAAATGAACAAGCAGAGCTTCATTTAACATCTGCCCTCCTGGTTTTTAGGCTTTTGTTGAGTAGGGGAGCTTTTACTCTATTAATTATGTTTTTATTAAATATATCTTGTTTCTATTCTTTAAAAATCACAGATTAAAATTATAACTATCTAATGAATTCTAATGAACTTAGGTTTGAAGACAGATGTTCCTTTCTAAATAGCATTGTTCCTACATCTAAAAGTTCAACTTGTAAAGAAAAAAGTATGCATTTAAGAACAAAAAAGAGGATCATTTCTAGCCAGTGTTTCAGGAAAATTCTGGTCATTTCCCTCCAATGCAGATCATCATAAAAGCTCTAAGGAAATAGTGTTTAAAGTCAATTAACCAAAAAGGCCAAAATCAATTTAACAAGAGTTAGCTAATGTTTTACTAAAGCAAACTCTCTTTTCTTTAAACATGATTAATATCATTTAAAGGTTGTTATTAGCGGTGTCACTTCTAAAAAGTGTGACCAATTTGTAATGAAAGAGCCTTTGTGTACACGTATGGGATTTATGGGAGGCACAGAAATTTAATGTGGTATTAGTGATTACATCTTTTCCTTGCCTTTGATATTTTAAGAGAACACTCCATTTTTACTCTGTCTCCTTGGAATGTCTCCTAAAAGGTCACTGAAGGATCAAGAAATATTTAACCTATAACCATCCACGATTATAGCAGCTCTATGCAAATTAGATTCTAGGATGACATTTAACAATGTTGGCATTGGGTAGCATCATAAAAATCCATGCATTTTAGAGTTAGAAGAGGCTAAACTAGATGGGCCAATATTCTTCAAACATTTTAACAGCTTATTTCTCATACAAACCCCAATATATACAAATGCTACAACTGAAAAGAAGGGTTATTCAAGTTGGACCTATTGCTGGGTTCTCCAGCATCACAGTTACCTGCCCCAGCCCAGGCCCGCAATTTGAAGAACAAACAACCGTCTCCCATCTTAACACAGTAGAAATCTCAAACATAATGTGTTTAAATCACATTTCTACATTAGCACAGCATATCCCTACATTTGAAATATGGTGTTAATGCCATAATCTTTTGTTTTTCCTTCTCACTATCCATGTTCTAATATGCTATCTTGTATGACTGAGTTTCAGAGTTTTGCACTTGAATTAGTTTTGATAGGTCATGGTGCCACTGTGAATCAGATCCATACATAAATCTATGTCTCTCCATTAAAGAACAAAAACAAAAATGCTCCACTGTCCATTGCAAATACCATATTTTCCCAATCTTCGTATGCATATAAGATTCCCAGCCACCAAAATCTATATATATTTATCATTGTAAATCTAGCTTTTGGTAACACCAATGTTAGTAGCAATAGTTACCAGTTCAGTCAGGCAAGTTAGGTTGAATCATACAAAATGCCAGTGTTTGAACTCTTTAATCTACAAAAACAGTTTCATGTGGTTTAACCTAAGGCAATTTCTAATCCTTTCAATAGCTCCGTAATGTAACCGTTATCACTATTCTATAGGTGGGAAACCTGCAGTTCACAGAAGAGCTTTGCCCGAGGCCACACTGCCAGGAGTGTTAGGGGATTTGGAAGTGTACGTCACTAAAATCTCATGCCTTTTCTCTTGTACCATGCTGCACTAAAAGCTCTGATCATTTGAATATACAATAAGAGCAATTTTGTTCAAAGCATAACTGAGTTCTACATGTATGTGAAAGTGGGGAACATACATCTCGGAATATATTTCTTTATGAAGTAAGTTCATATATTGTAATAATATTTACTAAAATTATCGTCAGATATCAGCAGAATAGGTTATCTGAAATTTTTCTGCCACCTCCAAAGGCTTCAACAACATCAGCTGGCACTCTTACTTAATATACTATAGTTCATATGCACAATAATCTTACCATATGTCCTTATCAACCAGAAGATCTTTATTTTGTCTAGAATTTTGAACTGAAATAAAAACATATTAAGCCAAAACATAACAAAAGAAGTCTATTAGAATGTAAGACTGTTGCCTGGGCATTTGTATCTAATTTTATAAACTGCTAGGTGGAAAAATAATCAGTCTTTGGGTCTGTGACCTTCCGTATTTTAAATTGAAAGGAAATGAGTTAAAAACAAAACAACCACAACAAAAAACCTTCTTTTGTAAAAGAAAGATAAAGTAAATAGATAAGGGAAGTGACACTGATTTGTCAAAAGATTATTTAACCTTATCAGAGATAGCTCAGATGACTAACAGGACCAAGAAATTAAATGTATATTAAGTAGATTGGACATGGTTTTCTTCCATTAATATTCTTGAGCATTAGTTCGTGAAAAGTACACCAGAATTGCTTGAGATAATTTGAGAAAATTTTAGGCTTTTATTATATCTCTCCTTATCACAAGAAAAGACTTCTAGGGTTCTTATGTAAATACTTTCTTTTAAAAGGGGCAAAATTAAAAATAAGACACATCAGGTAGAAACACAAACTCATGAAAGTTTTCATGGTATTTACTATTTTTATAGTTTACTGTTAAATCAATGCTGACTTCACCTAATTTTTTAAAGTAATTTTTCAATTTTTTTTTCTTGACCTGCACCCTAATTTATAATGAAAAATACTTTGGGCATAAGGTTGCATCATCTAATATTTTGTTTTTGCTTTTTATTTATGTTAACCCATTTATGCCTGAGGTTGCAATTTTTTGAATTTTTGCAATGAGACCTTGGCAATGACCTTGAGCAGTAGGATGTAAATAACTCCTACATGCTTAGCGTTCCAATAAAGGAACACTAGGCATGAGTTGGGTAATAGAATGTTGAAAGTCTACCACAAATCTCGTGATATTGCCTGCTTAGTAAACACGATGTATTTAGTAAGATTAAAAAAAAGTTCTTTATGAATTCAGAAACCATATATATATATATACATATATATATATGACAGGATCTCACTCTGTCGCCCAGGCTGGAGTGCAGTGGTGCAATCTCAGCTCACCACAACCCCTGCCTCCAAGAATCAAGCAATTTTCCTGACTCAGCCTCCCAAGTAGCTGGAATTATAGGCGCGCTTTTGTATTTTTTTCGTCGAGACGGGGTTTTACCATGTTGGCCAGACAATTCTTGAACTCCTGACTTCAAGTGATCTGCCTGCTTCAGCCTCCCACAGTGTTGGGATTACAGGCATGAGC
Source organism: Colobus angolensis palliatus (assembly GCF_000951035.1). Lineage (NCBI taxonomy): Eukaryota > Metazoa > Chordata > Mammalia > Primates > Cercopithecidae > Colobus > Colobus angolensis. The sequence continues at coordinate 9,658,903 of NW_012123820.1, read as the reverse complement.
CACTGTGCCCAGTTAACAATATTCTAAATATATCCTATTTCTAACGTGTACACACTCAATATGTTTGAAGGAGGCATTTTAAGAGAATTCTGTGTTGATAATGAGGTACTTAGGTTTCTTTTCTTCTGTGTACTACAACGTTATATCCTTTTAGCAGAGTGCTTGAATTCCTTGAACTCTAAAGATACTAAAATATGTGACATACAACAGGTTATTAAAATTATTTTATATCACTACATATTTTTATCCAGTCATAATATGTCTCAACTATTGTTATAAGGTTTTGGAGCCCATTTGACCTTTTATGATTTTGCTTTATTTGGTTTACTTTCTAGTACTTTCATGAAAGAAAAAAAAAAGAACTCTTTGCAAAAATGTTAATTCCCAAGCCAGTCACAAAAAGACAAATATTGTGTGATTCCACTACATAAGATTCCTAGAGCAGTAAAATTTACAGAGACTGAAACCAGAATGGTGGTTGCCAGAGGCTAAAGAGAGGGAAGATACAAATACAAATTACCAGGAGTAAGGGTAATCTGGCTGCATTGCCAGTCAATTGATTACCAGAGTTAATTTTACTGCTCTGAATTACCAAGAAAAAACAGCCCTCCCTGTCCCCGATCCAAGTACATCCCCTCTCAAGTTGGTATGGGGCAAGAAGGGCATCCTTCCAAATGAGAGCATCTTTCTTCTATGAAGGATTTAGCATGGTTCTCTGGAACATCAAAAAGGTTAAGAAAAATTTCAAATAAGTTATCTTAGTCCCCATGGGCTTATATAACAAAATACCATAAACTGGGTAGCTTATAGACAACAGAAATGCCTTTCTCACAGCTCTGGAGGCTGGAAAGTCCAAATTCAATGGACAGGCAGATTCAATGCTTGTTGAGTGCCATTTTCTGGTTCATAGATGCCACTTTCCAGCTGTGTCTCCCACAGTGGAAGGGGCAAAGCAGCTCTCTGTGGCCTCTTTTCTAAGGACACTAATCCCATTCATAAAACTTCCACTCTCGGGACATCACCATCCCCCAAAAACCCTACCGACTGATAGCATCCCATTGGGAATTAGGATTTCAACATATGAATTTGAGGGAGACACAAACATGCAAACCGTAGCACGACTGCCCAAAAATAAGGAAAAAGGATAAAGAAGAGCTCACTGGGGCCAAGTGACATAAGAAAATTCTCCATGAGCAGGTGGGCATTGAACGGAATGAAAGGGAGGAGGTACACACAAGGAATACGTAGGGGAGTCCTTGAGGGGAAATGTCCCACTGGTGAAACCAGTGTCAGAAAAACTCAAATGACCAGATCCTTGATTTTCAGGATTGTATCACTTTTAGTTTAAATAATTTTTGGTGACCCTTTCCTCTGCAAGTATTCGTAACTAAGAAATTTGAAACCATGTGTTTCTAAAATTCTGTGAAAAGCTTTTTAAAAAGAAGACTAAAGAAACAGATTGGTTTCTATAAAATGGAAGTTCAACATTGCCTCTTGAAGTTAAAACTTTGGATCCTAGATTCAGATACGTTTGAATTTGAACCACAAGTCTCATTTCTCCCTGGTTGATTTGGTTATCGGACTAATCATGGGAACCGGGTAGTGACATTCCAAAGGATCCTCATGAAGTTTAATTGAGACACTGTATATAATATGCTTAGCAGAGCACATATAGAGCCCAACCATTTATTCTAGTCATTATAATTTCTGATATGTATTTTAAAACCATTAAAAGGGGACATGCTTTTTTAAAACAGAACAAGAATTATTATTTAATAAATGAAAACTGAATAGAATTTGGAAAAATACTTTAGAAGTTCACCTCACCCTATACTAAAATAGAAAATACATCCTCATTTTACAGTTAAATGTAAAAATAAAGCCACAGACAAAGCAGTAAAAACTCAGCACTGAATAATTTATCAAATATTTGGAAGGAGAGAACTTTCTATATATAAAAGCGTTAGAAAATAGAAGTCCTTATTCACAGCTGGTGAGAGTGTAAATATTTTGTTTTTCTCAGAAACATTTTTGCAATGCATGCTAAAGAGCCTTAAAAATGTTCATGCTCTTTGAGTCAGTAAATAGGTCTATTTAAGCAAATACTTATATACTAATGAAGCCATAAAAAAATTGCACAATGACTCTTAGAAAAAAATGTTCATGCCAGTATTGTTAATATAAGGAAACAATAATGCTTGGAAGTGACCAAAATGTCCAACAATAAGGGAACAGTAAATATGGTATATCCATATTATCTATTATCAACAGCCAAATAAAATTGCATTTACCAGTTTAATAACATGAGAAAGTTTTATTTTTCAGCATTAAGTGGAAAAAGGCAGGATACAAAATCATAGAGTTACTTTGCAGCTGTAAAGCATTATGCAGAGAAAATGGGAAGACATTAAAATAATGTGCTTATTTCTTGAATAGTAAGATATAGCTTATATACATTATTTTCTTTTTAATTTTTGGCACTTAAATATTTTCCATAACAAACAGTGGGAAAAGATACTGAACAAAAATAGTTTGGGAGCTCAGAAAATCATACTCTCGCCAGGTGTGGTGGCTCATGCCTGAAATCCAGACACTTTGGTAGGCCCAGGTGGAAGGGTTGCTTGAGCTCAGGAGTTCAAGACTAGTCTGGAAAACATGGTGAGACCTCATCGCTAAGAAATGTATATTTTTGGCCGGGCGCGGTGGCTCAAGCCTGTAATCCCAGCACTTTGGGAGGCCGAGACGGGTGGATCACGAGGTCAGGAGATGGAGACCATTCGGCTAACACGGTGAAACCCCGTCTCTACTAAAAAAAGTACAAAAAATGAGCCGGGCGTGGTGGCGGCGCCTGTGGTCCCAGCTCCTCGGGAGGCGGAGGCAGGAGAATGGCGGGAAGCCGGGGGGCGGAGCTTGCAGGGAGCCAAGATGGCGCCGCTCACTCC
>NW_012123820.1:9637926-9655846 GCF_000951035.1 Colobus angolensis palliatus | reverse complement strand
GGGAGGAATACATGAGCCTGGAAGGTCAAGGCTGCAGTGGGCTGTAACTGCACCACGCACTATAGCCTGGGTGACAGAGCAGGACTGTCTCAAAAGAAAGAAAGAAAGAGAGAGAAAGAAGAGAATACCCCAAAGTATGGTGCTGTGGCATGCTGAGTACTTTGAACTAAGGGATATTGGAATGCCTTCAGAAACAAAGTCTCTTAGAAATATTACTCTGACCTTCCTTTTCCTATCTGTGTAAGAGCTGGCCATAAAAAATTATCTGACCTACCTTGTCTGAAAGGAAGTCATAAGAACCTTATTCCAGAGTAGATCCTGCCCTATACCCAAGAGGAAGGATACTTAACAGGAAGGCAAGTAAAATCTGAACAAATGTATCTTGCTGTGTGGTGTGGTTTCAACGTCCCTTCCAAAATTCATGTTCAAATTTAGTTGCTGTAGTAATGATACTCGGAAGGTAACACCTTTAAGAGGTTCCTAGATCATGATGGCCCTGCCTTGTGAATGGATTAATGCTGTTATTGTGGGAGTAGATTAGTTACCACAGAACTGGGTTTCCAATAAATCAAATGAATTTGGCACCCTTCCCCCCTCTGTCTTGTGCACTTGCTTGTCTTCTGCCTTCCACTGTCAGAGGACTAAGCAAGAAGGTCTTCACTAGATGAAGCCCCTTGATCTTGGACTTCCCAGCCTCCAGAATTATGAGAAATACATTTATTTAAAAACTACCCAGAGGCCAGGTGCAGTGGCTCACACCTATAATCCCAACACTTTAGGGAGGCAGAAGTGGGAGGATTGCTTGAGCTCAGGAGTTCAAGACCAGCCTGGGCGAAATAGTGAGACATCATCTCTTAAAAACGAACAGGAAAGGCATGGTGGTTTATGCCTGTAATCCCAGCACTTTGGGAAGCTGAGATGGGCAGATCTTGAGGTCAGGGGTTTGAGACCAGCCTGGCAAAATCCCATCTCTATTGAAAGTACAAAAATTAGCTGGCTGTGGTGACAAGCGCCTGTAATCCCAGCTACTCAGGAGGCTGAGGTAGGAGAATCGCTTGAACCCGGGAGGCAGAGGTTGCAGTGAGCTGAGATTGTGCCACTGCACTCCAGCCTGGGTGACAGAGTGAGCCTCTGTCTCAAAACAAGCAAACAAGTGAACAAATTACTGTTTGTAAACTGTTATTAGGGGTTACACATAAACAAAATCAAACGAAAACCCAAACTGTTGTAGTGTTCCATTTAGCAACAGAAAATATATTAAGACACTGGCTTTCCCCACCTCAGTTTATTCCTATTAGATCATATGCTTTCTGTTCAATCAGAATTCTGTAAGGCCATCCATTCTTCATCAAACCTAAACATAAAAATGGACAGTTTTCCCTAGGTCTTTGAGTCTTCATTTTGGAAGGGCTCCATGTCACATAAAACTTTGATTAAACACATTTTTATGCTTTTCCCTTGTTAACGTGTCTTTTTCATAGGAGTGTCAGCACTGACCCTCATGATGAGTGAGGGAAGATATCACAACTTTCTGTTCCTAAGATGACATGATAATTAGTATTTTTTTAATTGCAGTAAAATATAAGTAACATAAAATTTACCATTTTAACCGTTTTTAAGTTTCCAGTTCAATGGCATTAAGAATATGCATGTGATTGTGTAGCTACCACCACCATCCACCTCCAGAATGGTTTTCATCTTCTGAAACTGAAACCCTGTATCTATGAAACAATAATTGCCATTCTTCCCTCTCCTTAGCCTCTGGCAACCACCATTTGAGTTTCAGCCTCTATAAATTCGACTCCTCTAGGAATCTCACACATACAATTGACATGGTTTGTCTGTGTCCCTACCCCAATCTCAGCTTGAACTGTGTCTCCCAGAATTCCCACATGTTGTGGGAGGGACCCAGGGGGAGGTAATTGAGTCATGGGGGCCGGTCTTTTCCGTGCTGTTCTCATGCTAGTGAAAAGGCTCACGAGATCTGAGGGATGTATTAGGGGTTGCTACTTTTGCTTCTTCCTCGTTTTTCTCTTGCCGCCACCGTGGAAGAAGTGCCTTTCTCCTCCCACCAGGATTGTGAGGCCTCCCCAGCCGTGTGAAACTGTAAGTTCAATTAAACGTTTTTTTATTCCTAGCCTTGGGTCTGCTTCTATCAGCAGCATGAAGATGAACTGATACAACAATGTTTGTCCTTTTTGTGACTGGCTCATGAATTAACTTTTTTGCAAGCCAGTTTTTTCTTTCATGAAAGTACTAGAAAGTAAACCAAATGAAATAAAATCATAGAAGGTCAAGCAGGCTCCAATAGTTTATAACAGTAGTTGAGACATATTATGATTGGACAAAAATATGTAATGATGTAAAATAATTTTAATAACCTTTTGTATGTCACATATTTTAGTACTTTTAGAGTTCAAGGAATTGAAACACTCTGCTAAAAGGATATAGCCTTGTAGTGAAAAGAAATCTTAGTACCTCCTTATCGACACAGAATTCTTTTAAAAATGCCTCTTTCAAGCATAAAACTAGACAGAAAAAGTTAAAACCTGCCTATACTGATGAAATTCTCATGCCAAAGTCCAGACCTCTCATTTTAACAAGTCTGTTAGCCTACTATATCTACAGCTGAAGCAGTTTTTAAAAATATTCTGATTATAATTAAATCACAAAATAAATATAAAATGGCATAACAAAAGATCCCTATCTATATATTTGAAAATTCAGAATATCTACAGTATGCCTTATGGTTATAAATAGCAGCCTTAATTTCAGTGCTTCAAGTATAAAAATGTGGTATTAGTATCACATTTTCTTCAGGCCTAATAATTCATATTTGTTGTCGATCGTGTGTATGTATGACAAACACATGTAAAGAAAGTCAGTTCTGCATAGAAGAACCAGACACACCGGTATAGATTCACTTAGCCGTGGTAAGTGCTTAGCATGGCCCCCACAGTGTGACGTTACCGATTGCCTGATTTAAGTTAGGTAGAGACGTGTGTGAACATTTCAGCACAGAACAGGATTGCTTCAAAAACGTTTAGAGGGAATCAGTTGGAAGAGGACACGGGATGGGTAAGTTGAAGTGTCAGGGACATCAGGTGGAACATTCTCAGTTGTCATGTTTATTGTTCTGAATATTAGCTTCAGTGCAGAAACGAGTCTAACACTGAGCTAACCCGTGTCAGAAATGAAGCCGTAAAATGGAGAGCTTGGGACACTGATGGACAGGAATCAGCAAAACAGGGTGTCATCTCAGCTACAAAGAGAAATTGTGTATTCCATGAACGTAAGCGTATACAATGCTATGATCTGGTGTTTAGGGAGATTGGTGTGCTTAATGTTAAAACTAACGTTAGGGACTTGTGGACTCTCCATATACTGAGGGAATAACTAAGACTCGGGAGACCCGACTCCACACTAAAAGAACTAACTAGAGCTGGAGATTTGGAGACTCTGTACATACCTTGTTCTGGATTCTACTTTGCATAATAATAAACCAAGTGAAGAGAGAAAAGAAATGTTAATTTTTCTTTTATCACGTGAATCTCAGTATGACCATTTTGGAGCATTTTCGAATGTTAACTATTGTTCCAAACATCTGTGTTGTTTTTTGAACTGTGGAGTTAATTCCATGTTGAAGGGGGAGAAGACATGTTTTGGAATATACAAATACACAAGTATTAGTGAAATGACCATTTGCCTGACCTTTTTCTGTTTTGTCTTTTCCTCTTAAAAAAAAAAAAAAAAAAGACAGACGGTCTGTTCTTTGGCAGTAAATTAATTTAGTGTGCTTTCTTTAAAAAGGCAGGAGAGAAGGAGATAGGGTGGCTAGCTCCTCCCTTTAAAATGTGTGGTGGTGAATTCTAAGGAAAGTCACCCTAAACTTCTAACACAAAATGTTTAACCATAATAAAAATGTTATTTCTTTCAATTTTTATTATTAGGCATTTAAGGCCAATTAATGTCCTTTGCATTTGAGCTCTTAGTTGTTATTTTAGACTTGTCTTTACTAATATGCTTAAGCCTGCTATCAGCTCGTAAGACTCTTCCAAAATAGTTTCTATTAACGTTCTGTTAAACATTTTGAGCCTAGAAAACAAAATAGAATAGACTATGTCCCAAGTGACATCAATAATTAATTTTGTGGAAGCTTTCCAGTTCCCTTGGTGTAACAAATCCAAGCATAAATTTATGGCTAAGGGCAAAACTAATGTCCTGCAGTGACTTGGAAATTTGGTTAAGATGATAACTAACAAAAGTTTCTAAAAGAATAGACAAATTGCTCCCAAATGAACATAAAGGGGGATGACATAAGGTTAGACAAAAGATTCATGATTTAAGCGAATTTCTTTTGAAATGCAAACAACCTCAAAGAATCTTTACAGCTCTCTTAGGAAAAATCTCCTGGGTGGTATCATTTGTGCTCAGAGGTCTTCGAATGGGCTGGTAGGGTGCTAATGGAAAGCCTTACTGCTGTGGCATTTGGGGAATTGCACGTACAAATCCCTGGAGCACTTACTGCAGATACCCACAGAAATCACTGCATCATTGTTTGAGAGGTATTTTTCGTATCGCTGCTTTTAGCTGGATGTTTTACACCATTTTGTTTCTTAAGAGGTACCTGATAAGAAAACAGCCTCAACACTATCAACAGGCAGACACAATTAATTCCGCTACGAGCACCTCAGCGTTTCAATTTATGTATTTATTTTAGAAATCGCCTGTACTACGATTGCCACCACCATCATCGACAGTTAAAATTAAATGTTTATAGTAAGAAGATACTCAAAAGACAGAAAAGTTTATATGTGCATATGCTTGGTGTTAAGTCAGTCTCTGCTTCTGTGCTTCTTGTTTTAATCATGAGATCCTACTGTAATTTCCTTCAATACTATAGGTTTTTAGTAATTTAATTCCAACTCCGTGGAATCCTTGTAGACCCGTTAATATCCAGGGATGAATTTTGACCTTTATGATATATGTATCTGTATCATAAAAAGTTGTGTTATATTAAGGATACTAGTGTGTTCTTTGAATAGAAATAGAGGATTGTGATATCAGAATAAGGAAGATACCTTATTTATATGAAATGTAGTAGATGAGCTAGCTACCTATAACAACCACAACTCTCTAGTCATCACTGGCCCCAGAGAACAGCTGCTAACACTGGGACAGCAGTTTCACATAAATACAAGCATAATGGATTACACCAGAGGTGTCAATGCAAGACTACCAAAATCATCACCATTTTTTATCACGGCTTTCGAAGTAACTTTATTTCACAGAATTTGAAACCTGAAGCCATGATTCTTTATCTTCTGCAAAGGGCTCAGACTCAATTATTGATACAAGAGGTGAAATCCTTAGAAATATCTTCTAGCTGAGCAAAATAAGTAATAGAATGTTCTGGGGAGGCCTAGGCTTTAGAAGTCACTATTTCAACTCTGTCATTTTACAGATAAAGGAACTAAAGTTCAGAAAAGCAAAGCATCTTTATGAGACAGATGCTATATTCATGTTATATCCTGGCATATAACAGCACTCAATAAAAATGTGTTAAGCGAATTGAATGAATTATCATTTTCCCCTCGATTTTATTTATTCTGACCACTGTGACTTCTCATACCTAGAAGACCAATCTACAAATAAGTACAGGCATTTTGACTAAGATAATATATTTCAGTGTTTTTTATTGGTATAAAAAGCTGCTGTTATTAAAGCAACAGGTTTTTAGAAGGGAGGTTAATGGATTTTTAACTACAAGAATAGAGTTGTACTGCAACTTATCAAACATTCAGATAAAAAACTAAATTACATCAGCAGTGAAAAGTCATGTAGCTTGAGCATCAATTCTAATTTAAAAGCATTTCAGGAGACAAGGCAAAATATAATTCTGTTCCTCAGTTGAAGCACTACTATTTTGAGGAAAATTAATGTAGAAGCCTGACAAACAATAATGTTAATAATCCCCTCATATGTCTTTCTGATGACAATAGTGATGACAGCATCATATTACAAAAAGAAATTTCAGCCTGAGCAAAGGAGGTAGGAAGAATTCGCCCAAAACGTCTAATGCAGTTAGGCCTCTGTTCTCAGGCTGATGGCCCAAACACTCGTAAAGTGACATCAGCACAGACCTGCCATTGCGTGTGTAAGAGAGGCTGATACTTGGATTGCTAAACTACTTCCAAAGTTCATCTGAAGGCACAGGCAGAAATTATCGGTAAACGTTCGAGAGAGCATATATAGCATCAAAAGTCAATTGGACAATAAATGTAAAACCAAATTCTGAGGAGTAAATTATTACCCAGCAATTGCTAAGTTGCTTTATTTAACTCTTTTGATATTAAATGATGGGAACTGTTTAAAAGAATCGTCGCTACATTTATGTCAGTATGGTACTTTTTGAACTACAGTAGTTAGTAGAGTCCTCCGAGCACTGCAAGCTAGCCGTCGGGTCATGGACGGTCCAATTCAGAACTCTAGTAACGTGCTAGTCAAGCACCTGTACTGCCCTCAGATACACACATTGTGTTTAATTAAGTGTGTGCGTGTGTGCCGGAGGAGAGAGGACTCACAGCTAAGCTGGCTGGAAAGTTCCCTGGTGTGAACTAATGAGGCCACATTGCACTGTGTCATACAGGACAAAAGCGAAGTGGGTAGAAAGAAATTAGAAAGAAGATTACTCAATAAAAGCTACAAAGCAAAATTGAGAAGCCCAATGACTGTTAAATCACATGGCTTTCTTTGTTTCAGCAAAACTAAGCCCGTGGAATATTCCTCTGTACTTCCTCAGTCTCCTGCTTTTCTGTCTTCCCAGCTTGTTTATCTTTTATTCTGTTTTATTTCCTTACTCCTCTTCGTAACCCACGATGGCAAATCAACAAGGAATTGCTTATTAAATCCCCTTCTTCCGCAATCGCCAACATTTATCTCAAGTTAAAACTGTTCTGCACATGCTCCCTATTGTCAGAAGACAATGATTAATATTCAGTGAGTCCACATAGTATGTCGTGGAAATAAAAGGGACTTGAAGTGAATCAGGTGCAGTGCTCTGGTTTATTTCTGTACTCTTCTGCTGAAGTCACTTCATTTCTCAGAGCCTCAATTTTCTTCATTCATAATGGATGTCTTTTGCTCCATCTCTGATCTGTTTTAGGTCCTCCAAAAACTTAACAAAACTATCTGACATCAAGACTGGGCATGGTGGCTCATGCCTGTAATCCCAGCACTTTGGGAGACCGAGGCAGGCCAATCACCTGAGGTAGGGAGTTCAAGACTAGCCTGACCAACATGGTGAAACCCTGTCTCTATTAAAAAAAAAATACAAAAAAACTAGCTGGGCATGGTGGCGTGTGCCTGTAATCCCAGCTTCTCCGGGAGCATGGGGCAGGAGAATCGCTTGAACCTGGGAGACAGAGGTTGCAGTGAGCCAAGATTGCGCCACTGCACTCCAGCCTGGGTGACAGAGCAAGATTCCATCTCAAAAAAAAAAAAAAAAAAATCTGCCATCTCGTTTACTTTTTCCTGGTGCTATGCACACAGAACTTTTCACTTTCCCCCAATTTTGATTCCATGTTGCCATACATATAGCTGAATATTTGTGAAATGTTTTCTTCCTTTTAAAAATCTAATGTCTACCTTCTCTGTACCTTTTATTGTGTGTGTGTGACTGTAAGACAACCACTATATTCTTTCTTTCCAATCTCTGTTTACACTAAGGTTTTGGTATAACACAGGGCACTGAGTATGCACAGTATAATTGATCAGCATATCTACTTATGAATTTGGTTTGAGATTTTTGTCTGGATTTCATATATGTTTCTCTGTATAAATATTGCTAGTGATACGTTTCAATCTTTATTATGGATGTTTTTTAGACTGAAAGTAAGAGACTGATTGGACTATATTCCTTCAACTTGACTTAAGAGGCCCAACATCTTTATTTGTGTATGTGGGTTGTGTGGTGTGTGTGTGTGTGTGTGTGTGTGTGTGTATTTATCAGTACTTATTAATGATTATGAAGACTGTCTGGCTTCTGTCAGGTCTAACGTACACATGAAAAAGTTCCCCAAATAGATCATATGTTAGGTAATTTGGGAAGCTTTTAAGATTGGAGAGAATTTTCTTTTTTATTTATTTAATTGAATGTAGAAGAAAAATGATGAGGGAAATGGGGTAGTGACATAGAAATTGAAATCTGGCTAATTCTTATATTTTAAAACAGGAAAGCTGTGAAAAGATGAGAGTTAAGCCTAAGATGGCATTAAATAAATTAACAGAGGAAACGACTTAAGTCTTCCATTGGCTGCCATGGGCAATTGTGTAAATCTGGTTCTGTGATAACCTTTACTACATTTTGCAAGAGACATTTTACAATTAACATAAATTAAACCAGGACTGAATATTTTTATTTAAAATTTTCACATAGAAACTATAGTTATTTAATATTTCTTCTAACATGTTCATGGTATAGAATTACTTTTAAATTTTGATATCCTTACAAAGAATTAAAAATGTGCTAAACTGTATATAATTAAATTATAATCAGTAACCACTGGCCATTGCAATAACTATTAACAAAAGACAATATCTAAATTACTAAAGATGTCTTGGTTAAATTGATACACATTGTTTAAAGACTAATTTATGAATAAGGTGTCTTTATTCATTTAAATAGGCCTCCTATCCTTGAGCTATATAACGAAAAGATGATCTTAAAAATACCATTCAGTTCTGATCTAAAATAGATTTTTTAAGTAAACTTTATGTTTAAATTTTCTTTGTATTTAGATATACATGTATGTATTTGTGTGTGTGTACATATATAATACCCTTTTCACTGAAACAGGATTAAAATGCATATTACCATTTTCTAAGTATACTACTAATTTATCATTAATTCACTTGGCTTTTGGTATGTAGAAAGTTATTTTCCTATGTGGAATTCATCAGAATAGGTAATAGCTATATTTATTTCCTAGGATTGCCATAACAAAGTAATACAAATTTAGTGGCTTAAAACAAGAGGGCATTTATTTGCACAGTTATAAAGACTATACCTCTAGAGTCAAGGTGTTGTCAAGGCCATGCTCTTGAGGAAGGCTCTAGAGAAAAATTTGTTCTTGTGCATCTGGTGGCCTGATATTCCCCAGCTTGTGGCAATATATTGCCAGCTCTTCCATAATCTTCATGTAGCTTACGTATCTCTGTCCAAATTTCCCTCTTTTGATAAGGACACGAATTATTGGATTAGGGCTCATTCTAATCCAGTATGAACTCATCTTCCCTGGATTACATCTGCAAAAACCTGTTTTGAAATCTATTTTGAAAAGCACACAGTGGTCAGTCATTTTGCTTTAGCCTGCAATACCCGTGTTGCCACCATGAATTTACACTATTTCCTCCAAAAGCAAAGGAGTCTGCAAGAGTTGGATATGCATGATAGTAGGTACAGCTGGTAGCAAATATGTCCAGCTTTCTGCCACCCTTGAAGTGGGGCTTGTGTTTTACTTTGGTAGTGAATACATAAGAAATCGTGTTATTCGTTCCAGCCAGATTTAACAACCATATTCTGCCTTGTCATTTGTTTGGAAAATGAGTGCTTCAGCAGCCTAGGTCCTGGAATGAGGATGATGTGGAGGAGTTCCCAGCTGATCCCCAATATGACAAGAAATAGCCCTTTTTGTCTGAGATCTTAGAATAGTTTGTATTTGTAGAATATTCATTCTCAATGGGGATGATGGGAAGATGGTTCTTGGGGCAAAAAAACACACTTTTCTCTTTTTACATATAAAACACTTTAATTACATGTATATATAGTGCATAAGCATATACATATGTTTATTACATAATATATTGTATACAAATGATATAATGACTATATATTAAATATATTTAATATATTTAAATCTATCTATTATATAATATATTCATTTGTATATTTAACAATATATTTTATATATCATTAAATTATTAACATATACATACATTAAATTATTAAATTATAATGTATATCACATTATTAATATAAACTAATAATTATATATTTATTTATATATGCTTAATATATAATACATTAAATTTAATGTAATGATTATAATACATTATAATTATTATACATAATAATATATATTAAATATGGAGTTTATATGTTATATTGAAATTCCATGGGGAGATATTAGGCAGAAATGTATAAAAATGCTCCTGTCTTAGTCCATTTAGGCTGTTATAACATGATACTGTAAACTGGGCAGATGATAAACAACAGCGATTTATTTTTCACCATTCTGGAAGCTGGGAAGTTCAAGATCAAGGCACTAGCAGATCCGTGTCTGGTGAGGGCTCTATTTCTGGCTCATGAGTGGTACCTTCTCACTGTGTCTTCACATGGTGGAAGGGACTATTTCTCCAAGGTTCCTTTTATAAGGACACTAATCCCAATTATGAAGAATCTGCCCTCATCACCCAATTACCTCCCAAAGGCCTTACCTTCTAATTCTGTCACACTGGGGGTTAAGATTTCAACATGAGAATTTTGAAGCCAGTGGGAGGGAGTGCAAAAACATTCAGACCATAGCAGTTTCTTAGAGAAGTGACAATGAAAAAAATGTTGAGAAATCACTGCTGGAGAATACATGAGCCTATCCTGGGTGATTCTGTAGGCTTTGTGGATACTGGATATGAGTTCTCACTACAGACTATGACACTTTCAAAGTTACATCATCAATTTGAGCTTTCATTAACTACTGTGAATTATGAGGCTAAACCACTTTCATATGCTTCATGAGAATTTAATCAGACAATTAATTTAAAAGGTGTATTGCAGTGCTTGTCATATAGTAATTGTTTTAAAAATTTGGGTATTATTATTCTTTAATTGTAACAATATTAACCATAGTTTAATGTCCTGTGAAGAAATACATTGCAACATAAAGTTTAAACGAATATTTAAACTTTAGGCAACATTCAAAGTAGCTGATTATATTTGTCAGCACAAGTGAAGTCCTAAAACAAAGAATTCCAAATTTCGATAATTTGACACATTACAAGGCATCTACTGCTCAATTCACAGTCCAAAGCATACAGCAGAGAGTGAGATGGTCTGAGTCTGCTTACACACTCATCCTGAAATTCTTGTGTTTTATCCGATGGCTCAGTGTTTTCTATTTGGCCATCCAAAAAGTGAGGGAACAGCCAGAGCACCAAGGGGTATGGTGTAGATGGGACCTTAGAGGGCAAATCTAGAAGGGCCTGCATTCCATTGGCCAGAACCCAATCACATGATCCAACACAACTGCAAGGAAGGCTGGGGAATTCTGTGTGGAAGAAAGGAGGGAGAGGATTCTTAGATAACAATCAGCATTGTCTCTGTCATGATGGAGGATTAATAGTACATTCCAATGACCCTAAGTATTGTAAACAATTAAAATGTACACTGGGCCAAGTTCTTTCAATGCAATATCCGACTACCTTGTGAGTAGGCACTATTGTTATCTTTGTTTTATAGTTAAGGTAACTGTAAAGATTGCACTGCGAGTACCAAAATTAGAATGCAGATAGGTACTCAACATCCAATTTCAGAGCGCTATCTCAGTAGTCTCTGTCGTGTCCTTATTTAGGAAGCCATTCATTATCCCTTCTCTTTGCAGAGGTAATTGAATGGAAATACTACTTCAGTGTTAAATTAGAGAAGACTAATATTTTCCTGATGACAAGTGAGTGGTTTACTTAAGAATACTGTGAAATCTCCTATGAAAATCTTTAACATAAAACAGGTTTTCATCTCTTTTTTGATAGCTTAAACATGACTCAGAATGAGGGCTGGTAGCCAGACTACCAGAACTCCTATAAATGTACCTCTAGCTTTGTGATGAAATGTGTTTTTAATGTGTTTGGTAGAGAAGCGAGAAATAAAATAATAGGTTAAGTTACCACCTGGACCTAAGCCAGTTAGAGAGACAAGCTAAAACAACAACAACAACAACAATAAGGAAACAAAATAACCTCATGCTTATCATGCCACATAACTTTCATTGACATTGTCTATACTAGGCATACCTGAAAGTCTAACATTTGCTCAAAGGCTGAAGAAAAAGATTACAGATGAGTAATCTTAGAAAAATGAAAAATTAAGATAAAAATTTGATGAAAATTTTTCACATTGCTAAAATCCAAAAATTAATTTGGATGGCAACTATATTATATTAGATAAAGTGTAAATTTATTTACATTTTATGTTTCTGATAAATATAAGAAACTAGCCATTGAAACTTCTTTTTTAAATTATGCAAAACTAAAAGCAAGTCAGTGACGTGAGGGGGTTCTATAAAATTTGTATCTAGTTGTCAAAAACTGCACTAGCATTTTTCAATATTAAGTATCTGGTCCTTTGGATCCTTTAAATTTGTATTAGTATATAATGAAAAAGCCAAAATTGTTCAGAGAAAAAAAAAATCACTTATTGCTATCATCTTTTTTGCTAAGTGAAAGACAAAACAGTGGAAACTGCTTGAGAGAGAGAGACAGAGAGAGATGTCTCACTCAAATTGAAATATTACGATATGAAGTATGTGTCATATTATTGCATTATTTGCAAGTTTATGTATAAACTTGGGCCATGGAGATTTTTTTCATTTATTTCATTTTATCACTTATGGATGACAATGTGTATTTACATCTCTAATTTGAGCAAAATTATATTACTTATATTCCTGGCTGGAATTGTATCTAACAACTTAACTTAGTATTCTTTGTAAAACAAAAACAAAAACAAAAAAAAAAACAGAACAAAACTTCAGGTACTCCACAAGTAGTCAGAATTTGTTTTATCAGGCAGAAATAAAATCAACTGGATATTGGAAGAAAATCAAAGTCTGCTCCCAAACAGATTAGTTCTTTTACATGATAAAACCATAGACAGTTCAATTAGATTACATGTACCCTTGGATTAATTCCATTATATTATTGCAAGGGAGAATAAGCAATTTTTTTCTAATTTGAAGTATCCATTATGAAACATGCCTAAAAGAGATTCAGTGTGCATACAACTGTAAAAATCCACGGGTATCTACAGGACCCATGAGTGTCACTGGCCTTTTCCTAAATCCTTGACAATCTCTTCTTTTTATGAACAACAAAAAATTCTGTTTTGGATTTAAAATAAATTTTCCTATTAAGATTACAGCTATGTGTTGCTAAAATTTAATTATACAAATTCCAGATTGGAGCAGATGGGCTTGGAATCATTTGGCAGAGAATCAAAGGGATTTTCTTGGGTTCATGAAAGTGTGGTGTAAAATTAGCAGAAAGTGTATTATTTTATGTCATTGAAGTTAAGCTATATACTAAAATAATAACTTAATATGAGTAAAAAGAAATGATAAAATAATGGGCAGGAAAAAATATCCTTGCACACATATTAACTCTAGCCTGTTATGGTTAATGACTGAAGCTGCACTTTCAAATAATAAGTGGTTTTGCGAGGCTGACAATTCTGCTCATTTTGTAAAACCATTAGCCTAGTACAGATGAGAGGTTATCATCTTTACTACCAAAGATCTACGTTTTAACTTTAGTTTAGGTTTTGCAATTGACTAAGATGGGGCTGAGGGGGTAATGGACCATCTTGAACTGACACTATGAAGATAAATAAAATCTCATCTGTGACCTCTAAGAAACCTCTAAGTGACTTTTAAAATTCAAAATTTTAAGGTATACATACTTAATTTGCTCTCAATGTTACATACCATTTAATGTAAAATTTTGTTTATTCAATAGTTATGTTAATTTGGAAGTATCACCGAACTCTTCAATCAAGACAAATAATGATTTTCCAAATAGATTTTGGACTCTAAAGGAAGAAAGATTTTCTTGAAATTACGTGATTTTATTCTGCAGAGAAAACTCTTTTAAATGAACTATTACTATATTTTAGTCAACTTAAATTCCAGATTAATAACTCCATGTAATATACCAAAAATGCTATTCATAAATAGCTACAGAGACAGACTTATATAGAGACAAGTATTGTTGACCACTTCAAAATAAATCAAATCAAATCAGATACTTAGAACATATTTCAGAAGAACAATATTCATTTTATCTTGGCTCCCTCAAATCCTTTCTGGAACAAGGTCAAGTGTAATAAAGAAAAAATCATGTAGGGACAAATGAGCTGTCTCTCTATGATCAGGATTTTTAATGCTTCACTTACTTTTCTTGTCCTGTGTCCTTTTGTAGATAATAGCCCATATGTGTCATTTAATGTGATGTATTTCTGTATATTTTGGTACACTGGGGTTTTCTTAAATTGATCAGAGTAATGTATTATACAGTGTTACACTATTTATGCAATGTGGTAGATGTCTTAAAACAATCTTAAGAAGCTCTTGAGAACATAGATTTTTGGTTCAGGTCTGAATTCCAAGGAAGATTGTGCCTTTTATTTACTTGGGTTGATTATCTAATCTTCATTTTTCTCATCTGTACAATGGGAATAGTGTCCACCACATAAGCCTCTTGTAGGAATTTAACAATATGATGAATTTTTAAAAACTAGAATTCCCTGACATGTAGTCAGTGCTCACCACATGGCAGTATATGCTAAAATTACTATGATGGATCAAACCTTTGATTTTTCTGTATATGCTGCCTTACAATTATAACAAGAACATGTTGAAAAGAGTAAAAAAGTGGATTAGGGTTTTGCAGTTTTTACCACATCCTTGGGGAATCTGGTATGAAAAAGAAATATTTAATATGTTACACCGTGCAGATTTCCTTCATATGGTTATTTTATATTTCTCCTGGAATACCAACTCAGAAGTTCAATCACAAAGAAGGCCATTGGATAACCTTACCCAAATTAGGGATAATGACACTCTCTTACAATCTTTAGATGTATTAAAATATATAGGCACATTTTGAATATATAATACCATTCCAGGTTTTACATAAAAGAAGCCTAGATTTCCATGTACATTTATCTATTCAGCTGCTTGTTTAGAAAAGAAAAAACAATTTATATTTAGAAAGACATTGAAGCCAGATCTCTCCCCATTTGATTTTTCTGGATCTTAAGCTCTTGGGTTTGGTGGTCATGGGGCTTCATTGTTCTAAGCCATTGTTGTTTCTTTTTGGCTTAAGGAAAACCTTATTTTATTTATTTATTTATTTATTTATTTTTAGCTACAGCACTGCTAAAATTTAATTTCCAACTTCTACTAGAAGCTTCAGATTTTAAAGACTTTCCTTTAATTAAACATTTGGAGTGAGAAATCCATTTTTTATATAGGCAGTGCTCACTAAAAGTGTCTTCAGTATAATTGAAATATGCACATTTTTCTAGTATAGATCTTATACATCTCAGAAGGTAGTGCCTTTGTTCTTTTCGAATTAATGTTGTCCATAACAAATTTCTGACTGGTGACTCGTTACTGTTGCTAATTTAGTGTGAGACGTTTGGTCATAATCCTAAACTATCATTTGGAATGAAATTCTTATAAAATAATGTTTTTTTAGTCACATTTCATATCAAATGAGACACTGACAAAGCTTTCTTTTAAAAAAATCAGTTACAAACTTGACTACAAGAAAAGCAGAAAACATGGATTCCAAAATGTTTTGGTAAAGACATTATTCCATAAGGTAGCTAGTGTATGGCAAACAACAACAACAACAACAACAAAACATTTAAAAAATGGCACCAGTCTAAAATCACTGGTTTGCTTTATCACTTTTAGGAGGTAAAGTAGTTATGAATGCAAAATGTTGATGCTCAGTAAAAAATGCCAATATAACCAAACCGATTTCCCTCATACAAAGCTCTTCTCTGTATGATGTAGTTTGTCATACCCTACGCAAGGATAACTTTTTGTGAGTAAGGCAACATTTTCTGCCCCAGAGGACAATGGCAACTGGTGGTAGGTTGATTGCACCCAATCTATCCCTTCTGTTTCCCACACACACTCTCTCTGCCTCTGAGTGATTTTATAGGTCACTTAAGGAAAGGCATTTACAGATGGTGAGTCTATCAAGTATAAAATAGAATCTATATTTTGCCTGATAAATAAATAGTCATGAGAAAACACTTCCAGTTGACATCCTCCAATGTCTTCCTTTCTGCGAACCATCTTAAAATTAAAGGTCTTGTAAGTCTAGATGATGTGTCAATTCCTGCATTATTAGGAATATCCTATTTTCAGAATATCTTAAAAATTTCACCCGCATAGGAAATTTGCCCGAGATAAGCTGGTGGTGTATATTATTTGGAGACATGAGCTAGACATTGTAATCTTGAACTGGGTAAACCAAGCCCAAGTGTTTAAAATGAAAGTTTTCAAGAATTTTAATTACTTTCCTGTTCCAGAGATAAAAGAGATGTTAATAGCGCACTTTTGGATTTTTCTAAACCACAGTATTATCCAATTTAGACGTATTGGACCTTTGGGGTGGTGGGGAGTGAACAAGTTTCTCCTTAATGGTTAAGCCTTTTTTCATGGGGTGCTAAAACAATAGCACATTCAGATTTATTACCGTGAGAATTCAAGTGATTCAACTTTAACAACCGAATGTACTTTTTTTCTTCACAAGTAAATACTGTAGATTAAAAGTGTGCTGAAATTCCTCTTAATGCTTCAGCAAGAAGAGTGGTTGTTTTATTCTTTTGCAAGACTCTTTCATTACCGTATTTTTCAAGCATGCTGAGGTGTCCTAATGTCTCTTCTAATTGCTTGGAACGTCGCTGACCTTTTTTTAACACAACACACAGCGCCCATAATATGCAAGGGAGACCTAAATTAAGTAGCAGCACCAAAATGCGTCCACCAAACAAAGGCTCTTCCTCAAAGGGCCCCTGACGGAGAGAATCTTTCCTGATGCTTTCCAGTAGGGGGAGCTAAAGACTCACCATCCAGCATTTAGCTCGGCGCAGGGACCTGCGTGAGTGCCTCTAAGCCGCCTTCTAATCATCTGAACCGGCATCAAACGGCCACCGGCGCGCCTGTGATCACACGTGGGCCCGGCCACACCGGGGCACCGCCGACACCGGCATCCCTTTGATCTCACGCGACCTTCCTTAATCATCCCCGCTCCTGAACGGCATCACTTGGTGGTCTTGGCCTTAACGGTCAGGGTTTCGTCGTCTTTGGGCTGAAATTCGGCTTCTTTTGGAGCTTCCATGAGCTCAGCCGGGTTTTCGGCTCTCCACACCCAGAGCCTACGTTTTCCGAATTTCCTTCTGGAGGTGCCGGTCTCTGGAGGGGAAGGACTTCGGGATCCCCCGCCCCCAGGCTCTGGGATCCCCGCTCCCCCATCCTTTGCACCTTCTGCCGAACTCCCTCGCGTTGCGCGATCGCGCATCAAACTCATCTTCGAGGGGTCAAAAGGCAACTGAGTAACACCAGGAGGGAGGCCACCCCTTCCTCTCCCTCCCCCGCTTGGGGATGCCGCAGGGGGCCATAGATCTTGGCTAAAATGAGCCGCTGGAGGTTAGAGATTTCTGCCCCCCTCCTTTTTTCCCCCTTGTGCTTTTCAACCGTATCGGAAGCATCTATCCACAACCTTTCCAGTCCAAAAGGTGCTTATGTTTCGTTTCCTTGCCTTGCCTTCCTCCTCCTGGGCGTCTCATTTGGCTCAAAGGTGAAGAGTGTGTGTGTGATTTTAACGGGTAATGAGGCTGCGCCCTGGGTCCTGGAGGGCGATCTCCTTCCAGACAGCGCGTGCAGCTCCGGCAGACGGAGGGATGAATCATTAGGCAGGGCTTCCATGAAATCGCTCACCGAGAAAATCACCTGCCCCTTAAACGGCACGCGGGCGAGGAGCAGGGGCTGGAGCCCACCTATGCCCTCCCGAGGCGGGAAGGAGGGGCGCGGAGAAGCGGACGGAGTCCACCGCTGGCCTCGGCGCTGGGCGG
>NW_012123820.1:9620618-9637361 GCF_000951035.1 Colobus angolensis palliatus | reverse complement strand
TGGAAACGAGAGAGGTGGAGGGAGGCAACAAGGCTGCAAAGGAGAGGCCCGCCAAGTCTGCCCGCCTGCAAAGTATTGCTTTGACACGTCCTTATTATGGAAGTTAAGTAAAAATAGATACATATTAAAAAATAACTCCGGACGTGGAGCTGCTACGGAGAAGGAAACCGGGGGAAAGAAAACCAGTAGGCAGGCCCATGGTTTTTCGGCAGCGTGCTGGCAAGTTTGTGGAACACTTTCTAGGAATTAGGTCTTTTCCTCCCCCTTCGTCATCTTGACTTCTGAAGAAAGAACTTGGCTTTGGATTGCAGTGGAGCCTAAGGAGAGAGGGTTAGGCACACTTGAATCCTCCCTCTGGCTGGGCTGAATTTGCGGGAATTGAGGAAGCCAGAGTGTTGGAAATACAGCAGCCTTCGAAGTGCCCTCTGTTAATTTGGATGGATCTAAATGTGCCCCGTTCAAGACCTCTCCACCAACCCCTTCTGATCTTGCGATTTGCTCTTCTTGACTTTAATTAGTATCTAGG
This sequence comes from Colobus angolensis palliatus, assembly GCF_000951035.1. Lineage (NCBI taxonomy): Eukaryota > Metazoa > Chordata > Mammalia > Primates > Cercopithecidae > Colobus > Colobus angolensis. The sequence goes on along the minus strand of NW_012123820.1, from coordinate 9,636,835 downwards.
AAAGTCTAAACTTTGGACCTACCTCTTTTTTTGATACTTATTTTTGTACTTTTGCTCTCTGGGATTGGTTTCTTAAACGATCTGGATCCTTTTTAATATGTCAAAATGAGTCTGCTGATGTTTACACAACTAATGCTCTGTGGATTTTTATATGTTCGGGTTGATGGTAAGTTAAAAGTGCTTTTATCTTTTTTTTGCGCCCCCCCAACCCCCAAACCCCCAAAACCATTTCTTTTAGAATTTGATGTGGGTTATAAATGAAATGACAGGATGTCTGTCTGTCCGTTTTGCCCAGGCACGGGCTCCTTGGGGGCAGAGGTTGTATTTAAGTCTTTTGTTTCTAAACTGCTGCAAGTGGAACATGCTGGTAGTCACCTATTGTTGTTGTTGTAATTTACTTAATTCATTAAGGAGTTGGGTAATAAATGATGCTTTCCCAGTTTTCTTAGAAAAAGAAATATTACAGTGAATCTCCTGAAAGAGCCTAATACTATTGTGCCTGCTCTCTGTTTGATGTTTGCTCTTGTGTCTGAACTTTGGCTGAGACATTCAAGTGAAGAAATACAGTCGTAGACACTCTAAGGAAGGTTCAATGGGTTAGGAATTGGAGACTGAGATCAATGTGTATCACCTGTGTGCCAGTGAATGCTCTCCTGGCGTTAAATCAGAAGGAAGAATTTAGATCCTAGGGAGAAAACTGTCAAAAGTAAGACTGGGCGAGGCTCCACGAACGAGGAAGCATCAGCTATGGGCTGGCCACAGGAGTGGGACACTTAGCTGAGTCCGCAGTGGCAAACACAACGGGGGCCTGAAACAGGTGCTGTAGGTGTCTCCCTCTAGGTTGAGTCAGTCTGTCAAGCCCACAGCATTCTGCCTCTGATTCTCTTGTCTTTTGTTCCGATTTGGTTTACTGGGATATTTTCACAGGATGTCAATTTCTTGTGCGACTATTGCAAAATCCTTTTTTGTGGCTCTTTTGAATGAAGAGTGGAAATAATCGCTAACATGCTTTTTGGTTTGTATTCAAAAGAAAAAAGTTCAAAGAATATTTGCTATTAACCTTCTAGAGGCTTTAATTTTTATATCGATGGAAAGAATTGGTATAGAGGAGTACTAGATATTTTTTTTCCTAACCGGATTGCAGTATTTTAGGTTTTTAATTACTTACTGTACTTGTAAAGAACCTAAAGTGTATTAGTCCAACTGTTCGAGCCATCACAATAGCTTGATGCCACATAAACTTTCCTCCAGCATTTGCACTGTGGATGAATTCATTATTTGGGACACTGCCCATCTGTGGTAGCTAACTTTGTTCCTGGCAGCTAACTGCTGCGTAGAGCCCAATGTATTGGACTCAAAAAGGAAGGCTTTCTATAAACGTGAGGCAATACAGGTGAGTTTACCTACTGTCAAGTGGCTGTTTTCAATCATGGAGTACCTTTGGCCCCCAGCGATAGTAGGGGAGGGATGCGTGTGTGTGCACTGCTTCTCTCTTTTCCCAGTCTAAGCAGTAGACATTTAGGGTTTAATTATTGTGAATTATACTATGGCAACATCTGTAATCATTTTTCGTGTATTTATTTTTCAGTACATTAAAATACATGTACATTACCATAACAAAATAGGTTTACCTGTTTGTCCCAGGTGTGTTTGATTTTCATGATAAGACGACTTTGGTATAACTTTTAAAAGAATATGTCCTCATAAATCATGAATTTACATATCTCAATAACAGAAATGCATGTATAAACTATACATTAGACTACAGAATTATCATCAAGGGTTTTTTTAATATATGTATTTTTAAATCAGTGTGTTGCTAGGAGGAATACAATTAAATTGCTCAGTGGAAGTGACAGAGGAAATCAAAAGAGCTTGGTGTTACAGAATGTAATTAATATACCAGGGTGTTTGGAGATATATGAAACAAATGCAATTAACCAGCTTGCTGGAACAGCAGTAGCAAGACATCATTTCTGTCTGCTTTCCCTCCCTCCCTCCTTTCATTTCTCCCTCCCTTCTTTCTCTTTTATTCCTCTCTCCTTTCTTTCCTTCCTTCTCTCCCACACCACCCTTCTCCTACCCCCAAAGACAACCTAGAACCTTTGTTCTGATTTAACATTATAGGATAAGGGGGCAGTTTCTGTCTGGGCCACAATTATGCAGCAGAATTCATAGTAATGTAGTGAAAAATGCCAGAATTGAGGAATTGAGACTGAAAAGGCAATGTTAAATTTTTGTGTGTGTGAAACTAGTTTTGTATTTAGCATCTGCTGTGTCAATAGCAAAGGAAACCCTGGACACTCTTACTAAATTAGTATGTAAATCATACGTTTGACATTGGATTGCCTTTGGATACTTCAGAATGACAGTTTCTCCATGGGGATGGTTGAAAATTTGGGATGTGGACAACACTGCCCTCTAGGCTGTTTCAACACTTTGAGACTCAGTGTTCGCATATATAGTGAAGAGGTTGGTTTGTAGGATCTCTAAGCTTTGTAACTCTTCCAGGATTCTATGATTTCTATTTCCTTATTCTTCTTAGAGGTGTGTGCTTATACTCCACATGAATTTCAAATGTGGAGAAGCTTGTACCATTTCAAAGATATACTGACCATCCTTGTGCTAGACACAGATATTAATTTTATTCAGTGACAAATGATACATAGATTTGCATTGATATTTGCTTGGTGGGTTATTTGTATGTGCATTTTTATAGCATATGAAAAATGTTAGAGTTTTGCCACCTCATAGAAGCTATGTGCTAATACTGTTTATAATTTTTCGCAGTATCGTGTCCCTGTAGCAATCCGTAGAGAACAAATATTAAGTTGGTTGAAAACTGTAGATAAACTTTTCTATTTGGGATGTAAATAATGGTTTTCTTATTGATGCAAATTAATCACATCTAGATTTTCTGTATGATCATATAGGAGAATGTATGTTAAGGTTAGCCTTTATTTTCCAGCTTTTCTTTATTTTTGAATAAGAATAGGGTTTTGCAGTCATTCATGGGGAATTAATATGAACTATGGCAAGACTTTTAACTTACATCTATATCTCATATATTATATCAATCTGATAATTTTACAATACTTGTGGAAAGGTATTTTAAAATGAGAATTTTTTTTCATCTTTACCCTTTATTCTTAAGTGAAAGTGGCGTACATGATATTAGGGGAGATAAATATAATAAAGATAATGTATGTGCATAATGCAGATGTATAATCTCATAGAGGTTTATACCTGTTGCTGAAGTGCTTTTTTTCAGTAATGGGCTTATTATCAAAGCCATAGGTAGTCTATTTCAGAACTTAAATTGTGTGTAAGTCACCTGAAATGTGTTCTTGAAGCTATGCAGTGATACCACGTTTGGATTGGCTTTGTTTGAATAACCTTTGATGCTATGCAACATGTGGGCCATAAACCAAAAGGATTTCTTAGAACATTAAACAAGAATATCGTAAAAAAAAAAAAAGTAATAATTATATAAAAAGAGCAGTTCTGGCCATCTCACCACTGAGCAGCTTGTATAAAATAGCATGTTTGACAATCAAAATATAGGCATGTACGCACATTGTATAAATTGGGATACATATATAGCAACGAAGGGAGCTGATGTAGGTGGGATGTGTGTGTGCCTAGTAATATCTGCTGAAATAGTTCCGGCGGTCTCCAGGAGGTACATTTACTTCCCATGTGCAATTTGTTTTCGAAGAGTATCAGAAAAAAAGATTATCATCTTATTTACTATTTCTCCGTTTCCTCCTTTTTTCCCTCCTCCTCTCCTTCTCTTTTTTCTTCTCATTCATCGTTTCTTTCCTTATCTTCTTCTTCTCCTCCTCTTTTTTTCTTTTTTGGATCTAATGAAAGGAATTAGAGAAACATTTGAAGAGTGAAGAAGATACATGAGGGTGTTTCTTGAGTGATAATTTAGAAAATCTGCATTTAAAGGAAAAATGAGAATGATATTTTACCTTTAGGTATATCCAATTGGGGTTTTGACTTTCTCACTCTTCCCCCACAATACTATATATAACTTTATGCAAAATGCATTGCATAGATCCTTTCATTTTCTAGTTTAGACAAATAAAAATCTTCAGATCTGAGTTTAAGCAAACAGTGATTTATAGAGTGCCATTTTACAGATTTATTTCTAAAGAAAAGTGTTGCTGTATTTCTTACAGTGTCTCCACGTGTAGATCTCTCAACCTAAATCAATACATCCGCGTGGATACTGCTTTTCTTCTTCTTTTGAGAAAATATTATATAAGGAATGATTATAAACTCTTTTTTAAAAATAAATACTTATCAACTCTATTAATGTTTTAGCAGTGTGTTACACAATGATAGAAGCATAATATAGCAACTAGGGTAGCATGCTTACCCAAAATACCAGACTCAAAACACTGTGGGAGTAACGGAGGCCTCCATCCTTCATGTTTTCTCCTCCATTTGCAGCCAGTCCTTAGGATCTGTCATCTATCACATGAGTTTTAATACATGTTTTGATAAATACATGGTTTGATAATTCTAAAATTGCCCTAATCATTGCATGGAGGGATATAAGATCCATAAGCACATAACTTGGCTGTTTCATATTCTGTCATATCTCCAGTGCTTGCATCAGTGCTTGACGTACTCACCTGACTACTTGACAGCTTTGCTTCATGTCCAATGAGAATATACAAAACTCAAGGCTAAGACACAATCTTCTCTTTCTAGCCATTCCCATCGCAGTAAATGGTTTCCACCAGTCATAGACTTTTTCATGACCCCCAATGAGGAGCCATTCTTCACTTGTTCTCACAACTTGTATTCAACTTGTTCTCAGAATTGGACAACCGTCGCTACAATCTAACTTTAAATTTTTTTTTTTTTGAGACGGAGTCTCGCTCTGTCGCCCAGCCTGGAGTGAGCGGCGCCATCTTGGCTCCCTGCAAGCTCCGCCCCCCGGGTTCCCGCCATTCTCCTGCCTCCGCCTCCCGAGGAGCTGGGACCACAGGCGCCGCCACCACGCCCGGCTCGTTTTTTTGTATTTTTAGTAGAGACGGGGTTTCACCGTGTAGCTCAGGATGGTCTCCATCTTTTGACCTTGTGATCTGCCCGCCTCGGCCTCCCAAAGTGCTGGGATTACAGGCCTGAGCCACCGCGCCCGGCCTAAAATGTTTCTAATTACCTGAGAAAGAAACTATGTACCTTGTTTCACCATCTCTACACCAACCACAAGAAACCACCCCTTTACTTCTATCTCTGTGGATTTGTCTTTTCTGTACATTTTATATAAATGCAATCATACAATATATGATGTTATTTTGTGACCAGCTTCTTTCCTTTAGCATAACGTTTTCAAGGGTCGTCCAGGTCATAGCATGTATCAGTACATCTTTCCTTTTTATTGCCAAATAATATTCCATATCGTTTATCCTTTGGTTTACTAGTTGATGAACATTTAAGTTGTTTCCATGTTTGGCTATCATAGATACTGCTGCTTTGAACATCCATGTACTAACTTGTATGGGAACATATGTCTTCATTTAATCTGGGGTGGAAATGCTGGGTCGTATGTTTAGTCTGTGTTTCACCTTTTGAGGTGAGCGAGACTCTTTTCCAAAGCAGCTGTGCTACTTGATATTCCCATTAGCGATGTATGAGGTCCATATTTTCTTTTAATTGATCATGGAAAGAAAGAATTGAAGGGCCTTATGAGTTGGGTGTGATGTTTTTAGGCGAGCCCAGTTTATATGAGGATACTCTGCCTCACATCCCCAGAAGCCCCGATTTCCAATCCCTCCAGTGATTGTCGTCTTCGAAGTCTTCCTCAGTTGCCACGTACAATTTTACAAAGATAGTACTTCAGTTGAACTTGTCACTTTTAGCGGAGATCTCAGCAATACTAAATATAAATCATAGAATGATAGCATCTCGGAGCTATTATAAATATTTGCAGCTATACAGCACAATTGTCTTATTAGTTGGGCACGTGGAGAACTGAAGCTTAGAGATTTTATGTGTCTCATCACAGATCCCACTGCTGCTTAGTGGTAGAGCAGAAACTAGACTCCAGGGATGCTGCTCTCTGTACCATGCTTCTGCCTATGAGAGACTGTTTCTGGATTCTCAGCCCTGGAACTCCTTAACAGGAATTCCAGGCTCTTGTTACTGAAAATGACCAGCTGTTTTCTGAAGAGTCCACGAGAAAATTAGCTTGAATATGTTTAGGTTATTCATTTGATTCAACACATGCATATTGGCAACATAACTTGCTTGGCTCTGTGAAGAACATACTGACCTGTTAAAATGTTCCCACATTCAAGGAAATCATGACTTAGTAGGGAAGGTACTAAATGTTCAAGTCACTAGAACAAAAAGTAGTGTTTGATAAGAAGTTTGAAGGTGTACACGGTATAGTCTTGGGAACTCGGATAAGGAATAGGTGATTTCCAGCTGGTACAGTCTGGGAAGGGTCAACAGCAAAAGGGTCTCTTAACCTGGGCCTTAGAGGAACAGTGGGATTTCGGTGAGCAAAAGGATTGGAAATTGAATTCTAGGAAAAGAAGTAACCAGAAAAACGGCATGAAGATAACAAAGGGGTGCTAAGGAAAAGGCAAGAAGTTTAGATTGATTGCAACATAGTTTGCCTGTAGGGAAGAAGGATAAGATGGTTGTTGAAAGACTACTGAGCAAACACTACTGAATGAGCATGAACATGTAATTTAACCGTTTTATGCCTCAGTGCCCTTATCTGTAAAATAGGCATGGTAAAATATACATGAGGTAATGTATATCTCATACAGTTATAATGAGAAATAAAATATTTTTAAAAATATAACGATATATAGGCTGGGTGCGGTGGCTCATGCCTGTAATCTCAACACTTTGGGAGGCCAAGGTGGATGGATCACCTGAGGTCAGGAGTTCAAGACCAGCCTGGTCAACATGAGGAAACCCCTCTCTTTACAAATTTTGTAAAATATACAAAAATTGGCCAGGTATGGTGGTGGGCGTCTGTAACCCCAGCTACTCGGGAGGCTGAGGCAGGAGAATCATTTGAATTCAGGAGGCGGAGTTTGCAGTGAGCCAAAATTGTGCCATTACACTCCAGCCTGGGTAACGAGCAAAACTCCGTCTCAAAAAATACGTAGAGCAATATATACAAATAAATATATATACACAAAATAAAGATGTGTATAAAGATATATAAGATGCCGTGAACAGTGACTGGTACTTTATAAGTGCCACTTAAACGTAACTTATTGTTATTATTAGGAGTATTTTTATTAGGTTATTATTCCCTGCCTAGTATGAACAAGAAAAATAACTAGAAGAAAACTTTGCTATCAGACTAATTAGGGACTACAATTGGGGTGCATGTTAGGACACTTTTAGTCAGATTTTTCAGTCGTGAGTCTTCCAGTGACTGATTAAGAATTTTTGTTGACACTTAAGGGGACTTATCAGTGGCCTCACCTACGCACCTGTGACAAATGTGCTGTGACATGAGTCTTTCCATTGTATCATAAGCGGATTACGAAACAAACATGATTCCCAAGTGAATGGTGCTATGAATGAAGAGAGTCAACAAGAGAGGAATCATACAAATGGCAATTTGTTGGCAAGTAGACCATGCTTGTAGAAGCCTGCATTTTGGTTCATGTTGACTGATTTACATTTCATCCTGGATAATTTTTACCTGGTGCTTTGATATAATGTACCATGGAGATAAATCTTGTATAAGACAAACTAAACACTTCTACAACAGAAGACCTAAGTAAAAATTAACATTTGGTATCCGTTCACTAATTCTTTTTCTAGATAGCCCACTTAGCTTTTCTTCATTTAATATAAGACATTGAATCTAATAACTTTTTATAATTATCCATTAATTACTTGTGCACAATGAGTAGTTATGTATATCAGAAAGGATAGGCTGAATAAAACAGTATCATTACTATTGTGGAAGTGACATACCTTTGGTGACCAGAAGCTTTGGACTGCATTGTTAGCTTCCCTAGTAGATTGTTAATTGTATATCCTTAGAACCTTACCAAAAATGATTTCATTTGACTATATAATTTCCAAGGTCTCCATCAGCCTTAGGTTCTATTACTCTAAGTACTTCTGTTTAATGTTCTAACATCTATTGTTATATTTGAGAATCTTTAATGAAGAAATTTTAGCCTGGGCTCGGTATGGTGGCTCACACCTGTAATCCCAGCACTTTGGGAGGCTGAGGCTGAAGGATCGCTTGAGCCTAGGTGTTTGAGACCAGCCTGGGCAGCATAATGAAACCTGTCTCTACAAAAAAGAAAAAAATTAGCTGGGCATGGTGGTGTCCACCTGTGGTGTCAGATACTTGGGAGGCTGAGATGAGAGGATTCCTTGAGCCCAGGAGGTTGAGGCTGCAGTGAGCCATGATCACACCACGGCACTTCAGCCTGGGTGACATAGGCCCCATCTCCACACACACATTCACATGAATTTAGCCTTGTAAAGAATTATCCAAAACCATAAACATCCATCTTTAAAAACAATAAATCTGTTGTCTAATATGCATGTAGCATATCTGTGTTTTGTTGTGGGTTCAATGATAAGGCTATGGATATGCACGACAGCCAGAATTCACTAGTCTTATGATTCACATCCACTCTCATTCATTAATGACCGGTGGGACTTAGGCTTTCCTTATCAATAAATGGAATTTTAAAAATTTAATTCTAAGCAGACAATAGTTTTAGGTCAATGTGCTTAGTTTATGACCACTGTACCTACAGCCATATGCAACATGGGAGTTTCAGCTCAGGAGAGGGGGTTAACAGCCACTTTTTAATTTCTGTTGTAAGGATTGATGAGGGATCTCTTTCCCTAGAGTTTGGTTCTAAGCCTTTTGGAAATGAGCTGGAGAACATGGAATATAACTCAGCTATCCCACTGTAAGGCTTTTCAAGTTTAAACAAGGAACACCCAGTTGAAACCAGACTGGAATTTAAGGGATTTGCCCAAAACCTCTGCAACACTTATAACCAATTAAAATGTTCATAAGTATGATTCCAAAAGGGAGAACTTTTGACTTTCCAAAAAACTTGAGTTAAGAGTTATTCATTATAAAGGAAAGTTTATAAGTTTTTATAAAGCAAGGTTAGAGTCATAGTTTAAAGTTTTGTAATACATGTATTTCCAAATACTAGCAAATGCTAGAATATGATTAAACTTATTTAGATATATCCGATGATTATAGAATATAGTTTTCAGGGTTAGAGTAAATTAAGGGAAATTTAGAATGAATCTAGCAACAGGCACTCTTGTGTTTTATCTCTCTATTATAAAGTAAATTTTAATGCATTGCCAAATAACAGTACAGTTATTGAAAATTATTGTTCCATTAAATTCGAGATGACATTTCACCTTCCTCGTCTTAGGTATATAACCGCTTGTGTATTTTAAATACATTGAATACCAGCAACAGCAAGCTATTACCCAAAGGCCAATTGTTTTAGTGCCCCTTATACCTAACTCTATCATGGGTTAGAGTAGAAACTGAGTAGGAGAAATGCAACCTTTTAAAAATAAAATGCCATCTCTGTTTCTTTACTACTCTAATAAACTTGCTTTCATTAAAGAAAAGAAAAGAAAATGCCAGGTACGACATTCTCAGTGTTTGTTTTTGTGTGCTTTTGTTTTCCCCCATACAAAATTGAATATGAAGAGTTAGAACATTCAGTGTGGGTTTTTTTTTGTTTTTTTGTTTTTTTGTTTTTTTTTTTTGCATTGCAATTGTTTTCACATAATTTCAAGAGTTAAACAGTAATAATGAAAAAAATGTTTCAGGCCACACAGTGCAGCTCATGCCTGTAATCTCAGTACTTCGGGAGACTGGGAGGATCTCTTGAGCCCATGAATTTGAGATAAGCCTGGGCTACATGGTGAAACCCTATCTCTGCAAAAAAAAAAAAAAAAAAAAAAAAAAAAAAAAAAAAATTAATCGGACCCAGTGTGCTCACCTGTAGTCCCAGCTACTTGGGAGGCTGAGGTAGAAGGATCGCTTGTGTCTGGGAGGTCAAGGCTGCAGTGAGCTGTGAGTATACCACTGCATTCCAGCCAGGGTGACAGACGGAGACCCTGTCAAAAAGAAAAAAAATCATCAATGGCCATATGAGCCCTGCACTCACAAATCAAGTTGTCCTTCAGTTGAGGTTTGAGGCCTCCTTGTCTGCCCAAAACCAGATTTAACTGGGTTATTCCTCACTGGCTATCATGAAACATGTAAGTAATTTCGTAGCTAAGTATGTTTTTAAGAGTTTCAGTCCCGCCTTTGTGATTTGAAAGCCTGAATAATGTCAACTTTTAATACAAAAATGAAAGAAAAAGAATCAGAAAAATATGTACAACATGTGGGTACAGATTTTGGGCAAATACAGCTCTTACCCCCTTGCCTCCCAGCTCCCTATACACATGGCAGTAAGATGTGAGTGAACGGAGTTGTTTGGTGCCTGCACTCTGCTCACAATCCAGCGGCCAGCTTTCATTTTCAGAACCCTTTCCAGGCTGTGCATTCTCATTGCACTTTCCTGTTGAACTGTAGCGCCTGGGATGTTCATCACCTGGGTCTTAGGAAACTCTCCAGATTTTTGAGGCTCTCAGTAAATGTGTCTCATCATGATAAATTTAAATTCCAAATCTATTCAACATTTCTTTTCAGAAAGCGGTTTTTATCTTTTGAAGCAGCGGCTAAACATGACATGCAAATAAAATTACCAGGAAATTGCTTGTGTTGTCTATCTCTATCAGGATTCAATTCTAAGCCTTCCAAACATGGGTCTCTATAGGAGGTGATGCCTCATCTTTGCATTTGAAATGGTCTAAGAGGTGCAAGGATATACCTGGGAGGGGCAATCTCCATAAGGGGAGGGGATGAAAGAGTGTGCTGGAAAAGTGAAAAACTGAACATTTGAATGAAGTGGGTTGGATTAGCATTTGACACTCAACTATATAGCAAGCGGACACGCTGATATTTAGTTCTATGGATTGTTAACATTCACATAAAACAGAATTATTTAGCATTTACTGAATCCTTTTTGATAATCAATTTGGGATCAAATGCAAAAGAACATGTGTCTGCTTTGTATGACCCCAGATTCTTCCGTTTTCTCTTTGAGCAGATGACATGCCTTCTTTGCTGACTGATATTGGTTGCTAGGAGAAGTGCACTGGTTTAGTCCCTTCTTATCCAGCAGTAAAACTAAAGAGCGTATTGAGTAAGAGAAAGAGGCAGAACACAGTACAGGCCATGAATCATGACTTGTCTCCAATATGTCCACTTTGCTCCCATTTTTTTTCCCTTTAAAAACTTTTGTTTTTACCAATGATGCTTTCTTTCAGCCATTATCTATAATCCTTTTGGAGCCTGAGGGGATGAGGGTTGCTAAAGAGAGGCTGTACTGCTGAGAGTCCACTCAGAGCAATAATAAAAGCCTTGAGAGTTATTCATGGGGCCACATTAGTGAGAATGCGCTACTCAGTGAATAGCATCAGTCAGCTGCCTTTGAGACTGGGTGATTAATACCTTCTGTTTTGAAGGGGGGAAAAGGCAGACAAGAAAGGTCTTCATACTACTTTGGCTGTTTTGCAAATTAGATCTTACATATTGTCAAAGCTTTTGACAAAGAAATTGCTAAAATGTCAATACCTGCAATGGTCTTTTTTAAAAGCTAGGTTTTCATGAAACTGTTAATTGTGGCTACTGTCAAATAAAATTGAAACGGTCATAATATCCCAAATGAACACTGAAAAAAATCAGTTAGCCATTCTTATATTCTGGCAGTGTTTATGATGACATCAAACTAAGAGCGTGATGTCAGTGATCATATTCAGAATGTTATCTAGGCAGACCTATTTGACAGCAGCCAAACAGCATTTTTGTTTGTTTGATAAAAGAACTAATTGCAATACTCTTGAGAGTTTACAGAAGCAGCTCATGAGAAAGTGTTAAGGGTGGCAGGTGTTAGTTTTCCATAAGCAGTTGGATATAAGGGACAGTCTGTGAATTACGAAGAAGTTGTTACTTATATATGTGTGCCTGTATGTTTATATCTATAGGCTTATTCAGCATTAGGGATTAAAAATGATATTATTATAATCCTCATTACCTCTCCTTTTATCTTTTGATTTTATTATGTACATGGCACAGTTCAAATAAAATTGCTCAAGGTTTATTAAACTTGTCAACCATCTGAGTTGCATTGATAGAAAAGCTTCTGGTTTTGCTGGCCTGAGTGTGGCAGCTAGAAAATCCAAGGTGATGCTTTGCCATGCTGTTTTTCAGCGTGATTCCAACATTAAGCAGGCTGTTAATATTTAGACAGTAAATAAAGCCATGTCTTTGTTTTTAAAAAATCATTCTATTATTCATTTTACATTTTAAACTTATTTTTTATATAACAGCTTAGTCTGCTCATTCTATATATACTCATGCTCATTCAAAACCCTTTACTTTTGTCTGAATATGAGAACAAACAACAATTTAAAGACTCTGTGTGATGCTTCCTGTAACCTGTTTTCACTGTCTGGAAGTGAAATGTCTTGTTAAGAGGGGATAATACCCAAAGGCAATCAGAGATAAAAATGTAACGATTTGGTGGGTGATGTCTAGAGATGAGCTTTAAGTGAGGTCTGATTTAACATCTTTATTAGTGATTTAAAAGGGAAATGATAAAGAAATTACAAACCTCAACGTTGGAATACCATCAGAACCTCCCCTCCCTGTCCCTGAAACCACATATAATGATACACGAAAATTCAGGCAGCAGAAAATATTAGTGGAGTAAAAACTAATGCTTTATTTGGTATATAAGTGTAAACTAATTCTTCAGGGAAATAATCAGAACTCTAGAAATCTAGCTAGAGGGAGAAGCCAGCAAAGCAATAACACTGAAAGGGCCCTGGGGATAAGTACAGGAGTGGGGGCAAGGAGAGAATGTGATTTAGATTAGGAGTGTTATATCCCAGTTTAAAGGTCATGCGATTATAGTGTCCATTTAGGGAGTATTGCATCACTGACTAGGGAGATTCTCTTTCAGTGAATGTGGCTTAAGTGCAATTGAAATACTTCTTTCACTTTGTACTTCATTGCCAGAACATGAGAGAGATTTTGGCAGAATAGAAACAAGGGTTAGTACAAAGAGAGATTCTTTAGGAAGATGCTTGTCTACTTAACACTAGAGAAGGATTTTCCGTTGAAAAGTTCAAATAGTTCCTTTTTCGAGTGAATATAGCATCTTCAAAACCAAGACCAAATTCACAAAGCCTTCCAAGAGAAATTTCTACCATCTGTCAGTATACAGCACAGCCCATGTTTGTGTTTTAGTTCATTTTATATGTACTGTATTACACATATTAGGGCTTAATTAAGGTTGGGTGAATTAAATTGTTCTTTAATAGACGACTTGTATGCAGAAACCCATACAACATATGCCGTCTCACCCCAGATACATTCCAGAGTAATATTTTCTGTGGAAGTCAAGGGTCTTCCCTCCAGTAGAAGAAAGTATTGGCTGGAGTAGGGAAGCATAGACAATGTCTCTTCAGGTGAAGTATGTTGCATTTACTGTGTTCCTGGTTACTAAGGATACCAGGTCTGATGATAAAGACCTAGAGAAGGTTGCACAAGTGAGATTCTCTGCTTGCTGCACAATTATATGTTGGTTCCTTTTCCCTAGTCCTCAGATAGAAATTGCCATTTTTTTTCCTCCTGATTAAGAGAGTGATAGAAATAGAATGGAGTCAGCATCTCAGTAAAACAGAAGTAAAAACAAGTTAAGATGGGCAGTGAGAGGTAATGGAGGCCAATTCCTAGGGCTTCTAATTGGTTTTATTTTGTCAATTTTACATTACCATCAATGTTGCGGGCTACCTCATAGCCAGCATTTGAAAGCAGATGGGCATCGTGCCATAATATCACTGTAGCCAGTGACTGAGAGGAGCCTGAACGCTACAAAGTCTCGTGTGTGTGTGTGTGTGTGTGTGTGTGTGTGTGTGTAAAACTTGGTTAATATGTAATTCATCAGTAATGAGATTAGAGCCCTCATAATAAAGTCCCTACGTGTTAATTGTGGAATTATGATACAACAATAAGTAGAGAAGCATTCATTCTTCTTAAAACAAAAATACCAGATACAAAATCTATTCATTTGGAACTCACCCTTCTATGGTTTTTATTCACAACTTTTACACTTTTACAGTTAATTTTTTAAAGATTTTCTTTTATTCAACTTCCACTGCATGTTTCCACTTACATCAAATCCTTCTGCATCCAGTATTCATTTTGTAACAAAGGGCATATAAATATTATAAGGAATGGTCTTGATATTAGGGGTGTCTATATAAAATCCATTCTACTGGTTTTGTGATTAGGCCAGTAAATTGCATACTGTATTGATAAAAGGGTTTTCATTGTCATAATAATCTGTGAACTCAGTGGGGACTACTTTGCTGGGAAGGCACGTATAAATGACTAGAACTATACAAAATGTCATGAGGAATTTCACATAGAAATACAGGTGCTGCAAAAGAAAACAAGGCAGACTCATTCTCATTCTCCTTTTTCCTTTGATTTTCTAACACGTCATCCTGTCACAGGATTTTTGCATACCTTCAGTACGATTCCTATGTGAAGGTTATAAAGAGTTAGAGACAAATATACGTTTGGAAGACTCGTTTAAGTATAATATATCCACATATAAACTTACGTGAATTGGATTGAATTATAACTTGTGTGATATAAATGTAACAAAACTACATTTTTGGACCCTGAGGAACGAATCAAAGCCAGAGACTAACTTTATTACACCCATTCCTGATTGGTTTATTTCTGTAAATTTATATAACCACTAGATGATTTCTTACTTTTTCGCTTCTAATTTTAAGTTTTAAAAGTAAAATTAAGTTAACCAAAAGAATGTTGATAAGGTGAACTTTGGCCAATTGGTGATTGTCATAAAACGAAACTTTTTAAGTAGTTGTGAAATGCATTAAATTGAAAAGATAAATAGAGAAGTTGAACTGTCCTTACAAATGACTACACAATACCAGTAATGTCTTTTGAGAGAGGATTTAGGACATAGTGTGTAGGTATTTATCCCACACAAAGAGAAAATTTCCTCCCGTGGGAAAACATTAGATCATAGGAAGGCCTGAAATATCTGAGTTGCAGCTTTGTGAAACCACACTCAGTCTAAACAAGTTACAACAAGATCAAGTCCTCAGAATACGAGGAAGGGATGATGACTACAAAGATCCACCACTGTGTTTCCCAGCTTTTTTCTCTATTGTAGCTAAGACTTTCTTTGATGAAGTCATCCTTTCTTGATCCATTTGTGTAAAAACTTGTCCCCCAACCACCTTTTGTTAAGGGAGGCAGTAGTTAGCAAACTTGGTAGAGTTTACAAAGACCTAATATTGTTTGATGAGATTCACTAGGATTAGACAACAAATTAAAGACAAAAATGACATATGTTAGTAAATGAAAGATCCTACTGCTTATTATTATTGTCTTAATTCATGCAGTGTTTTTTACTTATAAGAAGACACCATACTATATAACATTCCATTTGAGATTGTTATCTTGGCAACCTCTTACTTCTTTGAAATTGTGTGGGCAATTCAAAAAAATTAAAGATGGTAATATAGGGAACTGAGCATTTAGGAAAAAAATTGTGTATTTGGTGTAAATTTCATAGTTTTAAATCCACAGATAACTCAAAACTCAAAACACAAGACATGCAATATTTTGACAATTTGTGTTAAGGCTGTAACTTTTTTTCAAATGTATTACTACTTAATATTTCTAACATGAAACCTAAGGTGCTTGAATGGAGGCCATGTCATAATCCAGGGAAGATGTTTTATGAACCAAGGAATTGACATGTACATCTATGTAATATATACATATACACAGATGCATATATGCATGTCACACATATACATACATATGTCTATGCATGTGTACACACATATAATTTTGTAAAAAAACGACCGAGTTCATAGAAATACCATTTGACACAGCGATCCCATTACTGGGTATATACCCAGAGGATTATAAATCATGCTGCTATAAAAACACATGCACACGTATGTTTACTGCAGCACTGTTCACAATAGCAAAGACTTGGAACCAACCCAAATGTCCATCAGTGACAGACTGGATTAAGAAAATGTGGCAC
>NW_012123820.1:9613777-9620403 GCF_000951035.1 Colobus angolensis palliatus | reverse complement strand
TTTTTTTTTTTTTTTAGAGAGACAGGGTCTTGCGCTGTCACCAAGGCTGGAAGACAGTGGTGCGATCATAGCTCAATGCTGCCCGAACTCCTGGGTTCAAGGGATTCTTCTGCCTCAGGCTCCTGAGTAGCTGGGATTACAGGTGCAGGACATTGCCAGCTCCTTGTTGTTTTTTTTTTTTAATTTTATAAATTTGTTTAGTAATATCATCCAAATATATCACACACACACACAACATACACATGTTCATACAGAGACATGCATGTACATACAGACAGAAGCAGATAAACTGTTGATTTAAGAGTCACTTATTAGGAGAAGTCTGAAGATCAGTCTAAATTGTTGGTTGCCCTGGAGTGCTATAATTGCGAGGTCATTAATTTGGAAGCCCTTTGTTTCTTACTTTGTTCTAAGGTTCTTTACAAATGTTCAGCTAACCTAGCTAAACCTATAGCTTATTTCCTTGCCTTTTTTTTCTTTTTTAACTCTTGTTTCTAAGTCTGTTAATAACACCTGGAGAGAATCTTTTTACAAAAAGGGCTGCAAGGGTAGGTTGGGTTGCCTGGAATGCCATAAGAAAAACAAAAGCTCTAAGAGGTTTTTGAAATCAGTAACAGATTCATCTTTCTTCTGTCTGTAGATCTGGTTGATTGACCAGTCAGTGTGACTGGGGAAACAATTCAGGAATGACTTTCAGGAGATTGTTTTTAGTTTTTTGAGCTTTTTCTGGCACGTACGTGGACCAAATGGGGACTCATCACCATGGATTGTGTCCTCACGATGGTACCATTCTGACTCTTGCATCCATTTTTGAGCTTCCCTTGGTCCTGTCAACATGTGTTTAACTGGATTACTGAGTTCAGGGTGGAACCAATTAGTATATAGGGTGGACAAAGCATTTTCTGTGCAGGACAGGAATACCGTTTATTATTCCTCTGAGCTGAAGACTTTGAGCAAGGAATAGCAGACGTTATAAAGCAGACGTGGTTGATCTGACATCCTTTTGTGAGCGCTGATCTGGTTCTTTCTTTTTTTTCCCTTTGAGGTGAGCAGGTAAACAAGTGGGCAAAGGACAATAGGAAGAAACATACAGGTTAGAAGTCTCTACATGCCAGTCAAAACCACATCTCATGTTTTGAGGTGCTGGGGATCCCTTTTTATGTATGTGCCCTATAGATGAGCAATTTTATTTGGGTTAAAACTTTCCCTTGTGGCCACCAAAATTCTGAATTATTTTTGTTAAGATTCACCCATTTCTCTAAAAACCACAGGTTCCAAGGTGGAGTCTTAGACTCTCTGGATTTAAATAAACTCATTATTTCTTGTTTTCCTGGAACCTTTCCTACCAGAGATAGTTAAACCCAATTCAGTTTCTGTCTAACCCAGTCAGGCACCTAAAGGCTCCCTACAGAATGCAGTCCAGTGTCTATTAAGACTTCCAAACCTAGTTCAGATTTTTAAAAAATACTCAAATAAACTCAGAGAACAGGACCCAAGTTGTGGAACTCGTGTATCCAAGAGGACTTAGTGGTGATGACCTCCAAATGTATAGGAAGAAGGAGTGAGCAGAAGGACCACAGCTGGGTACTTATTCCTGTTTACTTAATTTCTCTCAGAGGTCATTATTGCGCGGTAGCCTTTAGGTCCCACTTCTGACACCAGAGCTTATGAAAAAACAGCCTCAGCATATTTAACTTTTTAAAAGTTTATCTGGGCATCCAGTGGCCCACAAATTGGAGTTGCACCACACTACAAGGTGCTTAGCACTCCACCGGGAGGAGCTTCTGTAAAGTGTTTACAGAAGCAAGACACAAAAAATGCCAGTTTTGATTGATTTAAGTGGAAAGTTCTTAGTGAGAGGTTACTTGGTGGTTTCTGATTGGTGCAGTTTGAAGTTTCAGTTTGCTATTTACATTGTGCTTTAGGTTGTATATGTATGAGTTTAAAGTGCCAGAGCTAATCTAGTCTAATGGTCTCCCAGTTAATTTTTTTTTAATAATAAAGATTCTGAATTTTATCCCAAGGATAATAAAAATACATTAGAGGAATGTTATACTCCTATGGGAATTTACAGGCAGCTAAGGCCTACTGGTGTATCTGAATACTGTAGAACATCATCAATTTTTAGCTCAGAAGTAAACTAGTGGACTGTTAAACATATAGGGTGGGAATTGAAAACATTATGAGGATGGGAGCAGGATCTAGAAGTGGACAGCTTGGGTTGAGTTCAGAGTAAGGTTTCACCAAGGGCCATGCCCAGCTGCCACCCCCAACCAGTTCATAAATAGCTGGGAGAGGAGTGTACATGTCTGTTTTCTAAAAGCTCTCTCATGTAATTCTTGATGTGCATCTAGATTTGATAATGTGAAGATAGTAAGGAATAAAATAGGAGGAGGTTGCAGAGGAACTGGAAATCAGTAAGACTGGAGCAAAGTGTATGAAAACAGGGTGTGTTTAGAGAGATAATTAGGAGTTTCACCAGAAAAATACAACAGTTTCAAGTATGTGATGCAAGACAGGGAAGCTGATGGAAGTTTGACAGATCTCCTGACCTCTTCAGTTCCCATAATCATGTGACTCTTTCTTCCTTTCTCCTGTATTATAACATACTTGAATTGTAGTAATTTACATATGTGCTTTATGACTCACACTTATGTTAGGCTACTTCATGTGAAGAGCTGTTTGCTCTTAACTTGATACTGTTTGTAGTCTGCAGTAAAGCCACATGTACACAAAGCAGTGTTTAATAAATATTCGTTGAATTCAATCAAGATGGCCCATTTAATTTAGCTTTGCTTTCTCCCTGCCTATTCTGGACTCAGCCAAAACTACTGATTTCCATTGGTTTTGCTGAATTCGTCAATAGAGTGTGCAAATTAAAAATTACTCTATTTATCTCCTGAACATACACAATTTATGTATTAAAAGTTTGGGCAATTGCCTATCTATCCTTGTAAGCTTAAAAGCTATTTCTCATATAAGAACATTCATAATAAATACTTTGTGTTGTATTGTACTTGTTAGTTCACATACCTAGATGAAGGGCAAATCTGTTTTCTTCATGTTATCTTTAAAGCCTGTAGAAAAATTATATGCTTGTGTTGGTATTGTTAAGCTGTAATGTCATAAAAGGTAAATACTTGTGTTCGTCGTTTTCACTTAATTATGCTTTTTGTTATAAACATTTGATTTTATTTTTAAAATTAACTTAAAAATATATTGTTTATTCCTTTCAAAGAAAGAAAAGTAAGGTATAAATGTTAGTTTATAACCTTTTTTAAGACAAAATTCAAGCAAAGGAAAAAAATGAGTGGTGAAATATATTTTTATAGAAATTGCAATTTTATATTTCCAATATTTAAACAAAATTAATACTTGGATATGTCTTTTTTTTGAGACAGAGTCTCATTCTGTCACCCAGACTGGAGTACAGGGGCACAATCTTGGCTCACTGCAACCTCCACCTCCCGGGTTCAAACGATTCTCCAGCCTCAGCCTCCCAAGTAGCTGGGATTACAGGCATGCACCACCACACCCAGCTAATTTTTGTATTTTTAGTAGAGACGGGGTTTCACCACGTTGACCAGGATGGTCTCCATCTACTGACCTCCTGATCTACCCACCTCGACCTCCCAAAGTGCTGGGATTACAGGCGTGAGCCACTGCACCCTGGCAAGATATTTTAAAAAATATGTGGCTGACAGGTTGATAGGTGCGTCAAACCACCATGGCACATGTATACCTATGTAACGAACCTGCATGTTCTGCACATGTATCCCAGAACTAAAAGTAAAATAAAAAAAAATATATGCGGCTGGATTTTGATTGAACTTTAGTGTTATTTGGGGTATATGTGTTTTTCTTTTTTTTCATTAAAAAGGAGAATACTCACATGTTTTCCTAATTGTTATTAAGAAAATTCTTCGATTATTGGGATAAGAAAGGTCTTCAAAGTCTTTCTCTAAGCTTCCAAGTATCACCTGAATAAAATAGGCGAATAGCAAACTTTGAGCTTAGATATTTTTTGCTTGATAGCCACCTAGTTTTATTCAGTTGCCTTGAGACAAAACATGGATATTGAAAAGTGTAATACTCTAATGTTTAGTTACCTGGAAAGTTCCAGCTAAATAGAAGTAATATTCACAATAGCCTGCTATTGTAATTTTAAATAAAAGATTATTGTGTGCCATCTGGCATAACTTGTGCACCTCTTCTGTAACTTTCCAGCTCTTTTCAGGGTTAATAAAGATCTCAAGTGATATTTTCAGTGTGCTTCAAAAAATAATTGAAAAAAATGCGTCTGTGAAGTATATCACTAATGTATAGTTGCTTTTATTTTTATTTATTTATTTATTTTTGAGATAGGGTCTCACTCCTGTTGCCCAGGCTGGAGTATAGTGGTGCAATCTTGGCTCACTGCAGCTTTGACTTCCTGGGCTCAGGTGATCCTCTCACTTCAGCTTGGGTAGTTGGGATTACAGGCCTGCACCACCACACGTGGCTAATTTTTTTTGTATTTTTGTAGAGATGGAGTTTCACTATGTTGCCCAGGCTGTTCTTGAACTCCTGGGCTCAAGCGATCCACCCACCTCGACCTCCCAAAGTGCTGGGATTACAGAGGTGAGCCACCACACCTGGCCTTAGTGGCTTTTCAAATGCTTGTTGTTTTACTATTTCCAAGTTTTTGACTGTTATTGTTAATTAGTGAGATGGTAGCACACAATCACATTTATGTATTAATTCATTAGAATGTATTTACTGAGCATCTGCAATGTGCTGAATACTCGTGAAAGTGTGGTGAGTTTTTGTGAGAAAGACAGACAAATAATCATGCTGAAAATGTTTATACCTGTGATTGAATTTTTAAGTATTATGAAAGAAAAATATAGGGTGTCATAAGCAGATTATAAAATCTGTGAAATTTATATTTTGTGCCTGGAAATCTCCCTGGGGAAGTAACAATTATGTTGAGGACTGGAGATAGCTGTGTGAAGAGTGAGATCTGAAAAGAGAATTCTAGGTAGAAGGAAACTCCCAAAGGGGACAGGAATTGGAGAACGTGTCACCATTGAAAGCCTGGAAGGAAATCAAGTGGCTGGTAAAGGTGTCAGCAGTGAAAGGTGGAAGAAGGCGGGGCTGGATGGCACAGATTGTGTAGGTAATGTTAAAAGAACAGTGTATTTGAACATTTGAGGATTCGTGATTTGGAGGAGCAGTAGCCTATAAGGGGTCACATTTCACTGAGAAGGGCAAGAGGGGAATCTTTCATAAAGCGTTTGCATAAGCAAGACAAAGAAAACAATTTTGGTTACAGTGGAAAGCCCCTGTTTAAAGGTTAGTTGGTGGTTTCTGGTTGGTACAGTTTCTAGTTTCAGTTTACTATTGATACTGGGCTTTGATTTATCAATGTGGGAATTTAAATTGCCAGAGACACCCCAGTCTAATCGTTTCCCAATTACAATTAAAAAAATTGTCTCCTTTTGATCAGCCTCTCATTTATAAGAGATTGACCACAGTTTGGGCATAAGCATCACTCTCTGCCACTGTCTTGGCTGGGATGTCTTCATCTCAGTGTAAAACTCGTAAGTCATGACATCAGGCTCATTGAAGAAAGGTTCTTATTGTTGCTCATCTCATTTTGGTTGCTGTAATCACAGTGAGACCATCTGGCTGCACTCATACATTTGAGACCCTTCAGAGTGCATACTACACCAGAGGGATTACAACGGTGACCACACCGGGGGGGATTACAGCAGTGACCACACCAGGGGGATTACAGCAGTGACCACCAGGGAGAATATAGCAGTGACTGTCAGGAGAATAATACCAAGAGGCCGGAGGATGCTCCTCAGCCAATGTCATCACAAATCCAACCAACTAGTATTTCTATGTAAATAAAAGAAAAGTAAGGAACAATGGCTAGAGCAAACTATAAATTCCGTCTCTGAGTCCAGAGGGTAATTAGTCAAGACTTCTAGATTTGAGCTCAAATAATGTTTTCCCAGTTTGCAGTTTGAGTGTCCTTGGTTATAGCATTGGGTGTTTTGGTGAATTCCTGCAGTCATGCACACATCAGGAATGAGGGTTGTCCTCTGAAATTATACCAGGCTACCCATTCCAAATCATGGCATTTCAGAAACAGAGGAGTTCTTGTTCTTAGTAATCCCAAGTTGGAAAAATGGGAGAAAATTGAATTGGAGAAACCTAGAAGAATTCGCGTCTAGTCCATTCTGCGGGTGGAAAACAACCTTGAGAACAATGAACAGAGCTGCTTTTATTTCATTGATATTTACCTAATTCACTTGTTCTTAACACTTGTGCTTGGATTGCTCATGAAAAATTTCATGAGACACTAAACAAAGCTAGCCATGAAAGGAGTTCAAGAAATGTCACCCCAAGCTATTCCACTTCGGTGTATTGATCACTTTGAGCTAAAGGAACTTAAAAAAAAGCCAATGCAACGTGAGGCTTTCCCTAGACCCCCTTCCTGTTTGCCAAATCAGATCCACCAGAGCAGCTCAACTGGCATCAGTCACTACCCTACCCCATCATCTTATTTCATTTGTGTTTACAGGTCAGGCAAATATCAAAATTATCACAGAAGCAAAGAAACTGAAAAGCTAAGC
>NW_012123820.1:9590022-9613102 GCF_000951035.1 Colobus angolensis palliatus | reverse complement strand
TTTTTTTTTTTTTTTAGAGAGACAGGGTCTTGCGCTGTCACCAAGGCTGGAAGACAGTGGTGCGATCATAGCTCAATGCTGCCCGAACTCCTGGGTTCAAGGGATTCTTCTGCCTCAGGCTCCTGAGTAGCTGGGATTACAGGTGCAGGACATTGCCAGCTCCTTGTTGTTTTTTTTTTTTAATTTTATAAATTTGTTTAGTAATATCATCCAAATATATCACACACACACACAACATACACATGTTCATACAGAGACATGCATGTACATACAGACAGAAGCAGATAAACTGTTGATTTAAGAGTCACTTATTAGGAGAAGTCTGAAGATCAGTCTAAATTGTTGGTTGCCCTGGAGTGCTATAATTGCGAGGTCATTAATTTGGAAGCCCTTTGTTTCTTACTTTGTTCTAAGGTTCTTTACAAATGTTCAGCTAACCTAGCTAAACCTATAGCTTATTTCCTTGCCTTTTTTTTCTTTTTTAACTCTTGTTTCTAAGTCTGTTAATAACACCTGGAGAGAATCTTTTTACAAAAAGGGCTGCAAGGGTAGGTTGGGTTGCCTGGAATGCCATAAGAAAAACAAAAGCTCTAAGAGGTTTTTGAAATCAGTAACAGATTCATCTTTCTTCTGTCTGTAGATCTGGTTGATTGACCAGTCAGTGTGACTGGGGAAACAATTCAGGAATGACTTTCAGGAGATTGTTTTTAGTTTTTTGAGCTTTTTCTGGCACGTACGTGGACCAAATGGGGACTCATCACCATGGATTGTGTCCTCACGATGGTACCATTCTGACTCTTGCATCCATTTTTGAGCTTCCCTTGGTCCTGTCAACATGTGTTTAACTGGATTACTGAGTTCAGGGTGGAACCAATTAGTATATAGGGTGGACAAAGCATTTTCTGTGCAGGACAGGAATACCGTTTATTATTCCTCTGAGCTGAAGACTTTGAGCAAGGAATAGCAGAGGTTATAAAGCAGACGTGGTTGATCTGACATCCTTTTGTGAGCGCTGATCTGGTTCTTTCTTTTTTTTCCCTTTGAGGTGAGCAGGTAAACAAGTGGGCAAAGGACAATAGGAAGAAACATACAGGTTAGAAGTCTCTACATGCCAGTCAAAACCACATCTCATGTTTTGAGGTGCTGGGGATCCCTTTTTATGTATGTGCCCTATAGATGAGCAATTTTATTTGGGTTAAAACTTTCCCTTGTGGCCACCAAAATTCTGAATTATTTTTGTTAAGATTCACCCATTTCTCTAAAAACCACAGGTTCCAAGGTGGAGTCTTAGACTCTCTGGATTTAAATAAACTCATTATTTCTTGTTTTCCTGGAACCTTTCCTACCAGAGATAGTTAAACCCAATTCAGTTTCTGTCTAACCCAGTCAGGCACCTAAAGGCTCCCTACAGAATGCAGTCCAGTGTCTATTAAGACTTCCAAACCTAGTTCAGATTTTTAAAAAATACTCAAATAAACTCAGAGAACAGGACCCAAGTTGTGGAACTCGTGTATCCAAGAGGACTTAGTGGTGATGACCTCCAAATGTATAGGAAGAAGGAGTGAGCAGAAGGACCACAGCTGGGTACTTATTCCTGTTTACTTAATTTCTCTCAGAGGTCATTATTGCGCGGTAGCCTTTAGGTCCCACTTCTGACACCAGAGCTTATGAAAAAACAGCCTCAGCATATTTAACTTTTTAAAAGTTTATCTGGGCATCCAGTGGCCCACAAATTGGAGTTGCACCACACTACAAGGTGCTTAGCACTCCACCGGGAGGAGCTTCTGTAAAGTGTTTACAGAAGCAAGACACAAAAAATGCCAGTTTTGATTGATTTAAGTGGAAAGTTCTTAGTGAGAGGTTACTTGGTGGTTTCTGATTGGTGCAGTTTGAAGTTTCAGTTTGCTATTTACATTGTGCTTTAGGTTGTATATGTATGAGTTTAAAGTGCCAGAGCTAATCTAGTCTAATGGTCTCCCAGTTAATTTTTTTTTAATAATAAAGATTCTGAATTTTATCCCAAGGATAATAAAAATACATTAGAGGAATGTTATACTCCTATGGGAATTTACAGGCAGCTAAGGCCTACTGGTGTATCTGAATACTGTAGAACATCATCAATTTTTAGCTCAGAAGTAAACTAGTGGACTGTTAAACATATAGGGTGGGAATTGAAAACATTATGAGGATGGGAGCAGGATCTAGAAGTGGACAGCTTGGGTTGAGTTCAGAGTAAGGTTTCACCAAGGGCCATGCCCAGCTGCCACCCCCAACCAGTTCATAAATAGCTGGGAGAGGAGTGTACATGTCTGTTTTCTAAAAGCTCTCTCATGTAATTCTTGATGTGCATCTAGATTTGATAATGTGAAGATAGTAAGGAATAAAATAGGAGGAGGTTGCAGAGGAACTGGAAATCAGTAAGACTGGAGCAAAGTGTATGAAAACAGGGTGTGTTTAGAGAGATAATTAGGAGTTTCACCAGAAAAATACAACAGTTTCAAGTATGTGATGCAAGACAGGGAAGCTGATGGAAGTTTGACAGATCTCCTGACCTCTTCAGTTCCCATAATCATGTGACTCTTTCTTCCTTTCTCCTGTATTATAACATACTTGAATTGTAGTAATTTACATATGTGCTTTATGACTCACACTTATGTTAGGCTACTTCATGTGAAGAGCTGTTTGCTCTTAACTTGATACTGTTTGTAGTCTGCAGTAAAGCCACATGTACACAAAGCAGTGTTTAATAAATATTCGTTGAATTCAATCAAGATGGCCCATTTAATTTAGCTTTGCTTTCTCCCTGCCTATTCTGGACTCAGCCAAAACTACTGATTTCCATTGGTTTTGCTGAATTCGTCAATAGAGTGTGCAAATTAAAAATTACTCTATTTATCTCCTGAACATACACAATTTATGTATTAAAAGTTTGGGCAATTGCCTATCTATCCTTGTAAGCTTAAAAGCTATTTCTCATATAAGAACATTCATAATAAATACTTTGTGTTGTATTGTACTTGTTAGTTCACATACCTAGATGAAGGGCAAATCTGTTTTCTTCATGTTATCTTTAAAGCCTGTAGAAAAATTATATGCTTGTGTTGGTATTGTTAAGCTGTAATGTCATAAAAGGTAAATACTTGTGTTCGTCGTTTTCACTTAATTATGCTTTTTGTTATAAACATTTGATTTTATTTTTAAAATTAACTTAAAAATATATTGTTTATTCCTTTCAAAGAAAGAAAAGTAAGGTATAAATGTTAGTTTATAACCTTTTTTAAGACAAAATTCAAGCAAAGGAAAAAAATGAGTGGTGAAATATATTTTTATAGAAATTGCAATTTTATATTTCCAATATTTAAACAAAATTAATACTTGGATATGTCTTTTTTTTGAGACAGAGTCTCATTCTGTCACCCAGACTGGAGTACAGGGGCACAATCTTGGCTCACTGCAACCTCCACCTCCCGGGTTCAAACGATTCTCCAGCCTCAGCCTCCCAAGTAGCTGGGATTACAGGCATGCACCACCACACCCAGCTAATTTTTGTATTTGTAGTACAGACAGGATTTTTCCATGTTGGCCAGGCTGGTCTTGAACTCCTGACCTCAAATGATCTACCCCCTCGGCCTCCCAAAGTGCTGGGATTACAAGTGTGAGCCAACATACCCAGCCTGTAATAACATATTTCATTTCAGAATAAAAAGTATAGTAGTTTTGAAGAGCTAAAAAGTTTGGGACAGATAGATCATTGAAGCAGAAGCCAATCTATTTAATAATGATTTGTGCTTCCTTACTCAAATATTTTGATTTTCTTCTAAGGGAAAAGGAAGAATGAATTATTTTCTGTGACAAGATATTTGCAGTAATGATACTCTGATATTCTCAGGTCTCATTTTTTCATGAGGTTGATGGCCACCAAGGAATATGGAGGTCTTGATAGCCTTAATGCTCAGCTGAAAGCAAAAATGGGTTGCTGTAAACTGATCAGAATTGCGTGACTTTCCAAATTTGGAAAGGAGGGATGCTCACAACATATTTTTATTCAATGATTCAAATGTAAACTGGATCTCGCTTAATCAAGGGCACTAAGCAAATCATCTAGAAAAAATACATTAGCAAGAACTGCATATAAAATACTAATAATCACAATAATGTTTAGTAATATCACAGTCTTTCCCCAAGGAGCCTCGAGCACTTGGCAATTGTTTCATTAATTCTCAGAAGCTCCCTGGGAAAGAGTAGAGCAATAAACCACATATTGAAGAGATGTTTTAAATAACAGAGTCAGTTGGATTTTTAATAAATATAGGTTGGTCAATAAAAGTTGGAATCCAGTTTTATGGAAATAAATTTTGTCTTTTTCTTAACAAGTAATGAATGGCCAACAAAAACTTTGTTCAACATTAATTGTGAAAAATCTCATTGTTTCTCTTTGTATTTTCATCTAAACCCAATTGCCTGTCATTCTTGTGACCTATTTTCAAAATTCCATTAAAGTCAGCAAGTAACAAGGTTTCCAGCAATCTTTAGTCAGATGTCATTTGACTGGTGATCAAGATTGAGAGTACCTTAAATGAGAAGTTTCAGTCAATGGCCATCATCCATGCTATTGATTAAATATTTTGTTACCTTAGTAATGGCCCAAATATAAACATTTCTTAAAACTGGTTAATTTTAAGGAGCAATTAAAATAGTAAAATAATGTTATTGTTTGCATTCGTAATTAGAAAATTATTGAAATATGAAGTCAAATATATGTTTCTCTTTGAAAATAGTGCCTCATGCTATTATGGGATACACAAATGACCTTACCACTCTGAGGTCAGAGTTCAAATTAAGCCTCAGTCCTAAGTAAATTGAGATGAATGGTTTGGTCTTTGTCCCTAGTGTACAATAGTCCATATCGCAAAATCACGATACATCTGTTTTTGCAAAATTGGCATAATTGGCATTCTCCTAGGACTTTGCTGGCATCGAAGCTGAAGCTATTTCTTATTACAAAGGAAAATGCTTTTCTAGGTCATAGTTTTTTTAGAAAATGTATATGAAAATGGCTCAGAACATGTCTGTTCACTTGTGACAATGGTGAATTATGTCTCATCATAATCAATTTGGTGATAACAGCACAGAAACAATCTAGTATGTTTATTAAGATGGGTGTGATTATGGGAAATGGCAAGATAAACAGATGGAATAATTTTGAAGAGGCCACTTCCTTGTCTTAGTAGTAGTTTTATAAGTACCTTCATTCAATTATATTGAGAAAAATCAAGATTGCCTTTACATTCTAGTTAACTGAATTATTCATTTATGTCAAAACCTTTAAAGTTTAAATGCATAATTATATTAGATGCCAAAAGACATTGGTAATAATAACTCTGACAACATTGACTGCAGTTGGAAAAAAACTGTCTTGAGAGTCAACTCTTTGTTCTATACTTCCCTGTGTTATAGTCTAATCATATAATTTCTTTAAAAATGTGTTATCAATTAGAAAAAGTTTGTTAGCCAGCAATCTCATGTGAAAAAGGTATTTGTATATGATATTTCCCAGAACATCAAAGGACTAACATTGGGGAAATAAGTTAACGTATAGGGGTATATATGTTAAAGTTAAAAAGGATAGTTCTTTAATTATATAGCTAATCTGTGTTTCTTAGAGGGAGTGATTGTTTTTATTTTTGTTTTTAAACAGGTTTTGATAGTACAATCAGGCAATCTAAAGAATTTGTAGGAAATTATTGTTTAGTGTTATGTATTGGGAGATTAGAGTAAGACATAGTACAATTACTTAATTATCCCTCTCTTTTCTCCAAAGAAAAGAAACATACAAATCTTTGGTGTCCTTGCATTACTTTGAAGAATTAACACCCATGTTTAGTTTGCAAATGTTCAACTCTTCATTTGCTTTTAGCTTAAATATTTTAAGAAAAAGATCCTCTCCCCTTCACCCTTCCATCCCAGCCACACACACAGGTGCGTGCGCACACACACACACATACACACACGGCAAAACAATAACACAAAACAGCTTGCCTTTGTTGCTAGGCCGTAGCACTTTTCCCAAAGATTTCAAAAACCATCTGTACTTGATTTTCAGTGACTGCATAAGTTGTAGTATTGGATTTATCAAAGCTTCCCTTTGCAAACCATCCTAACTGAAGCCACAGTCCCTCCAAACATGTACTAATTTATAGTGAGTAGAATGTTAAGGTAATTTATACTGAGTGAGCACTAGTCTTCCATCAGCTGAAAACTCAACACTCAGTTTTGCTTATTTCCAAACTTTGTTTTTACTTTTTACTACTTGCCCCTGATATTTTTATTAAGATCTTTATTGAACAAAAGTTAAGTCAGCAGACAACCGTGAGTACAGAAAAGGAAGCATTTTATCCCTGTCTACCAAATTAGAAAGAACTGATATATGTGTCATATATGTGTCTCTAAAATAAGCTGTGCTTGTATTGGGTATGCATAACAGACTGAAAAGATTGGGGAACATATTACAGGATTTTTGTGAGAATAACGTTAACCAAGGTAACATGTGAAAATACCTAACATCATGCTTGATATAGACTCAGTGCTGACTTGTTTGTTTTTTCTTTTCATAAGTTCTTTAATGAAAGTCATATGCTTTCTACTGATATATTGTCTTCAGCCTCAGCGGACCTTAGAAACAGTAGATGCAGACCTTCAGAAAATAGATGAGAAAACCATGTCTGATGTTAAATAAAAGAGTCGTCAGAGGAATGTGCCCTATATGTCCTGTTTGCTTTCAAAGCTACAGGTTATCCCAATTTTAAAGAGGATGCCAAGGACGTTTCAGAACTTTTTTCTTTTTTATTTTATTGATGAGTACTTTAAAGTCATAATGACTAGTTTTTTCTAGAGTATACCTGTTTAAGACATAAACATCAATTCTAAATCATGTCTAAATCTTTGCTTTATTTGTGTTTCTCTTTGTGTTATTACTTTATTTATTCTTGGTACATTTTTAGTTCTCAAAATACTTAGAAGTGTATATTTGTAAAATTTTCCGAAAATACGCCGTTAGCCTTCTGTCGTTGTTTTGATAACGTTGCGACTAAAGGGAAGAGGCTGCCCTTTATTTTGGAGTGCTACTTCTCTGTCACCACTGAGAGGGCACAAGCTTTTGGACTAATATTTATATCAAGGGTGTAAGCCTTAATTGACGTAAGAAAATATATTTTTGTGACGAAAGAAAGCTTTAATTCTTATGTGTTTGAAAGGAAATAAAACTAAGACAACTTTGGCCTAGAAGTTTCCTTCTGGTGTGCCATGTTCTCAGGGGAAGTGATAGAAGCCATTGTATTTTGACTCTCTTAAAGGAGAATGAACTAACCACCCTGTTAAGAATATAATCTTCGTTTAGATGAACACTGCATGGAGTAAAGCACAATCTGTTTTTCCATTGCTGGTTTCTAAAACCTCTTACCAAACAGTCACTTAACAGGCAAGTTCAATATTCACCCCAAAGTACAATATAACTATATCTTAAAAATATAATTCAAACACATTATTCATTTGTGAGAAAGAATGAATGGCATCAAAACAGCATGAGGGAAGGCAGAATTGGAAGTAGAATATGTGAATAAAGTAATGCTTTTGTGAACATTAAATTCAACATAATTTCACAGTATAATGCCCAGCCCACTTCCACAGGCTAGTGTGTTTCTAGGCTTCATCAAATAGAACATAGTATCTAAAATAAAGGTGGGCACACTGGAGCCTCTGGACCAAATTCAGCCTGCTGCTTGGTTTTGGTGACCCGTAAACTATAATTTTTTTTTTTTTACATATTTAAGTAGTTAGTATAAATCAGGAGTAGAATGCTATTTCGTGACTCATAAAATTTTTGTTCAGTTGAATTTTCCTCTTCACTAATATTTGAACATGGCCACGCTCAATTGTTTAAGCACAGTCTATGGCTACCTTCTTGCTACCAAGGCAGAACTGAGTAGCTGTGACAGATGCTATGTGGCTCACAAAGCCTAAAATATTTACTGTCTTGCTCTTGAAGAAAGAATGTGCTGATCTCTAATTTAAACTATAAGGGCACTACATGTGCTTAATGTGTGCTCTTAGGCCATGTGCAAAAATGCTAAATTTTAAGAGAGAGAGAGCGTGACCACTGGAATTCAGTGGGAGAGTTCACTTAGGAGAAGGCAGAGGTCTGAATGTGTTTAAGACAAATAAAAATATGAAAGAATGTGCTGATCTCTAATTTAAACTATAAGGGCACTACATGTGCTTAATGCGTGCTCTTAGGCCATGTGCAAAAATGCTAAATTTTAAGAGAGAGAGAGCGTGACCACTGGAATTCAGTGGGAGAGTTCACTTAGGAGAAGGCAGAGGTCTGAATGTGTTTAAGACAAATAAAAATATGAAAAATAGTTGAAAGAATGAAGATGCTTTGTTGGCAAAGAAGTTGACTGAGATCATGATATTCTTCAAATACTCATCACCATGTGGGAGAATGATTAGTCACATTTAACACAAAGGGGCAAAATTGGAGTTAAGATCAATAGGTGGAAATTTTACTGAAATATATATTGATTCAATGAAGAAAATAAATATAGTAATAACATTATACTTTGACGGAATATCTTTTTTCTTGTAAGTCAGTGACTTCTAGTACTCCAATCATTCGTGCATAGACGACTAGAACATTTTGTTGACACATCTGGTGGTAGTTAGACTGAATAACGTTCTTATGCTTTAATTAATTCAGTAAATATGTATTCAGCACCTCCTTTGTGTGAAACACTCTTTTAGGCACTGGGATTAGAGTGGTGAGCAGCACAGACCAAGCGCCTGCTCTTCTTGCACCGTCTTGCTAGAGCCCTTGAGGAGGAGAGACAACATGCAAGCAAGAAATCAAGGTGCTGGCAGGGCCACGCTTTCTCTGAAGGCTGAGGAAGAGCCCTGATGTGGGTTGAATTGTGTCCCTCCAAAAACATTGGTTAAAATCATAACCCCTGGTACCTCAGAATGTGACCTTATTTGGAAATAGGGTCTTTACAGAGAGAGTAAAATTTTTAAAAGGTCATTATCGTGGGCCCAAATTCAATATGACTGGTGTCCTTATAAAAAGGGAGAATTGGGATACAGAGACACAAAGAGAATCTATATGAAGATGATGCAGAGATTGGAAGAATGGATTTCTAAGCCAAGGAATGCCACAGATTGCCAGCAAACCCCCAGAAGCTGGGAGGAGTGGATGGAAGAGATTCTCTCTCCTGGTCAATAGAAGGGAACAACTCTGCCAACATCTTGGATTTAGACTTGCAGCCTCCGGAAGTGTGAAACAATAAAATTTTGTTGTTTAAGCCACGTTCCTACAACAACCCTAGGAAACTGATGCGATTTCCTTTCCTCTTCCAGCTTCTGGTGGCTTAGGTGTTCATTGGTTTGTGGCAGTGTAACTCCATCTCCGTCTTCACATGGACTTCTCCACTGTGTGTGTGTGTGTCTCTTTTTCTATCTAATGACATTTTCAATGGACTTAGAACCCATGATAATTTAGTATGGTCTCATCTCCATCCTTCCTTAATTATAGCTGGAAGAATAAGGTCATATGATGGGGTTATGGATGGACATGGATTTTGCAGGGGACTCACTGTTCAACCCACTGTAAGTGTTACGCCAAGAAAGTTGTCAGCAAAGGGGGCACGAGTGATATCCAATGAAGGTAAAGGAGGCATGGAATGGGATAGATAGGGTGTTGTAGATCCCAGTTAGCAGTCTGGATTTTGTTCTAAATTTAAAGATAATTTCTTGGCAGGTTTTAAACTGAGAAGTAGCACAACTTGATTTACATTTCAAAGAGGTATCCCAGACTATTGCGTAGAGGATGGGCTGTGATGGGGAAAGAGTGGAAACAAGGGCAAGCTTTGTGGGTCCTCGTGAGAAGGAGTGAGAGGTGCTCAGTACCAATAAGAAACAGGCCAGGTTTGGAAGACTTGGTGATGGATTCGATATGCACCAGGATGTAACGAGTGGTGTCTTACAGACTGGGGAAAAGTCGTAAGTGGCTTCTTTATTCATTTTTGTTTACTCACATATTTATACTAGTACCAGCAGACTAAGTCTTTCAGAAGCTGCAGAAGGTTATGCTGTGAAAAGGAAGTCCCATCTGACCCTTTCTGCCAGTCTCTTTACTTGAAGAACAGCTACTATTAGCAATTTTATCTACATCCTTCTGAGGAAATATTTTACATAGAGCATTCTCTTTCTAAGAAGGAATATACCTTCTCCTAAAGTAGGGCTATTCTTCTTCCATAAAATCCAATAAATGAACATGTTTCCAGGCCAGGAAAACTTACATTTTAGAAACACCTGCTCATTCAGTAAAAATATGTCAGTAAAGTCTAAAATAGCATTAAATTAAAATGAAACTGGTAGTTTTATGATACATGTCCTTTATGATTCTTGGATAATGAGTACTTGTAAAGTTAGCTAAGACTTCATAGCCTACGCTCTATGACTAGAAAATAAGAAAAACACCTTCTTCCCATTTGCAAAACTCATAAATGAAAAATGAAGTGGATTTTGCCTTCCATAGTTTCTCCTGTCGCTCCTTTGAGATGAGTGATGGCGTTTTGGGAAGCATGGCTGTTAGGCAGCTTGCCTGAGGGTCATGGAGCCTATTTCACAGAACCCATTTGAGGGGAAGGCCGGGGTCGGTGGTGTGTGTAGATGCTCTCTTCTGCCAGCCACTGCTGTCTTCGATGTTTCAGGGTCTTCCTAGGCCATTTAAAACGTGATTAGGAAACCAACAGCTTCCTATGGCAAAGGGATTGAACATAATCAAGTTTCCTTACTTCCATGATGCTGAGCTCCGTCCTGCGGAGTCTACCTTCCAAATCAATAACAAATCTAGTCACCACTCTCATTCCTCACAAGTAAGTCATCTTCTGTCTGGGTTACTGCAAGAGTCTCCTAGTTGATGTCGGGAGTTTCTCCTGAATTTCCTTAGAATAGTCAAGGGTGGTTTTTGAAAATGAACCAGATCCTGTCAGCCTTCTGATGTGTTCAAAACATCCTGATTGTTTCTATTGCACTTAGGGTGTGATTGCAATAACTAACATAGCCTTATACATTTCTGCATAGTTTTGACTCTAACTACTTACTTTTCAACTATTCCAATACTGTTTCTCTTATTCTAGCTACACTGACATTATTTTAGTCTCTAGAACAGGCATCCCCAACCCCTGGGCCCTGGACCAGTACCGCTTGTGACTTGTTAGGAACTGGGCCACACAGCAGGATGTGAGCGGTGGGTGAGAGTGAAACTTCCTCTGTATTGAGAGCCTCTTGCCATCGTTGGCATTACCACCTGAGCTCCGTCTCGTGTCAGATCCGCAGTGGCATTAGGTTCTCATGGGAGCGAGAACCCTGCTGTGAACCGCACGTGCGAGGGCTCTAGGCTGCGTGCTGCCTCTGAGAACCTGATGCCTGATGATCTGTCACTGTCTCCCATCACCCCCAGATGGGACTGTCAACTTACAGGAAAACAAGCTCAAGGTTGTCACTGATTCTGCATTATGGTGAGTCGTATGCTTCTTTCATTATATAGTACAATGCAATAATAATACAAATAAAGTGCACGATAAATGTAATGCTTTTGGATCATCCCCAAAACATCCCCCACCCCCCACACTAGTCCATGGAAAAAGTGTCACCTGAAAAACCAGTTTCACGTGCCAAAAGGTTGGGGACATCTGATCTAGAACAGACCAAGGCCTTTTGCATTTAAAGACTACTTATGCTGGACGCTCTGCCAGGAATGTTCTTTTCCACTTCTTACCATAGCTAACTCCATTTATCTTTCAGGACCATGCTTAAAGAAGGCTTTCACCGAATAATCAAATTAAGTTATTCCTGTTATATATCCCTTGATTGCATTTGTCGTAATTTCGAAACATATACCCAACCGGATAGTAACCTCCTTCAGTCTCTGTTTTGTTTGCAAGTATATACCCAGTGCTGAGCACGTAGTAAGTGCCTAACATCTATATTTGTGAATGAATATATTTTCTGTTTAATATGTAGTAGAGAGTGTAAACTTTATCATCCTTGGTTTGTGTGCTTTGTGGTTATGTCTTATATTAATCTGTTTTTCTTTTAAGTTTCGGATTGCATTTACATTTACTGACTATAAACATACCAAAATAAAGTTCATTTTGTATTTCAGAAGAACGATTAGGCCATCATCATTTCGTTCAATGCAATGAATGGCAGAAGTCGGAAAGGAAATTATTTTTACAAACATGAGCAGAAAATAAATCCGCTAGGCCTTTATGATGTTTATAACATTGTAGCTTTTGAATGGTTTTATAGTTAGGTATTGAGGGAAAGGCTTAATAGATATGAAAAAAATTGCCCTTTAAAAGTGACAGCAGAGAAGTGTTTAATCCGGAGAGGGCTAATAAATTACAGCAGACAAGTGTTTAATCCAGAGAGGGCTAATACACTCTGCTCAAGGAGAGGGGTTGTAATTATTTTTAATCGCTCCCGTTAAAAATAGTCTTCAGCAGGTTGAATGCATTTCACTCAGTGTTCGGAACACCAGGTAAACATCGGTTATTTTTCTAATGTTTACTTTGTCCTAAGAAATGAGCAGAGTGAGCAGAACACATTTTTATTTGCTAAGAGAAGAAAGCATAGTGTTTCTGAAATCACCTGTAGGGTGAAGTAAATAAGAGAGGAAATAGTCTCCATGATTGTTTAAAATTCATTGAAGATTGCTTTTCTGTACAAAAGAGGGGAAAAGGTTGTGAGAACCACGTTCCAGAAAACAAAGATCAATGGGACAATATGATTAATTTGAAGTTAAAGTAAGGAAGGTCTCTCATTTGTCACCCAGTGCCAATTTGCAGTAAGCCTAAGCGTTTCATCAGAGGGTTGCTGCAAACCACTTTAAAGCAATCTGCTTTCCTGGAACTGGAACCTAGGGCCTTCCTGAGTCCTCCTTGCGCAGACAGACTTGCTGTAATTCATCTTTGCTTCTTTTCTGTCAACATGAATAGTAAGTGATTTCCTCCCTAGTGCATTATGAAGTTGTCTTATTTAATGTTAGTTTCTGGGGACTGCACAGCTTGACCCTCACACGGAAGGTGACCAGATAGAATTGTCCTGTGGGCATGGTGCAATTCTCTACCCTTAAATTATGCAGAGTCGTGAAGCTTTATGCCTAGTTGGTGATTATGACCTGAAAACATACACAAAGAAAGGGATAAGTGAAGTTTGTTAACTAGATCAGATGTTTTAACTTATTTAAAATGAGCTATTTTGATAAACGTTTTGGTTAAAATTGTTTAATCGAAATGTGAAAGTCATTTTTTTACATCATCAGGGAACATCTTGCATGTACAAATGAAGACATTTTCAGTAATCAGATGATGCTGATAATTTATTTTTTATCACTAATACTGTGACTATTTATGAATTAGAAATGAAAATTTGAATTTAGATTTAGCATACATACGAGTGTGTCTTGATTGTTTTCACAAATGTTAGCAGGTGAGGTAATGGCACTTTATGTTTCCACACCCACAGGTCTACCTTTAAATCGTCTCCGGAAGTGTTAACTTACAGCCCCTCATCTTCCTTCTCTCTAAGGTTCTGTTTTAAAATACGTCGCCTTCTGCCTGTGCTATAACTCCAGGACATAAAAGAAGTAGTTAGGAACAGATGATTTTTGATGTGTCATGTTTCCGTGCACACTAATGCAATTAGTTACATTCCTGAGAGGGTCTTTGTATTTATCTCTTATATTTTGAATGAATCAAGGCACAGTCTTTTCTAACACATTAGGGAATCTATTAGTTCAGCTAGTTTGCTGACAGATGTTTCCTTTAGAATGGAAGAAGAACCAATGCAGCTAGTTCAATTTAAAAAAAAGTTATGTCCTGGGTGAATTCATGACTTTCTCTTTTCTCTCCCATTTTTACAATAACCCTCCTTAGAGAAAGCATCACCTTTATTGTTTGAGTTCCTCTTCCTGTGATGTATATTACTCACTGGAATATTCAGTATAAATAAATAAGTGACGAGTGAATGAATGCATGCAATCCTTTGAAGAAATAACGTTATTTTAGCACAACATAGAAGTCCCTAAGGGCAGAATGAGAGGACAGTGAGGCAACCTTTTCTTCTAAAACTTTGAGTATTTAAAGTGCTACATGTTGGATGTTGCCTTGTTTTTGTTTGCATAGTCTTGAAAAGAAAGACTTAAAGATGCAAGCTTCATATTTTAACTGTTTTCAACTAAATGCTTTTGTTACATTTGTCATATTACTTAAAATTCTATAGCTGGAAAGTTGTATACATTAAAACCCGGCTTTTAGAAAATGAGCAATAAATCAAAAAGGTGAAGTCACTTTGTGTCTCGTTATTAAAATGTATGCACACATATACATAAAGTGCATCTCTCTATATATCAGCATTGTAATTTATATGTTGACATTCTATATTAGTGTTACAGAACAACCGACCAGGTTTTTTGGTACTCATATCTTTCCGACTAAGTTCACGTGAGAATAGTTTTTATTGTTGTACCTGTATCTAAAAGTATATTGTGTGGAGTGCTGTACAGAATAGGGATAATTCAGATGAAAATACGGATGAATTTCAGTCATTACAGCAACTGAGGACATCAGTAAGATTTTAATTGGAGAGTCATGTGTTCCCTCTCTCAGTGAGGCTAGACCCTATCTGTTGAGACCATTTGAGATCCCTGTTCTCAGATATATCAAAGACTTGAAGCTGGGTAGGGAGAGGCGCCCCTAGGTAATCACTGTGGCAGGTTTGGGCTTTTCTGTGTGTTTCCTCTACTCAGTCAACTCCTCATGAGGATAATTAACAGAAAAAATAACTTTTTTGCATTTTAATGTTGATATATACAACAAAATATGCTCTCTCAATTTTTTTTTTAATAGAAGGAATGGTTCAAATGCATACTACTATTTCTTTCCTTCTTTTTCCTTTTTTTTTTTTTTTCCCCTGAGGTGGAGTCTTTCTCTTGTCACCTAGGCTGGAGTGCAGTGGCGCGATCTCTGCTCACTGCAAGCGCCGCCTCCCAGGTTCACGCCATTCTCCTGCCTCAGCCTCCCGAGTAGCTGGGACTACAGGCGCCCGCCACCACGCCCGGCTTATTTTTAGTAGAGATGGGGTTTCACCATGTTGGCCAGGGTGGTCTCAAACTCCTGACCTCAAATAATCCACCCGCCTCGGCCTCCCAAAGTGCTGGGATTACAGGCGTGAGCCACCACACCCGGCTTACATACTACTATTTCTTATGACATCCTTGTGGGACTTAAAGTTACTCTTCTTTGCTGAGGTAAGGAAATATTGGGGAAAAAAAGAAAAAAAAAGGAAAAACACAAAGGAGATATTAATAGTTTAAAACATTGAAAAGCTTGGGCATATTTTATTGTCTTACAGTTTTATTTAGAAAGACTTATTGTCTTTCTATAATTTATTTTTAACTTATATACAAATTCTGCATTTTCTCCTATACTGATGGTTATTGTCCATTATTAGTGTGCTATCTTATGGTTTATTCTTTGTTCTATGAAGACTCTTTAACATTTTAGGGATTTAATTAGACTGGCTCTTAAATTATAGCACCTAATTCAAATATTTAAAACTTCTTTGGGGAAGGAGGATATTTTAGCAAACATGGTACTAAAGCATCTAATAGCAGTTTATGCTTTTTTCTTTTTTCTTTTTTAAGTGATATTCTAAAATGCAAATAAAATAAGTAAAATGAGAGAAAAATACATTTTTTGTTAGTTATTTTCATAATAAATAAATTTTCCTCTCCTTTTAAGCTGTCTTACCAACCACCTATAAATTATTTCAAAATCAAATTGTATGGACTCTTTTCAGATGATTGCCTTAAAACTTAAATAAAACTGTTCAAATAAAGATTAGTTATAATTTCTAATAGAAATAATGTAGCATTTTGCATTATAAGTAACTAAGTCAAAACAAATGGATACATCTATATAAACTTTAATGATTTGCCCTAATTAAAGCTACAAGCTTGGCCTTACAGATAATTTTGAGTTTTGCATGTGTCATTTTTTTTAAAATAAGTCAAAATTATGGGCTTTCAGTTTTGCCTTATGGAGATCAGCAAACTGATACTGATTAGTGCAGATTTTGTACAGACTAGTTAAAGCTGCAGAAGCTAAAGTTTGTAAGGAAGGGATTAGATAAAGGGAACGTTCAAAGCTGATACTGAAACAGTTCACTTGAACGAACTGGCACTCCTTACTGACACATGTGCTGTCTCCGGGGCTGAGTCTTGGGCAAAAAACCACAGTGATGACATACAGCACATGTGAAGTATATATTCTTGCCTTTTGAAAAACAGAGCACAAAAACTTTCGATTATGTTTTGAAAGCCTTGAGTACTGTGGATAATGACAGTTTCCTGTGCATCTATACAAGCTTTTAAATTCTCGAATTCCTCATCTGTAAACAGAGATCATGACACAAAGCTTGTGGTGAGAATGAAATAAAATAATCTTGGTAAAGCACTGTTGTCTAAAAATTCAGTAAATTATAGCCGTATTGATAATTTTTGTTGTTATTGGATATTGTTATAGTATAATTGAAAGTGAATTAAACATATACCTATACCAGGGTGCTATGCTGGACATCAGAAGTACTAAGTTAAATATTGCAGAAAAAACAAGATCTTTATAAATAATCAGAATTCTAGGACCACAATGGATCAACTACTTCTTGAGTTATTGTATACAAGTGACCAGCAAGCCTTATCAATTCTAGCTTCAGTTAAAGTGGGCGGTTGCTGGGGTGGGTCTTGGTACTGAGGCATAAAAGGTTAGAGGAGAAACAATCAGCGGGGACCGTGGCAAAATGGAAGCCGGGGCCTTGGTCCATCATCAGCTGGACTTTCCAGTCTTGTGGTCTTGTCTAGATTTTCAAGGGTTTGTTTTTCAGAGTAGCATCTAGTCCACGTGACTATTCATATATACACACATGTATGTTCTTATCCATCAAGGTCTGCTCTTTGCTATGACAGATGTGGAGTAGATAGGGGTCTCTGAGTGTACTGGTGGCTCCGCTGCCTAGAGAATCATTCCTGGATATTCTAGAATCTCTGCCAGCTTCTGTCTCTGCTTTCTCCTTGAGGCCAGGATTATGAAAGTGGGCTTTTAACCCATACTTTTACAAATTTAAGCCAATTTTGTGAGCCTCCTTGGCACTCAAGTCCACCCCCAGCACGCTGTCTGGTGTCTAGTATACAGTAGCTTTGTTTCAGTAATTAGTGACATTCTTGATATCAGTGAGGTCACTGTTTTCATATGAGAGCCAATCAAAACTAGTTTATTGACTACAATTGTATTTCCACTCATATGGATACACCTCAATGCAACACCTTAAATAATTATATTATTACAACTTGATTTGCCTTTGTTATTGAAAAGAAAAATATCGTTGAGAAAATACACACTGCTTTTTAGCTACTGAGCAGTTTATAAACATCCAGATTAAAAACATATTTGAAAACTTACAATGTAAACAAAATGCTCTTAGCTTGTATGTTTTAGCTGACACATGTTTTCCTGGGATATTTTGTCCCAAGCCCTCAAATATGCTACATATATGAATTCATTTTCTTCTCATAACAGGGGGTAGGAGATATTATCATCACCATTTTACACCAAGGTTTGGGAGTTAGCAATTTGCCCACATTACACAACCCCTGAGTCTGGTTCTCAAATTTCAGTCCAGAGTTCATGTTCTTCAATGGCCCTGCCATACTGTCTTACATTGATATGGTGCTTTGACATTAAAAAAGTGCAGTTTACATGTCCGATCTCATTTCATCCTTAACATAGTATGTAGCAGCAGACAGAATTTTCAATACACTTTACAGATGAAACAACTGAGTCTCAGAGAGACAAAGTGTTCTAGTAGCAAATGTGAAATGGGGTGGGCCCAGAAGTATTTGGTTTTATTCATTGAGTGGTGTGTGTCACTGGCTGTCTTAGGGCTGGAATAGAAATGGATCAGTGCCTCCCACTGCCCCGCAACTCACCAGTGCTACCAGTTTCCCACAGCCCTTTGATTTCTGCAGCTGGGTTTCTCTGGTTATTTTGAATGCTTAGTGACCCGGCTGCTTGTCTTTTGTATCTTACTCTTGTCAGAATTGTAGAAACAGATTCTACATTTAATTACTTTATTTATTTATTTATTGTGAGACAGAGTCTCTCTCTGTCACCCAGGCTGGAGGGCAGTGGCAGGATCTTGGCTCACTGCAACCTCTGCCTCCTGAGATCCAGGACTTCTCCCGCCTCAGCCTCCTGAGTAGCAGGGATCACAGGTACACACCCATCACGCCCGGCTAGTTTTTGTATTTTTAGTAGAGATGAAGTTTCACCTTTTTGGCCAGGCTGGTCTCAAACTCCTGACCTCAGGTGATCCACCCACCTTGGCCTCCCAAAGTGCTGGGATTACAGGCATGAGCCGCCGTACTCAGCCTCTATATTTAATTATTTAATTCAACTATTAATACTTTCTGTTATGCTTTATGAAGGAACTTTGATATTTTTGTTTCATAATGTTAATGAGACTGACTTGACAGGTATCCTTCATTCCAAGATAGACTACGTTCTAGATTTAATGGTTTTCTTGACTGGCCTTCGAGGGTTTCCCTAACAACAAAGGTCTTCCTGAGGCCAGTTCATCATGTGGCTACACTGAATAAGTGAATAGTTCTACTTGATGATGACTTCGAATTTGAAAAAAAAAAACACAAAAT
Source organism: Colobus angolensis palliatus (assembly GCF_000951035.1). NCBI lineage: Eukaryota > Metazoa > Chordata > Mammalia > Primates > Cercopithecidae > Colobus > Colobus angolensis. Next base: position 9,594,276 of record NW_012123820.1, on the reverse strand, counting down.
TTTTAAGTATAATCAAGATCTACTGTGTAAGAAGTATGGTCATAAGTTAATGAAAGCAACCGCATAAGTCTCACGTGAAAGAAGTTTACCATAGTGTTTGCTTTTATATGTTCTTAGTCCCTTCTTTATTAATTTATTTTTGCTAATTACTGTGTCCTCATAGTGATGTTTATCCCACAGGTAGTGCTGTCTGGTTTGCTTATAGGGGAATGTTGAATCTGTGACCTTAATTGTGGACCACAGTGGAACTCCTATGAAAGTGGATGTCAGTGCTGGCCAGGGGCTGTGGTGTTGACATCACATGGGCTCGAGTGAATACATCAGCACATAGTTCTGAAATTCAGAAGCTGATTTTAAGAACATATTGATGAACCAAAGCTGGGTCTCAATATGACTTTGTGGTGATTAGACAAACTCTGTTAATTCCATAGAGTCCAGAGGGTAGCTTATTCCACCAGACAGTGTTAAATAACACTCTGGCTCCGCGTTTGTTAACTTAAACAAAAGACAGATCGAACTGGAAACCTCACTTGACAAATGGGCACATTTTGCTTTCTTCCTGTGTTTTTCTTCTCTTGGCTTTTGTGTCCCGTGTTTTTTCCCAAGCAGTGTTATGCAAATGAACCAATTAATGGTAGATGCCATGGTCTTCCTACCTCGCTGTGTTTGTAACTAGAAGGACAACACCGTAAGTCACGTACCTATTCAGTGGGTTCTCTAGGCCACTGCGAGGTCTGATTAGCTTGACTGTGGAAGACAATCGCAGAGGCATCTGCTTGGTTAATTTTGAGAGAAAATTTACCAGATGGAGGCTGAAGATTTCAGTGATTAGAAGGTAGGAGATTGGAATACAAATTGGATTAAAAGAAATTAGATTGATATAAATCGAATTGAGTCACAACAGTTTGTGTTGTTCGTACCAAGGGCCAGTGGATTATGGGAGAAGCAGATGCTCCAATGAGATAGGAATTAATGTGGCTTTGACAGTCCATCTGCGAAGGTCTGAATATCGAGTACATCCCTAATCTCTCTCTCCATTTATCAATGCCATAATGTTAATTAGTACTTCATTCATTAAGTTACTTACAGGAGAAAAAAAATCTCGCCCCATCCCCTCTCTGCTTGAGAATTTGTTATTCTGCCAAGAACTGGAACGCTGTCTTGAGCGGAGCTAGCTACAGTTGACTATAAGGGTAGACCTGTGTCCTTTTCCTAATGCACACAACTGCCTTTGGTGTGAATGCAGAAAGCTGGAAAACATTTGCTCGTGTATTTCTCTTCATAAATATATAGTTATTTGGAGGCTTACATTAGTGCTGAAGCATCGTTCCACTAAAGAGTGGATATATTAATCGGATTATATAATTATGTGTATTTTACTTTATGGTTTTTATAAGGTATTCACCGGAGCTGCGTGTTTTGTTCAATGGCTCAAATATTTGACATTAATGTTGAGTGGTATTTTGAGGGGAAAAATGAGAAAAATGTTGTTCTCGATTGTGTATGTTTATACTCATGTGCATGTGTGTTGTGTGTTTGATACCTACGGTCTAGTTGGTTAGATTATGGAAAATTACAGGTTACTGACATTATCATATATTTTGATATACAGTGTTTGGCTCTGATTGTTAAAGAAAAAAGTTAAATGAAATAAAATGAAAATAAACACATCATTGTAAATGCTTGTACTTATATTGGGAATTTGATTGTTTACAATCCAAGGGGCATTGCCACAAGAGTCTCATTATTACTTCATTGGCCACAGCAGTGAAATTCAGCAGAAGGCAGTTCTGTCTTGGATGCCATCCAAAGGAACTGAGCTAGTGGAGATCCAAAGGTGACCTCACCTCTAAGGCAGCTTGAGAGTGTGCACTCTAAGGACAGCCATGAAGAAATGCCCCTGTGTGTTAATAACAATCAGGCAAATACAGCTTCTCTTCTGGAGATGAACGTGATGAGCTGGGCAAAAATGGAACATCAAATCCTGTGATGCAAGAAGCATATCATGAAAGGTTGTGCCAAGTCATTCAGAAATAATTGTGATACAGGCAAATGTGGGCTGCCTGCCAGCGTGTGAGCACGAAGAATTTCTATTTTGGTTATGTTGAAGGGAGGCAGTGGCTTGTGCAAAAGTGTGTTAATTATTGTAACATTCTTAGCTTATTGCAGAAAATTGTATGAGCAATGAGCTCTTCAGGCAGTGTGCTTAATGTGGGAATACTATATAGCGATAAATGGAGATGTGGATACAGACACAGATGGCTGTTGCTTATTCAGGCTGACCTGGAATTCTCCTGCATCCTCCCCAGCCTCCAGTGCTTGGGTGGTTTTTGTAATCACTCGGAATATTGGCTAAAGAATCTGATGCTTTAAAATTCCTCGTATCTTTACTTCGGAAGTAGAAATAACCGGCCCTCCGGGAACCAGGACTGAAACTGAGGTCTGATGAAGCCAGATTCCATGCACGCCAGCTGCATAGGCCCTATATTTAAAAACAATGCGTAGCTGATGTTTCTAATTGTATACAAACTGATGTAATTTGGTCGTAATAAGAGACTGTTTTAAGCTATATTCCAACAAAATTTAAAAAAGAGAGGGAAAAACACTCACAGATTAGCCTGCAAAGTGTAAAGTATAAAGCAGAATTACTTCTTGTAGTAAAGAAAAATTACTAAAATTGGTTATTGCTATTGTGATGGTGATTAAATGCCATCTAAAATAATGTAGTATTCAGAGGTCACTGCTTGTTCACGTTTTGACACTTCAGTTTTCAGTCTAATCGTCAGTTGTCGAATTGGTGGTGGTTGTCTTCATTAAGAAACATCAGTACATCAAGGTGGTGCTGATTGAGCCTGGCAAAGTCATAGATTGTGGTCTTCTCCCTGCCTGTGTTTCTGTGACTGATCATTGGGTATTTAATACCTTTTTTAGCCCCTGTGAGGATAATTAGAGAAATTAGTTGGTTGTAAACTTGTGATAACAGAGATACAACTTCCCTATTTTCTGATTGTCGATGGACTTTAGCCTGTTGATGTATTTCTCCTGTGAAATATATCAGCAGATATATTAATTAACATATATATACACACATATATTCAATTTCTTTCAGTGTTTTGGTGCATTTGATTCAAATGCTGCATAATAACATTGTATATGTATATATACACACACAGTGTATTGTATATACACTCTAGTACGTACAAGTGTACTTGTGACAAGTGAATGTGTATTCATGCTGCTACACTTAAAACATTTTTTGTTTTGGCTAATCTCACAAGGAATGTCCAGAGATTAAATTGAGGGCCCTGTTTAATAGGAAATTCTTTAAAAATGTTATACAGTATTTAAATGTACTCACACCAAATGGAAAACAAATCAGCCAGATTGTATCAATGCCTCCATCATCGTTGCGGGATTCATATCTGAACAGTTGGCTCATGGACCTGATTTCCATATGGGCAGTTTAGATAAATATGTCAGGCACAAGCTACCTCGATGAAATAGAGAACTCTGCATCTCATTTTTCCCCCTGCAGTCAGTGTAGGTTTTCAAATTTTCAGTGAACTCAAAAAATGAGAAACACAGCCAAGTTCTAGTATAGTAAGTGATGTTCTGGCACCTTTGACTGTAAATCAGCGTCACAAAGACCTCATGGCAGCCTGAGCAAATTCTGTCCAAATAAATGCTGAACTCCAGCTTGGAGGTTCAGAGTTTTATACTTCATCATAAGACGCATGAGGCAACTTGAATAATTCTGGATGCATAAGATGGACTTAGGGAAGTCCAGTTTATAAGTCAATTTGATGAATAAGTAGATCTTCTGGCCAAGGGAGTATGAACATGTAGAAAACCCCAATAAAATTTGAGATTTACCTGGCCAACCTACTTTGTGTTTGTTTAAAGAAAAGCAATCACTAACAGTTCCAAAATCCGTATGCGTTTTTTCTAGGAATGGAGTGATGAGGAAAGGGAAGGAACATACTAATGATAGTGTGAAATTATGTCGAGAGAGACAGATGGCGACTGTGGAACTGAGAGGCAGTCAGTTCCAGACACAAACCTGGAGAAAGAAGGAAGAATCCACAGAAATGTATGCCTAAGTGGTTATGATAGAAATGGAAGAGTTAAACCCCACAGCTGGGATTCTGAGCATTAGGGACCTGAAGAAAGATGGAGTTGGTGTCGGGAAGGAGAGATGATGAGATATGGGACAAGGGGAGCGATGGAGTTGGTGTCGGGAAGGAGAGATGATGA
>NW_012123820.1:9583949-9589972 GCF_000951035.1 Colobus angolensis palliatus | reverse complement strand
ATATGGGACAAGGGGAGCGATGGAGTTGGTGTCGGGAAGGAGAGATGATGAGATATGGGACAAGGGGAGCGGTGAGGATTTCATTCTGAGATAGAGGGACCTTGAGTTGATGGCTGAGTATTCAGGTGGGCACCCGAACAAAGCCTAGAGCTTTCCTTGGCTGGAGATACTAAGCTCATATTTGGCTATCGTTGTCATAGAGATAATACCTGAACACCGTGAGAGGCAGTGAGTTCTCTATGGAATGAGGGAATTATCTTCATTGAAGAGAAGAGGAGACATGTAAGGCACACACATGCCTTGGGAGGTGTTAACTATTGACTCAGAAATTACTAGACAATTCAAACTTCTAGTTCACTAGTTTACATAAAACTCAAATATATTTTTCTGCTATTTAAAATGGAAATTCATAACAAAAGTAACCAGTAATAATGTTCTTTTTTTAAAAAAAAATTCAACAGCCGTGAGCGCATCACTAAAAAACTAAAATTCAGTTATTATTGCCTCATTTGAAAGTGGGAAAGGATTAGGCAAACATCATTAGACTCTTTTAAAATTTGTGTACTTTTCATTTTCTTCCAGATTTTCGGTTGGTTGCCAACTTATCAGAGTTTGGTATATTGAATATTTGATGGTAAAGGCAACTTCCTACATTTTAAAAATAGCACCCTGTTCGAAACTATCGTTATTCTTGTGTTTCACAAACCTTATCCCTTTACATTTTTATACCTCTGCCTGTCAGCATTTTTCTTTCCTTTTAGCATAATCCAGAATAATTCTGTGTTCCACTCTTGTGCTTTGTGACAAGAAAGCACTGCGTTTTGAGAGTGGCTGGATGGAGGTTAATTCCATGTCCGCATGGTAATAACCTGGGGACACCCGGGGATGATCACTTTCATTTGATCCCTCCTCTGATAAGGCTTCAAAGCAAATGGGCTGAGTGGAAAACAACATTATTCCGTAACTTTTCTAGAAGCTGCAGATGTTTTCTGCGAGACTCACGGAATTGAGACTCATATATTTTAGTGAAACATAATTCAAGCAGAAAAAGATCATTTAAAAACGTTTATGGCACTCACATTTGCTGCTTTTCTCCATTCAGCAGAAAAATAAGCTCTTTTTTTCTCTGTGCACACAGAATCTTTTAACTGAAAACTACACTCAGTATTTGTGTTGCAGCAGTAATGTTATCTGCTGGTCACTTTGCTCTGAAACAGAAGACATCTCCTGAAAGGAAATTTAAAGTTTTATTAAATCACTCACTAAAAAGGCATCAATAGATATCATAAATAGACACAAGTGAAGAGAAAGTAGATCCCCAAATGAAAAGTATCCTGATCATTAAAGTAACTTATATTCTTTATCTACTAAAATAACTCAAATTTGCAAAATTCTTAAATGTATGTAAAACCCACTGTGCACAGCCTTACTGCAGTTGTCACCTCAAAATTGTTACGATTTCCCAAATAAAACTGGAGAAAATGTTGTTATTAAAGATGTAAATTTATATTTATTTAGTATTTTAATGCAGCAAAATACAAACTCCAAAATTTTCTATAGGATTCTGCAATTTTGTAATCAGAACTTATTCCAAATTTTAGAGCTATTTGCAACTGATAGAACATAGCCCCCTTTTCAAGCTATTTCATGTCACAGATCTTATCTAAGGTGGTTTTGGTGGGGTAAACACTTAACAATTTAGGTGTACATCCTCCAAATACCCCTAAAGAAATATGATGCTGTCACTTCTGTTCAGTTTGGTCACCTGTGAAAATCCATTCATTCCGAGTAGGGTGCAAAGACAAAACCATAAACCCAGTTGTATTTAGATACCTTTATAAGCCTCCTTTGTCCCCAAGATACAAGCTTCAGGAAAGAATTCCAAAAGCCATTGTACACTATAAAGTGAATCCACTCGATTATGGCCATTTCCACCATCCAAGAGGAAATCCTTCTTTTCATCTTTGGGATCACTATAATCACTTTTGACTTGGGCCTGTTATTTAAAGATACACAATTTCATAAAGGTGTCATTTAGAAATTTCTAGGAAAAGTATATTGCTTTAAAAGGATGAGAATGATTGTGTTTTGACCATCTCTTGAAACTACTGGTAAAAGTCAGTTTCAGATACTATTCGGATAATATTCCCATTCCTGCCATGTCACTTAAGTCATGTTATTGTGCCCTCAATAAAGTTTATTTAATATCCCTTAGTTCTCTCTAAACTTATAGTGGAAAAGCAACCAAAAAAACAAAACAAAACAAAAAGATGCTTCCTATGCATTAATCATGGAGTCATTCCAAGATTTTTATAATGAAAAATAAAGTGTTGGTATATATTTAAGTAAAATAGTTTAGAGGCACACAGAGTTATTAGGCATCAATATTTGCTTTAAAAAGGCCGTATCTTATAGAATTGTAGTTCATTGTTTTTAAGGGGGTTACAGACTTCTTTGAGTATAGAGATAGAAGTTATACTAATAAAAGAGTTATACATTATAATAATGCTTACACTAGTAGGGAACAGTTATTGAGTGCTTGCTGTGTACTCAGCACATGGAAAAATCACATTCAATCTTCTCAGCAATGTTATTCGGCTGATACTGCTATGTTTTATAGATAGGGAAACAAGATGCAGAGAAGATAAGACATTTGCATGGGTTCATTCACACTTCTTTTCAGCATTGGAGCAAGAGAAATTTCAAGTCAGTCCTCCTACTGACATCTGATTTATATTAACTACCAAAAATATTCTTTATCGTTTCTTAAAAAGGAACATGCACATATCTGCACAAAATTTCACATCCAGTGCCTGCAGTGCCATCCCTTACCTCCATTCCACATAAACCAATCCATGGTTTATGAATCATATTTTTAAAATAATGGAGTAATGCAATGAGATTTGCATCTTAGGCCAAATTCTGTAGTAGATGAATATTGATTAGAAATAAACAAGCCTAAAATCAGTCATTGTGTGCATCCGTTGGACATGATGCAACTAATGCATTTGGCTCATGAAAGCTATAATTTTTTGGGTCGTGATTTAGCCATTATTCCTTTAAGAAACTATTGGATTGTAATATTATTTTCCATCTGTCTTTTAAAAATCCTTTATATACTTATATAGCAAAAGAAGTTTGTCTGAAATTTCAAATAGGATCATTGAATCTCAATTTAACTTTATTATGAAATATTTTGGGGTACAGGAAAGTTTATCAAGAGTTCCAGACACATGTATTAACTAAGTATTTAACAAAGCTTAGCACACACATGTGTAAAATGTCATTGCTGGTGGGAACAGTGTTTTCTAGACATTGACACTGGGTCCTTTGGCATCTTCAGTTCCTAAGATTAATGCTACTGCCACAGAATTTTCAGAATACAGAAACAGAAGGAAATAGAATAGAATGCCAAAGTGATACCACTCCATTCAGAGTTTAGTTAAGTAGAATCCCCTTTTCTGGAGATCAACCCATAGTCTTCATTAGATAAATGCCAGTGGTTTTTAGAAAATTAAACATTATTAGACAATTTAATGAGTTTTGAGATTGTTTCATTGCATCACCTTTTATAAAGTCAAATGCAATTTCAAACCACATCAAAATATTATAAATATGATAACAAGAAGCCAGACTTTAAAGCTATCTTCTTGGAATAGGGGATTGTTTTTGTCATTGTAAGGTAAATTTGCATAAGCCATGAAAACCTCCAATTGGGCAGTAAATCACACTTTAAAGAATACTTTCAACCATGTAAGATGTAGCAAATTGATTTGAAATAGTATTGGATGAATATCCAGGTTAATACATTGGCTCCTCACTGAATTGTTGGAAATGAATTTATAAAGTAGAAGAGTAATTTGTTATTTCTCAGGAGGAAAATCACCCCTAACAGTTTTCTAGAAACTTTCAGATTAGGGGTTTCAAAATTTATCTTCAATATTATATATACATGTATATATATATACAAACACACACATATATATACGTGTGTATATATGTGTGTATTTTTTTAAAAATGTACCTTGTGTTCATAAATTTAAATTGCTACTCATTATGCTTTCTTTTAGATATGTCTGTTAAGATATCATTAATGTGACAGCCATAAAGAGTGTGATCATGCTACGGAACAATGAGACTGTAGCAATTTACTCTTCCACTGATCTCCATTTGGGGATAAATGGTACAAAAAACCAGTTTAGGTAATTGCTTAAGGTGATATAACTAACCATATATTGGTCCAGATAAAAAGCCAAACCAAAAACAACTGAAACCTAGTGCTTGGGATTTGCTAATAATATTTTAGACTTCCAAAATTTGGGTAAGAAGAAGAGGTGATAGAGAAGAAAACGTCATCCCGAAAACAGAGCTTGGACCCGCAGCTAAGACAACTATACCCTTCTAGTTTCAGTTTTGGGAAAGAAACTTCAGTTCTTTAGTACTTTGTTTTTCCTCCTCATCTATAAAATAAATGTGTCCACACACTGGGATCTGTCGGGAGCAGCATGGGGAGTGATAGCATCAGAATAAATAGCTAATGCTTACGGAGTTAATACCTAGGTGATGGATTGACAGGTGCAGCAAATCACCATGGCACGTTTACCTATGTAACAAACGTGTACATCCTGCATATGTATCCCAGAACTTAAAATGTAAAAAATAAATAGATATGTCACTGTTCTATATATATGTATATACATATACACACACGTGTGTGTATGTGTATATGTGAATATATACATATATATGTATTTATGGAGTCATAGGAATGTTGTATACATATGTGTGTATATATACACACACACACATATATAGACACACATAAATAAGAATGTGTGTATGTGTGTGTGTATATATATGTATATTCTTATTTGTCCGCCTTTGGTCTGGTTACCTTCAGCTTCTGACTCTTACTTCCACACACCAAGCCTGCACTCCCCGTGGGTGCTGAAGCGCTATCTGTCACTGGGGCCCACTTGGCTCAGACATTCAGTGGCTCAATTTTGATGTGGGCAGCCAGAAAATTGAATAGCATTTTTAAAATGTGGTTAAGACTAAGCTGATAAAGGCACTGAATAACATGCAGTAGTGGAGGGAAAATAACAGGGGAAAAAGTATTCTAATTTTCATATTTTTAGCAATTTCTGTTAATGGTAGATAAGTAAAGACCTGAAATACAATTGTGAAATTCAAGTTTGAAAGTTTTATGAATCTTTATTACTTACCTTCACCTGAAAGATCAACTCATTCACACTATTTAAAGATCTTTGGTGAATGCTGAAGGTTTTATTTTGCATAATTAATGATGTATCTATTTATTTTTTACATTTTATTTTAAGTTCTGGGATACATATGCAGGATGTACACATTTGTTACATAGGTAAACGTGCCATGGTGATTTGCTGCACCTGTCAATCCATCACCTAGGTATTAACCCCATAAGCATTAGCTACTTATTCTGATGCTATCACTCCCCATGCTGCTCCCGACAGATCCCAGTGTGTAGACATATTTATTTTTAAGAAAACTATCCAATATAGCCAGTTAGTCTTTGGTTAAAAAGATTTGTAGAGCCATTCATTTACTGACAATATGGATAAATTTTAAATTTAGGAATAAATTCCTAAGCTATGTTTTCAGTCTTCTAAATCATTGTTAACTTTTGGAGGGTTTTCTAAGAATTCATGTGATATCCATTGCTTTTGACAGCAGATACAAGACCTACAAAGGCCAACTTTTGTAATCTATATGTTTATCAAAAGTATGAACAGTAATCTAAAGTATGTATTTTTTTAAAAATGTACCTTGTGTTCATAAATTTAAATTGCTACTCATTATGCTTTCTTTTAGATATGTCTGTTGAGATGTCATTAATGTGACAGCCATAAACAGTGTGATCATGCTATGGAACAATGAGACTGTAGCAATTTACTCTTCCACTGATCTCCATTTGGGGATAAATAGTACAAAAAACCAGTTTAGGTAATTGCTTAAGGTGATATAACTAACCATATATTGGTCCA
>NW_012123820.1:9573362-9580544 GCF_000951035.1 Colobus angolensis palliatus | reverse complement strand
AAAAAAAAAGAAGAAATCAGCTTTAAAAGAGGGCTTCGGAATTAGCCTAGGTGCCATGTCCATTCTTTACTTGGTCTTCCATTCGTTTCTAAAGAAGCCTGGCACATTTTGGATTAAAGGTCATGAGTTCTAATTCTGCTTCTCCTATCTATTCAATTATGGACAATTTACATGACAATTTCACAACTTATTTTCTTGGACAGTAAAAATAAACATTTGGATGTTCATCTTTAGGACCTCTGACCAATTTTAATTATCTTTATCATTATAAAAGAGACAGGGAATATATATATATATATGTATCTATATGCACACACATATATATACATTTACAGAGAGAGATAATTGAATAAATTATTTTAATTAAAACGACTGATTGCCCAATTAATAATTGAGACATAAAAAGATGCCAGACATGATATCAGCCACAAGCGAAATTAGAATTGTAGATAGTTATTTTCATACATCGCTTAGCATATCTGTTCAAATAGGAGTCTTGAATAATTTCTCATTATATGGGCAATGTTAACATTGCTGTCAAACTAATTTTCATTTGAAATCTGTAGAAGAGATATTTATACATTTATAAATTTATTTTTAAAATAAATTTAAATTAAAAATGAACTTTGTAATGGAAAATGATAATCAGGTACTCTTGAGCAGGGTGGGCAAAAACCTTAGTAAATATTTTAAGCTTCACAGGCTATATACGTTTTCTTTGTTACCTCTTCCTCCGCCTCATCCCCCTTCTCTTCCCTCTCCTCCTGCTCCTCTTTTAAAAGCATTGTTAGCTCAGAGCCACACAAAAACTGGTGTGCGCAGTGCTTATCAAACGGTATTGTGCATACAGATACCTGATGAAGAGAGGCGGATCTTGGTAAAGTGCAGATTCAGATCTGAGACATGCGGGCTGGGGCCTGAGATCCTCCATTTCTAATGTGCCTTCAGATCATGCTTCTGTTGCTAGTCCAGGGGCTCGCACTTGAGATTCCCGAAATGTTGAGGTTGAGCTGCTTCGTGGCACTTCATGTGACAAAAAACCCCCACACCCCCTTACTGTTCTGTTCTCAGTCCCCAGTGAATTTTACTGACAACTCAGCTTTGCTTTTTGACCAAATAATGGAGTTGTTTTAGCCAATAACACAGAATACCCAGTAGTTGTTTGGTGCTCCTTACTAATCTTAAAGGCCCACCCTCTTTGGGAATGTGATGAAAGTTACACCCCCCACCGCACACCACCACCGCTGCCGCCCCTTTACACAATATCACACCGCCCGCCGCACACCACCACCGCTGCCGCCCTTTACACAATATTACTCGTTTCCACACAGTTTTAAAGAATCCGAAGACTTACGCGTTGAGTCCGTCTTAAAGACCGCTGCTATTGTTATGTGATGTCTGAATTTAAGAAAGCTCAGAATGAATCCCCATATTTTTAATAACATCATAAAACGTAGATTGTAGCTGTATTTTTGCATATCTATGTCTGTCTTTCTAATCTGTTTTTCTCTCTGCCTCTCTAATCTACCTCTCTGGCTGGCAAGACTGTTACAGTTCACTTTATGTCCTAATGATCTATTGCAGGCCTGATGATTTCATTATAACCTAAAATTATAAATGAAGAAAATAACGTTAACTGTTGTTAGGAGTGAGGACAAATTGTTACACACCTTTTATTAAACTTGTTCACAGTGCTCTTTTATCTATCAATTTTTAAAAATTGCTTGAGATATAATTCATATTCCACAAAATTCACCCAAAGTATACAATATAATAATCTTTATTACATTCACAGAGTAATGCAACCATCACCATAATTAATTTTAGAATATGTTCATCATCCCTAAAGAAATCCCATCCCCATTGGCAGCACCTTCCCAGGCCACCCTCATTCCCCACTTCCATACCCCAGCCCTAGGCAAGCATTAATCTGCATTTTACGTCCATGGATTTCCTACTGTGGGCATCGCATGTGAATGGAATCGTACAATATATGGTCCATTACAACTAGCTTCTTTCACTTACTTTTTCAAAGTTCATCTATGTTGCAGCATGTATTATTAATACTTCATGTTTAGGGCTGAATAATATTCCATGGTGTGGATATGGCATATTTTATTTATCCACTCATCATGGACATTTATTTTGTTGATTCATTCTTTGTTATCCATTCAGTTGGTAGACATTTGGGTTGTTTCTACTTTTTTGGCTATTGTGAATAATATTGCTATGAATATTCATGAGTGAGTTTTGCGTGGATGTGTGGTTTCATTTTGGGGTGATATATATCTAGGAGTGAAATTGCTGGGTCATATGGTAACTACATGTTTGACATTTTGAGGAACTTCCAGATTGTTTTCCAAAGTGACTGTACGATTTAAATTCACACCAGCAATGGATGAGGTTTTCAGTTTTTCCACACCCTGGACAATACTTGTTATTTTACATTGCATTGATTATATATGTCCTAGTGGGTGTGAAGTGTATTTCATTGTAGTTTTGTTTTGCATTTATCTAATAGCTAATGGTGCTGAATATCTCTTTATGTGGTTATCGCTGTTTGTCTAACTTCTTTGTCAAATTTGTCTCACTACTTATTCTAATCATTTGCCTTTATTAAAATTTGATTTATATTTTTATTGAGCTATGAGTTCTTTATATGTTCTAGATATAAATCCATTGTTAGGTATATGATTTGCTTATTTTTTTCTGATTCTCTGGGTAGTATTCTTTCAAGCACAAGTATTTAAAAATTTTGTAACGTCCAGTTTATCTCTTTTTTTCTTCTGTTGCTTGTGCTTTTGTTATCATATCCAAGAAGCCATCACCTAACTCAAAATCATGAAAACTTGCCTCTCTAATTTCTTGTAATCATTTCATAGTTTTACTTTTTATATTTAGGTTGTAGATGTTCTTTGATGTTTTTATTAAAGTAGGAGTAAAATTACTAGATGAGTGTCCTGACATGACAGGACTGTAATCTCTAGGTAACATAGTTTACATGTATTGTAATGATAAATGAGTAACATTCTTTGTGTGCTCATTGGACATATTGGATTTTAAATCTTATTGCTAAATAGCTTAACTATTTTGTCACTTTTTCTTTTATAAATCAGTTATTTTATATTTTATTTAATAAGTATTAGTGTATTTCAGGTCTTATTCAGCCCTTATCCAGGCCTACTGCCTAATAAGTTAGGGAACAAGTTGATATAGTAAATAGCACCCTAGTAGCATGGATGATTTATTTTAATAGTAGAACAGTTTTTGCAGTAGGGAGAATGTAGGTCACCGTGCATAGGGAGATTAAAGGAGAATAAAGAGGCTATCTAAACAGATGATTGTAACCTACTATATGCCTGTTACATGAAAAGTGACATAAAACTCTTGATATATTTTAGGATCAGAGTCTATGGCTATGTATCCAGACATTTACATTGAGAATATGTTTCTGATTTGTAAGCTACTTATATTGAACCACTCATGTTTAAAAACTTTGGGGTCTTTCTTGATTATGAATTTAAAAATTCCTTGTTACTTTTATATTCTGTAAATTCCTCATTGCTTTAAGACCCGGTACTCATGCTCTATAACCTTTATTATTGTGATGTATACTGTAATTACCTATCTAGATGCTTTGGATCTTTTCAGTTTTTTAAAAAATTTCTGACCTGTGGACCATAAATTACTCTTTTGCTTTAGATATCTAACACTTGTAATGTATACATTCTTTTTTGGTCTAATGTGATTTAAAAAAATAGTCAGCAACCTTTGATAGTTAATCCTCTTCAAATAAAAAAGTTCATTTAAGACTGAATTAAATTCCCTTTAATACATTAAAATATGTATTTTCAATTAATATTGAGCGTGAACTGAAGTAACATTGAGAAGTAAATATTACTGCTATCTATTGAAGAGAAATGTGCTTATGTTAGGTGATTGGTTGGAAAGTCTTATATAAGAGCAAACTTTTAAGAAGTGCTTATCTATATAATCATTATGTCCCCACATATGGTGATTCCTCTCAGCGTCTCCTTTTTATTTACTTGGAGCAGCTGGTAGAACATTTTCATGAATAATGATAATTGACACCATATAAATGAAAAATATCAACAGATCCTTCTCTTCCTATTTCTTTTCTTTTTTTTTTGATGGAATTTTACTCTTGTCACTCAGGCTGGATTGCGGTGGCACTATCTTGGCTCACTGCAACTTCTGCTTCCTCGGTTCAAGCGATTCTCCTGCCTCAGCTTCCCGAGTAGCTGGGATTATAGGCGTCCACCACCATGCCCGGCTAAGTTTTTACATTTTTAGTAGAGATGAGGTTTTGCCATGTTGGGCAGGCTGTTCTCAAACTCCTGACCTCAGGTGATCTACCTGCCTTGGCTGCCCAAAACACTGGGATTGCAGGTGTGAGCCACCGTGCCCGGCCTCTCTTCTGATGTCTTACACCCCTGATGGCCCCACTTGTATTGCATTCACAGGGAAGTCATTGGTACAATCTCTCTTTCTTTGTACTGTGTATGGTGATATACCAAATTCTGTCAAGCATTTTGATGTGGTGTATTTTTCCTTCTTCTTTTCTACCTAAACCATCATTTCCCAAGGTCAGGTTCTTTTTATTTTTCTCTTGAACTATTTAAGTAAATTGCAGCTGTCTTCATGTCTCCATTGCTCTCCCTTATTGATAATGCAGACTAAAAATATCTTTCAATTATACTGATAGTCATGTCACTGCTCCCTTAGAAATCTGGGAGCCGTGTAAAATAACATCACACTCTCCTGAGCACGGTACAAAGCTCGTTGTCTCAGGCTCCAAGGCTGCCTCAAACCTTTCCCTGCCATATCAGCTTCCTTCCTGATTATGAAACGTACCATGCACATAACTCTCGTTTCTTTGTCTTTTTGCTGACGGTATCTCTTGACATGATGCTTTTTTCTTTTAGTTGTCATTTTTCATTCTTTACAGCTCCATCTAAATATAATTATTTTGGGGGAAGAGATCTCTTATGCTTAATTTAGGGTTAACTTTAAAATTTCTTTCTTTCTGCCTATAGTGCATTTCTTATATACCTCTATGCAGCATATTACATTTTAACATACAGATTTATACTTGAGCTCTTCAGTCAAACACACCTGAGTTCAAAAGCCTGCCTCTACTGCTTGCTTCATCTACATTTCTGGGCAACTGACATCATTTACTAAGCCTTTGCCTCATCTGTTAAATGTAGATAATATTTGTACATAATTTGCAGGTTTCTTTTTGTGTTAGTCTGATAACACATTGGCAGCACATTAAATGATATCTATGTGTGTCTTCTAGGTGCTTGCTTATGTGACTTTCTTCCTCAGTACATAACAAGTACTCTGAGGACGGGAAATTAGTGTTACTCATCTTAGTACCCATGCTGATCCCGGAAGAACAAGAACGTCTCTTGTCCTCTTTTACTTCTGCTTGTCATGATTCATGGAACACATTAAACCTAAGTCCTTTGAGTTAACATATTAATTTATTGGTAAATTGCCACATTCTACAAAGGAGTTGAGATGACTTATGAGATGCATACACAAAACGAAACATAAAATACTATTCAATTGAATAACTGAAGAGTTTAATTTCACCATCAGGAACCTCGGTGAAACGGAAGGCTGAGATAAGGAAATGCTAAAGCTTGCCTTTATTCTGGCCTGTTTTGCAGGATCGCGTCTTCGCCAGGAAGACTTCCCCCCGCGGATTGTGGAGCACCCTTCTGATGTCATCGTCTCCAAGGGAGAGCCCACGACTCTCAACTGCAAGGCGGAGGGCCGGCCAACGCCCACCATTGAGTGGTACAAGGATGGGGAGCGAGTGGAGACTGACAAGGACGATCCCCGGTCCCACAGGATGCTTCTGCCCAGCGGATCCTTATTCTTCTTGCGCATTGTGCATGGGCGCAGAAGTAAACCCGATGAAGGAAGCTACGTGTGTGTTGCAAGGAACTATCTCGGTGAAGCAGTGAGTCGAAATGCATCTCTGGAAGTGGCATGTAAGTGAACATAGTGAACCTCATATGCACATTTACTTTTATATATTTCAAGTAAGTTTCGATGTGTTCCCATAGACGCTAAAACCTAAAGAATCCATCAACACGTTGCATGATTTTACTTGGTCTTCTTCAAAGAAGTCTGGTCAAGATAGTATCAAGCCAGGGTGTTGTAGTCAATTTGTTTATGTGAAATCAAGACGGCCAATATGTTGTTATAAGAAAACACAGAGGCAATGAGGCTGTTCGTACTTAAGATTTGAATTATTAATGAAAGACATAATCAGGTATTACAGTTGGCTATGTTAAAATGAAAAGTTGATGTGCAGCATGACACCAAACACAAGGCATACATTCAATATCGTACCTATGTCTGTCATCAATTTATGTATAAGTAATTATTGATAAGCACACCCTGTCACACACATTGTTAATGTTAAATATATACATTAACTTCGAAATCCAACTTTTATCAGCAACATTAAAAAGAACCTATTCTTTTATTCTGTAGATTATACCTACTCTTCCCATTCAGGAATTATTACCTTAGGTGTGGCTAGGAGAATACCCCAACAATAACAGCAATTATACTTTATTTATTTACTTACTCTCCTAACGCTCATCGGAGAGGAGATCTGCCGTCTGCGCGAACAGAATGTTCATGTATGGGAGGGTTTCTCACTTCTACTCAATCTTGGTAATCAAAATAGCTAAGGACTTGCCTTACTGTTGGTGTTTTTATATATTTATTTCCTCATCAAATAGCGCAAATAGCAGTGGTAAATCAAGATACCAATGTTTTCCATCGGTTTAAACACTGACTCCGTAACTTCATGGATGATTTTCTAGACAAAATTAAAAATAGGATAGTGGTTTTTTTTTTCCTAATTTGTAACTGAGGGTTTGGGGTTATAATGTAAACAATACCATAAAAGTTTGACATTATCTGTTTTGAGGAAAGATTTTATCTAGAATAAATTGTGTATAAGATGCCAACAATTCCTGTAATCCCAGCACTTTGGGAGGCCGAGGTGCGGGAATCACGAGGTCAGGAGATGGAGACCATCCTGGCTAACACGGTGAAACCCCGTCTCTACTAAAAATACAAAAATGAGCCGGGCGTGGTGGCGGCGCCTGTGGTCCCAGCTCCTCGGGAGGC
>NW_012123820.1:9539273-9573090 GCF_000951035.1 Colobus angolensis palliatus | reverse complement strand
AGAGTCTCCCGCTGTCACCCAGGCTGGAGTGCAATGGCGTGACCTCGGCTCACTGCAACCTCTGCCTCGCAGGCTTAAGCAATTCTTCTGTCTCACCCTCCCAAGTAGCTGGGATCACAGGCACCGCGCCCAGCTAATTTTTGTGTTTTTAGTAGAGACAGGGTTTCACCGTGCTGCCCAGGCTGGTCTTGAACTCCTGACCTCAGGTGATCCACTCGCCTACAATTTCTTACATAACTATTCCAATGATGTTTTTCGTTCTCAGCCATCTACTTCTGATTTATAGTTTCTGCTAAGAAACCTGGAACCCACAGATTCTGGAAATGTTTAACTCCAAGAGGAAAAGACTAGGAGAATCCTAAGACCCATATTTTTTATTTTTTGTGAAGTGCCTTGAGATACGAGCATTAGGACTTTAGCTAACAGTGGGATTTTGTACTGGCCACCAAATAGTTTTTAATGAAATTTGAAATACACACACACAAATTCAAGAATGCAAATATCCATGCCTGTTCCATTTTTGTTTTGAAATATCTAATTTTGGAAATTTTTCAAACATATTGAGGTACTTCAATACTAAATTTTATTGGTTTTTACTCCAACAGACCCTTTTATGGTGAATATGATTGCCATTATTCTCCCATTTTCAAGATAAAGAAAATGATGCCCCAAAAGTTTAGGTGACCAAGATTCAGACAATAAATTAATGGGGTTGCTAGACCAGGACCTGAATCTTCTAATTTTTATTTTTAGGGAATTGTGTCGTATTTGAAGAAACACTCTAAATGAAATCTGTTCTTTTTTAAATACATAAAAATTAAGAAATTTTAATTTTTCAGAATTTAAAAAATTTTATCTACTCAGCAGCAAATAACCTGTTTAAATCCTTAACCAAATTTTACTTTTCAAAATTAAAGTATATAAAATTGACCAGTCATTTTATTGTTTCATCTAAAAGAATTGCTTTCTTTTCTAATTGCATCATTAATAATGAATCAAACTGTTTTAGTGGGAATATTTTAAACCATGATTTTTGTGTGTGTGTAATGTGACAGTAATTTTTTTTTATTTTGAGATAAGTGAGCTTTAAGAAATGCTTGAATTACTCATGACCTAGAGAGGAAAACAAGAAGGCTTGCAAATTGGATTAGGTAGTGAATAAAATTCCTTTTTCTAATGCCATGTCAACAGTTCATTCCATTTGAGGCATCACAAGGTCAAATAATATTCGTTTATATGTTGCTCATCTCTTTCCATTAGCTCATCAGTCTTCTATCTTTCCTTATGTATTTCATAAAACATATTAATATGGAAATTTGGGTCAAAGCATTGTGATTTTTCAGTACCTATTGGTAACTAATGTGTATTTTTATAAAATGACAGAGGAACAGCTGTAGAGGAACAACTCCAGATTATGTTAAATTGGCCTTCATATTTTAGAAAACAACATAAATACTCATTGTGGTACATTCACTTAGTTTATTAATGGAAGGTGGATATCCACCGACAGAGGTGTTAAGGAATAGCAATGAAGACACATTCCAATGTGTTCTCAAAGAGCTCACATTCTAGTTGGGATGACAAACATGTAAATAAAGAGTTACTAAACTAAATAGACAAACAATAAAGCCTTTATAAAGACATGTAAAAAATACTATGCAAATCCGGAGGGAAGATATGCAATTCTTTCTAGATAGGTAAGTTTAAGAAATGATTCTAAGAGGATACATTATTTTAGCTGTGATTTGAGGTCATGTAAGAATGTCCCAGGTGAAAATTGAAGTGAAAGACCATCTTGGTAGAAAGAATGGAAGCTTAAATGAACACTGGAGAACTGCCAGGTGTCTGGATATGAGGTTGGGGGCAGAGTAAATTGGAAAGGTAGGCATGTGCTGAATCAAAATCTAAGCTATTTTGTTATGAGAATAGAGAATCTTTGAAAGAGAATTGAAGATTGCGTTAAAGGTATGATGATTGAAGTCAGAGAGGCATTAAGTAACTGTCAAATAATTCAGAAAAGAGTTGATGCTAGATTCCGAACTGAACATAGCAGTGAAGATTGAAAGGAGGAAACAGTGGGAAACATACTTAGGAATTACAAACTCTGTGACATTATGATCATTTTGGAGGAGTAGGGTAGGATTACTAGATTTGTTTTGTTTTGTTTTGTTTTTTGGCTGAATGACTGGCTATATGGTGCTACCATCCATAGAGGTGGAGGGTAGGTAAGGGAGAGCTAACTCTAGGGAACAGAACAGTATGGTAAACTTTAGCTGTATTGTTTGACATACCAATGAAACAGTAAGCTTAAAATATCTCAAGTTTCATTAAAGAAACAGCTTCTGGAGTTGAGGGGAGAGGTCTTTCCGAGATAGGTGTGGAAGCCACGAAAGTATATAGAAGTGGATGTGATTGCCAGGCAGCCTGTGTTCAGGGCGCAGTTAGTAAGAGCTGAGTCCAATCTCAGTGCTCAGAACAGCAGTATTTAGTGGTGGTCAAGGCAAGAAATGCTCATGCAAAAGGGTCAGGCTCAGTAAAAGTATCAGAGTGATAGAATATAGGCAGTGAAGTGGCAAGAATAACCGAGGAATACTTTAAAAAGTACTGAAAGTGTGGCCGTGTGTGATGGTTCACACCTGTAATCCCAGCACTTTGGGAGGCCGAGGTGGGTGGATCACTTGAGGCCAGGAGTTTGAGACCAGCCTGGCCAACATGGTGAAACCCTGACTCTACTAAAAATACAAAACTTAGCCAGGTGTGGTGGCGGGCGCCTGTAATCCCAAGTACTCAGGAGGCTGAGGCGGGAGGATCGCTTGAACCTGGGAGGCAGAGGTGGCAGTGAGCTGGGATTGTACCACTTCTCTCCAGACTGAGTGACAGAGCGAGACTCTATCTCAAGCAAACAAGCAAACAAACAAACCAACCAACCACAAGAGTACTAAAAGTGGTTGACACAATGCAAATCCCAAATGATGGTCAAATATTAACAGTACCTATGGGCTCTAGTGATGGGGACAGAGCACAACAGCTGAAGAGTGAGTAGTGGTGGGATGGAAGTAGCACATGCCGCCAGTTCTTTCCTAGAATGTAGTTCTGAATGGAGCATGGAGAATTAGAGCAGGGTACCTCAACCTCTGCATTACTGACATTTGGGATCAAAAGTTATTAAGTGTGTGTGTTTGGGGTGGGGGGTGGGTCATGCTCTAGATTGTAAGATATTTAGACACATCTCTGGCATTTGTTCACGAGATGCCAGTGGGATCCTCCCTCACCCTGTTGAGACAAACAGTGTGTCTCCAGATATTGGAAATATTCCCCAGGAGAGAAAGTCAGTTGAGAACCACTGACCTAGATGTACCTAAGTAGTCAAGAGTGTATTGATATGTAGGACATAAACATGTGACAACTTTTATTATAAAATGATTATTGATAAAAAATACGGATTTTTAAAAAATATTTTTGCTTCACATTAGTTGTCATTTTTAATTTCAAAAATGTTGGATTCTACTATGATATGAAATGTGGAATTTTATTGATAACCATCTGTCTTGACTGGTTTTTTCGAAGTCAGCCAGTTCTTTACCATATTGTATTCATTTTGATGTTTGTTTGTTTTCCTTTAATACATGCTTCAGCTTTATGTTCTGGAACAATAGAGCAGAGGGAAAAAAATTCAGGACTAATCATTGCAATGGAATCACCTCAAATTTGCTTTTATTTTTTTCTTAGTTTGCAAAAAAAAAAAAAAAAAGCTATCCAGAAAGTGTTTTTTGAGTCACTTGACCTCAAGAATAATCTCTAGGCAAAAATTGTTTTTTAAATAGTTATATAACGATTGTAGAGTTGATAAGAAAGAGGCCTGGTACTCAAAAAGCAAATACGTAGTTTTCCAATGGGACCACCAAGACAGCCATGGTGTAGCTGGTGCAGATAAAGTTTCAGTTCTGAATGCTTGTGCTCCCTGTTTACCGAGCAGAAGGAGCACAGGGGGTCCTCACAGAGATTGTAGCTGCCTGTGATCAGCCTGAGTCAGTGGCAGCCTCTAGAGATGGCAGCTGTAGCCCCAGGTGGCAAATATATGACAGCAGCTTGATCTATCGACCAGGGTAAGAGGGGGTTCTGGCCTAAATGAAAATTCATGAAAAATTGATGAAGTACCCAGATTATTTTTTCCGTTTCCTTTTCTCAGCACTGTGCCAGTGCAGAGAGTGGAGATTAAATGAGGTGCTGAACACTTTAGTGGCAAGGAGGTTGTGGTTCAAAGGTCAGGGGTCACATAGAAACCGATCTTTTTTTTTTCTTTTTTCTTCCTGCTAAAGCAAAAGACAAGAAACTTTTCAGATTAGTTGCGATTTACCTTTGCTTTGATAAATAAAATGACTAGATGCTCAAAAGTTGGCTTTTGATGCAGTTACAAGAGAACAGATGTGATTCATAATTCAAACGTGGAACTGGAAATAGATTGAATTCCATGACTTTAGGATGATTTTTTTTCTTTTGCTTTCTTTTATTTTTTGTCTTCTGTATCAAGGCTCATGCTGTATGAAAGTCATTTAGAGAAGAAAAAGGTCTTGCATTATTTATAGGTCACGGATTGCAAGAATAGCAAAGCTGTGGAACACTGTACAAACATGATGCTCCTATTTGCTTTAAATCAAAAATTAAATTGATGGTTTATCTGTATGAAGAAGAGAGGTTACAGAAATAGACTGACTTTAGTATGAGAGGACACAGGTGGCATTAAAAATGAAGACAACGTAAATAGCTTCCTCATATTCGCAAGTTAATAAATATGTAAATTTTTGTTTTTTAGTTTATTTTGGCTGTCAATGAATCTTATCAAGGCAAAAATACCTTTATACATCATAAAGACACAAGATAAATTAAATTGCAAAAAGACCAATCCATAGAGAGCTTTTCAAAAAAATGCTTGAGATATATTTAACATACCATATCATTTACTCTTTTAATATATACAAATCAGTGTTTTTGGCATATTCACAGGGTTGTGCAATGAACACTATAATCAAATTTAGAACACTTTCATCAATCCTACAATAAACTCTATACCCATTAGCACTCAGTTCCCATTCCTACACCGTCTCACCCCAGCCCTAAGTAAAAGCTAATCTAATTTCTATAGCTATACATTTTCCTATTCTGGACAATTCGTATGTTGGAATGATACAATATATTGTCTTGTGTGACTATAATAACATCTTTTTCTTAGCATTAATATTTTCAAGGATCGTGTTTGTTGTAGCATGTATCAGTACTTTATTTTTTATTATTGCTGAATAATATTTCATGTTATCAACATACCACTTTTTATTTTATCCATTCATCGTATGATAGACATTTATGTTACTCTCACTTTTTATCTACAATGAACAATGCTGCTATGGAAATTTTTGTACACATTTTTGTGTGCACATATGGTTTTGTTTGGGTATTCTCTTAAGTTTATGCCTAAGAGTAGGACTGTCGAGTTGTATGGTAACTCTGTTTAACTTTTTGAGGAATTTATATGTAATTATTATTAAGTGTAGATTCAATGATATTTATTGGTGCATTGAAGTAACTGTATCCAACTCCCCTCTCAGTATGAAACACAGTCATAAAACATTTCTAGTGTTTAATAAATATTATTGTATGGCCGTTATGTTAGATTTTCTGTGTCATATTTCCATAATTTCAGGTAAGATTCAACTATTTAAAAATATAGAACAATTAACCATATGGAAACAGCAGATGGCCACAAAGTTCCTAATAAATCCTTGTGTAACTTCTACTAGACTGTTTTCACTTTGCTCCCAATTAAGTTGGAAAATCTTGGCTATTTGAATCTTCACTTCATTTTTTTTTTTTTTTTTTTTTGAGGCGGAGTCTAGCTCTGTCGCCCAGGCTGGAGTGAGCGGCGCCATCTTGGCTCCCTGCAAGCTCCGCCCCCCGGGTTCCCGCCATTCTCCTGCCTCCGCCTCCCGAGGAGCTGGGACCACAGGCGCCGCCACCTCGCCCGGCTAACTCTTTGTATTTTTAGTAGAGGCGGGGTTTCACCGTGTTAGCCAGGATGGTCTCGATCTCCTGACCTCGTGATCTGCCCCCTCGGCCTCCCACAGTGCTGGAATTACAGGGGTGAGCCACCGCGCCCGGCAAATCTTCACTTCATTTTCTGTTCTGTTTGTGTTTGTTGTGAAAACTGGCAATTTGTCTTCTCAGAAGCTGACATTACCTTTCCTGAGAATAACTGACAGTACTTTTCTCATTATCAGGTTACTTTCTCTTCCAAATATACTGAGGTTTTTTATTTTACTTGTCAGGTTCAGACTAAGAAATTAGTGAGTGATTATACTAGAAGTCTAAGAGTGGGAAAACAAAGAACTATTATTCTGTGTCTTTCTTAAAACAAATAAGCATACAAACAGACCTATCAACTTAAATTCAAACTCCATGGCAATGAGTTGGACTAGAACTAATATTTACAAGTGTGGACCAAAAAGAATATAGGAGCAACTTTTTGTTGTCGTTGTAATTTTCTCCATTTGCATTTCTACAAATGTCAGGTGAGATTTCAGATATGTTTGGTGGTGATGGTAGGTGGTAGGGGAGGATACTTACCTTAAAACGCTCCCTAGCTCAAAGTACTTCACCGAATAATGTGAGTGTGTTATTTGGGCTGTTTTGTGAGTGTGCCTTTTAATTTTGTCATACGCCATCAAATACTTTCAAGTGCAGTCTCTCCTTTGATCTTCACAAATGAAGGTGGGAAATTGCTGCACCTGGGGAACATGTTTGAATTTGTGATCTGTTTAAGTATGTACAATGCTGTATTTTGATACGAGGTTTCTTTCTGTTGATTGAATTAACTGTATTCAGACTCTCTCTCAAGTCTCAAGTTGCCATTCACTGACAATTAGCCTGAATTAACTCTGACTCCAGGGAAAGCATATAAATGAAGTGAAGTCACCGTGTCCTCTACTTTTCAAAAGTTTATTCCTATAAACAGTATAATTCTGAGGATGATCCTGAGGTCTTCAGTCATATAGATCCTATCCATCAAATGAAAAGGAAACATACTCATAGTGATACGGAGAGTTAAGGAGACAAAATATGTTGAGATCCGCTCTGGTTTTCGACCCCAGAAACCCTTTTTATATAAAGTTAAGAAAAATAATTTAGGGTTTTGAATTTATTTCTTGCTATAATTTTTTTTTTTTGAGATGGAGTCTCGCTCAGTCACCCAGACTGGAGTGCAGTGGTACCATCTCAGTTTACTGCAGCCTCTGCCTACCAGGTTCAAGCGATTCTTCTACCACAGTCTCCCAAGTAGCTGAGACTACAGGCAGGTGCCACCACACCTGGCTAATTTTTGTATTTTTAATAGAGGTGGGATTTTGCCATGTTGCCCAGGCCGGTCTTGAACTCTTGGCCTCAAGCAATCCTCCCGCATTGGCCTCCCAAAGTGCTGGGATTACAGGTGTGAGCCACCGCGCCCGGCCTCTTACTACAAATTTTTAATTTATTAAATTTCAACTGGTGTGTAGATGCAAGTTGATTTTACGGAAAATGTATGTAGGTTGACATCATGCTTAGGAATTACAATTTCGTGCAGTAGCTGATATGCTTTTCTCCCAGAATTTGTGTTTTGGCCGAGTACAGATTTCCAATTTCCCCTCTTTAGATTGTATTTGTTTCTGATAATTATAATGTGCATCTTTTAATTCTGAAACACCCTCAACAAGGTTTCTATAATTACTTAAGGCAAGTTACAGTTGTTTTAAGCATGAGTCAGTATATATGATAAGGTCTTTACAGAAGTATAGAAGTAAAACGATAGGTGAAGTTTTGTTTAACTCTGAACGTTTTTTCTTTATAGATGTTTCTGACAGTCTATGATTTAACTGCTGAGGGATGAGGTTCGATAGTATTAAGATATTCTCTCCACTTTATACCATTGGAATTGGTTTTTCCTCTTAGGAGATTTTCAAAGGCAATTCTCAACCACCCATTTCTGAATTAAAAATATTTATACATTTTTGTCAATTAGACATTCATCCACTTTTTGTCAATGTCTCCCAAGAAATACTGTATGAAAGCGTTACTGAGCCCCAGGTTGGGCTGGTTCTGTAAGCTATTTGAGGTTTTCTAGCACAGTCCTCCTTTGTCTACTAAGACATTAGTAGACATCTCTGGATGTCTTAGTCTTTTCAAGCTACTACAAGAAAATACCATAAATTGTGTAGCTTTTCAGGAAAATAAATTTATTTCTCTTCGTTCCGTAGCCTGTAAGCCTGAGCTGAGAGAGCCAGCATTGTTGGGTTTTGTGAGGCCCCACCTCCTGGTTCATAGATGGTATCCTCACAAGGTGAAAAGGCACTAATCCCATTTAGAAGAGCGCTGTCTCATGACCTAATCATCTTCCAAAGGCTCCACCTTCAATGACATCACCGTGAGGGATAATATTTCAACATACGAATTTTGGGGGATAGAAACATTCTGACCACAGCTCTGGCCGCTGGCGAGGCAAGGGTTGTAAGAGAGGCAGGTGTTTGGATGCAGTGACAGACAGGGCCTGGAAATTGAGCTTAAATTAACACTCAAGTAGAGAAAAGGCTCTTCTTTATCACCTATATTGGCAGCCCTACACATTAGTCAGTTCCTCATCTGAGGAGTTAACCAACTGAGAATTAAAAATAATTTTTAAAAACTAACAAAAATATACCAACAAGAAATATTACAAATCATATGGTATAGCGTCTATTTGCGTAGCATTTACACAGTATTAGGTATTATAAGTGATCAAGAGATGATTTAATATATACAAGAAGATGTGCATAGCTATATGCAAATACTATGTCATTTTATAAAATGGACTTGAGCATTCAGTGGTCTTGGTATCTGCAGGGGTCTTGGGACCAGTCTTCTCTGG
The DNA here is from genome assembly GCF_000951035.1 of Colobus angolensis palliatus. Taxonomy (NCBI): domain Eukaryota; kingdom Metazoa; phylum Chordata; class Mammalia; order Primates; family Cercopithecidae; genus Colobus; species Colobus angolensis. The sequence goes on along the minus strand of NW_012123820.1, from coordinate 9,564,161 downwards.
ACACCAAGGGACGAATGTACCTCTTTCTGAGAGTCAGGCCATTTGCTAGTTATGCAAGTATAAAGGCAATCATCACATTTTTTACGTGATTATCTAACATTTAAGTCTGAATCAAGATTTTGGAATAAACATCACAGTATCTATATATGGAAATAAAATGTAACTTTTTTCCATGACATGAGGTGTATTTGATAGAAACTATTTTATATAAATTTGTCTGCCTCATTTTCTTTCTTCTTGCTTTCTTTGCTTATTCAAACTGAACAAGTACATTATACATATATACACATATGTATATATGTGTGTGCATATAAACATACATATATTTTTTTCTTAACATGAGGTATATTTGATATAAATCATTTTATGTAAGTTCACCTGCCTCTTTTTCCTTCTTCTTGCTTTCTTTGCTTATTTATGTTGAATGAGTATATTATACATATATGTGTGTATCTATGTTTATATATATACACATAGATACACACATGCATATGTATATGTATTTGTATATATGATATGATATTAGAGATGTGATCCCACTCACTGTGTTGCCAAGGCTGGTCTGGAACTCCTGGCCTTGTGTGATCCTCCTACCTTGGCCTCACGAAGTGCTAGGATTACAGGTATGCACTATCAGGGCCAGAGAATATTTTCTCTTAAATCCGTTTTCACACGTCTTTATTGGGTTTCCTAATCGTTAAGATTAAAATGGGGTTCAAGAGCACCTCAGTGGTGCTGGGCTGTAGATGAGGAGTCTGAGCCGCCTCATCAGGTGACGGTGGACATTCCACCGTAGTGATGTAGGATGGGGGCCTTCAGACGGGGCAGACTGCAGGAGTGAGGAGGGGCCACAAGGTGCTTCTAGGTGAATCTGAATGAAAGGTGGACTTAGAAAACTGGAAAGAATTATAAAAGCACAACCCTGAGGTTGTGCTTGGCCAGATTTCAAGCGCAAATAATACATTAGCTTAACTGGGGAGTGGATGTAGGGTAGTAGAGGGAGATAATTTAAATAGCTGGTAGAAATTAGTAATGACTAAACGAATTGATGAGCTTTCATGTTATCCGAGAACCCGAGGGAGCCCCATTTGATGTGGGCTTGTTATTTGCAAGTGAGGTTTGTGAAAGGAGACATGATCAACACAGTGTGGGGTGGGCGGGAGCCTACGAGTGTGGAGGGAGGAGATCTACTATACATAGTTCAGGTATAGTAGGATCAGGGTTAAGTGGATTAATTAAGTTGAGAATAGGAAAAGAGGAGATAAAATGTTAAAAAAATGTGGATAGGAATTTAAAAAATGAATCTGTAGTTCAAGGGAAGATTTAAATTTAGTTTACTAGAGTTTTGTACAGTACCTTCTACTGATCGGTACTCACCTAGGTGTTACAGATACTTAGAACAAGCTTTGTTCAATGGGTATAGAGTTTCATTTGGCAAGATGAAAACATTCTAGAGATCTGTTGCGCAACAATGTGAATATACTTAACACTACTGAACTGTACACTTAAAAATGACTAAGATGGTGTATTTTATGTTATGTGTTTTTTTTTTTTTGCCACAATTAAAACTTGAAAATATTAACAAAACAAATAAACCACCACCACAACAAAAACCAAGGCATGGCTCTTGCCATCAAAGAACATTCAATAGGATGGCCTCGAATGTGGGAAGTGTGAGAGTGAGGGAGGAGGAGCTGCTGTGCTGTGAAATACAGAGGAGAAGGAGGCCGACTCTGCAAGACAATGTGAAACAGGTGAAATGATTTCGCTAGGGAGAAAATAATTAATAATAATCTCTGGAGCTTGCTAAGGGCCAGGCTTATTTCTGTGTTTCACACTTATGGCTTATTCAATTCTCAAAACAACTCTAAAATTTGGGTACTATTATTTTCTCTCTCTTGTATTTGAGGTACACAGAAAGGAGAGTTGGGATTTGAACTCTGGCAGCCTGGCTCTCAAGCCTACTTTCTTAATTACCATGCTAAGCATCCTCATTGATTTACCTGAACAAGCACACAAAATCATTTGACACTTAAAAGGGTCATTAGCATTTTCTTAGGTATTTTACCCAGAAACAGTTATTCAATTGTATGAATACAATGATGTCCCCTGGAATAGGTGAAGTCAAAGAGCAGCATTTTGGCGCTACAATTCTGTGATTCATGGGATATTACGGAAAGAAACAACAGAAAGAGTAATCTTTTCTATATTTTTATTTAGTTACATATTGACATTTGAGAGCTCATTAGTTTATTCAAGTAATTTGATTTTCTCTCTACAGTTCCTAGTTGTCAAATATTAGTATCAAGAGAATCCATCACTTTCAGTTCTTATTGACATGTTTGCAGGCCAAAGCAGCTTGGAGATTAAGAATCCAATTTATAAGACAAGTCATCTATCATTTAATATCCAAAGATAACTTGACTAAGTTTGATAGAAAAAGAAATATGATGATAGCAATGATATCTTACTACTTTAGGATAATTTCTGGAGTTTTTTGAGTCATTAACGTATTTATATGCATTATTTCATTGCTATATGTATTTGTAGACATTTGCTGACTTCAGTAGTTTCTAAGTTCAATATATAGTATCATTAACATTGGTCTATTTGACTTTCAAATTACTCTTATATATATATATATATACACACACACATATATATATATATGAATCAAAGGAGGAAGTACAGCCTTTTCAACCAATGATGCTGGTGGAATTAAATATCCATAGACAAAAATAAAAAACAGAACCTTGACTTAAACCTTACAAATTATGCAAAAATTAATCTGAAATGGATCATACAGTTAAATGTAAGGCATAAGACTATATATATATAAATATATAAATGTAAATATAAGTATATATACACACACATATACATATATATAGAGAGAGAGAGAGAGAGAGGGTCTCACTCTGTCACTCAGGCTGGAGTGCAGTGGTGTGATCGCAGCTCACTGCAGCCTTGACTTCCCAGACTCAAGTGATCCTTCTGCCTCAGCCTTCCCAGTAGCTTGTCCTACAGGCATGCGTCACTAAGCCCAGCCAATTTTTGTACTTTTTGTGGAGATAGGGTTGTGCCCTCTTGCCCAGGCTGGTCTCAAACTTCTGAGCTCAAGCTGTGCAACTGCCTTGGTCTCCCACAGTGCTGGAACTACAGGTGTGAGCCATTGCACCTGACTTAAAACTATAAAATGGGCCGGGCACGGTGGCTCAAGCCTGTAATCCCAGCACTTTGGGAGGCCGAGACGGGTGGATCACGAGGTCAGGAGATCGAGACCATCCTGGCTAACACCGTGAAACCCCGTCTCTACTAAAAAATACAAAAAACTAGCCGGGCGAGGTGGCGGGCGCCCGTAGTCCCAGCTACTCGGGAGGCTGAGGCAGGAGAGTGGCGTGAACCCAGGAGGCAGAGCTTGCAGTGAGCTGAGATCCGGCCACTGCATTCCAGCCTGGGCGATAGAGCGAGACTCCGTCTCAACAACAACAACAACAACAAAAAAAAGAAACTATAAAATGTTTAAAAAATAACGAAGGAGAAAATCCTTTGTGTCTAGAATTTGGTGAAGAGTAAAACATTAACCAAAAGATAAAATTAATAAATTTGACTTTATTAAAATTAAAACTTTAATTCTCTTAAAGATCTTGTTTATGGAAAAAAAAGACAAGCTACATACAGGGAGAACCACATATCTGAAAAAAGCGTATCTAGAATTTATAAAGATATATCAAAATTCAACATTAAAGAAAACTAATAATCAAGCTGATGTCTTTTTTATTTTAAAATAAGTATACACAGGAAGTATGTCTACTACTAGAGATACTAGCAGTATCTCTTAGTTCCCGTGAATCTATACTTATTACAAAATGAAATATTAAAATTACTTGTCAAGCTATCTTAAGTAGACATTAATATACATAAAAATGAATTTGAAACTGAATAGTTCTTTGGAAAGCTTTTGAATGTTTGTTTTTTCTTAAACGTTGATGAATTCATATTTTTAAGTGTCCATGATCTGTTAAGAATCTTACTCAAATTCATATATTTACGGTTTTAAATTTATAAATTTAACTTGTGATACATTCTATATACAGTTTCATGAGTTTATCTTCATATCTTTGATTTTTGTTCCATCATGGTTTTTTAGTTTAAGGATAGATTTTATTTCACTTTCTTTGTTAGGGGAAGGGAAAGAAAAGAGGGGAATGGTTATTCATGGGAGTTTGGCAAGAATGCCCAAATCATGAATAGAGTGCATTATGTAGCTGGCACGAAGTCCCTACTTTAGGTTAATAAAGAGATGCAGTTTATCTTGATTCGTTGCTAAAATTATGCATGGATTATTGTTAATATTTCTACGTACCTGTTTAAATTCACCATTACAACTGAAATGTCACTAAAGGAGAAAGATGGGCCGGGCGCGGTGGCTCCCGCCTGTAATCCCAGCCCTTTGGGAGGCCGAGGTGGGCGGGTCCCCTGAGCCAGGCGTTCAGGACCAGCCTGGGCAGCGTGGTCAGACCCATCTCTACCAAACAATACGGTAATCGGCCGGGTCCTGCAGCGCCCGCTGGCGGGGAGGAGCCCGGGAGGCGGAGGTTGCCGGGAGCCGAGGTCGCGCCGCCGCTTTCCAGCCTCGGTGACAGAGCGAGACTCGGTCTCGGCAAAAAAGGAGAAAGATCAAGGATTTTTTTGGTGGGGGCGGGAGGGCCGGAGTCTCGCCTTGTGGTCCAGGCTGGAGTGGGGTGGTGCGACCTCGGCTCCCTGCAGCCTCCACCTCCCAGACTCAAGCGCTGCTCCGGCCTCAGCCTCGGGAGGAGCTGGGACCGCAGGCGCCGCCACACGCGCGGCTGGTGTTTGTGTTTTTAGTAGAGACGGGGTTTCGCCAGGTGAGCCAGGCTGGTCTCGAACTCCTGATGTCGGCTGGCCCGCCCTTCTCGGCCTCCCAAAGTGCTGGGATTCCAGGCGTGAGCCACCGCACCCTGCCGAGAAGGATCAAGGATTTAAGACTGTCACAAGAAGGAAAAGCTGAAGGAATCGGAGTTATTGATCCAGGAGCATTAAAGACATCAGCAGATCCTATCGTTCCTACCCAGCACATCAAGAACTATTATGCCAAAGAGAGAATAAATGTATTCTATCTAACCTTAAGAGAGAGAAGGATCAGTGGATAAAAGCTGCAGCTTTTGCCTCAGTGGGCCGTACGGTGATTATGCCATATGTGTTTTCTTTTTTCCTGGGATCTTAAAGAACTGGGGGCAAGCCAAAACAGCAGCGTGTTGTGGTCAGAAATAAAACTAAAAAGTTGCATAAAATATGTTTTGCTTTAGCTTTGCTTACATTTTTCCTCAAAGGAAAACTGAATCTCCAGGATAATGAAACAAGGTAACAAGACAGTTCTGACGCACTTTCAGTTGCAAAATAATTCTCTGCACTTTCCTGTACACAAGGAATTCGATAACGTAGGAATAATTTTCTTAAATTCAGCGTTATCACACTGTTTTGAAAAGTCCTTGAAAAAATCCCATTTGTGCATACATCTTACACATCTTATTTCAAAATCCATTGAGATTGTAAGCAATTAAATCAATTGCATTTTGTAGGCCAACCCCTCATTTACAACATGTAATTCCCCAGGACCCGCGTGTCCACATTCAAGAACAGCTTGATAGAAAGACTGATTTATTTTTATTTTCTTCCTGGGTCTGCTTTGAATATTCTTAAAAGAAGGAGGAAAATGCTGTGTTTAATATTCATATAGGATTTTCTAATAAAAGCAGCTTCTCTCCAGAACCTGTTGAGAAGGACTACCTATAAAGGGGTCAACTTGTGAAATCCTTCCTAAGTGTTTATTTGGTTCTTGGGGATTGATGGATAAGCTGATAGAGCCTAATCGTCAAATGTGTGTGTCATTAACAGATGTAAGAATCTCAGTTTGCTTTGTCTTTTCCTTTCCTGACACATTATAAGGAAAAGCTTTACTAATGAAGTACCCAATAGTCATAACCCATTATATGCTAGAATCTCTCTTTCTATCAGATGACATGCAAATGAACTGTTCTATTTCTGTGGAGAATGAGAGACAAGGAGTGGTCTAGTTAATCATACTTGAGGACTGCCAAGTTGTCTTCTGGGAAATAGTCTCATGATTCATTCTTATTTAAGGGTCCTCGCCCTATGCATAAGAAAATCTCCCATTCATTCCATTTGGGTTGGACGTTAATTATAGGGGCATTAATGGACACTTTCTCGTAAGAAATGAATGTAGGGTTAAATCAGAAAATAATAAGGCAACCTCTAGATGAATCAGGTCACGATAGAACTATATATGGAGAAGCTGGCAGGTTGGAGGAGCTTTAGAGGTCATCAGTCCCTTTGTTGTTTAGATCTAGAAACTGAGCCCTGGAGAAGTGAAATGACTTAATTGAAGTCCCAGCTGATGAGAGGCAGGCGTGAGATGACAAAGTAGCCTCTTGCATCAGGCAGCAATGGAGAGAAAAGATAGTTCTGGGAATTTAAGAGACCATGTTCTGACCATTTTCTCCTATTAACTACTCCTGTGATTTTGGGCAAACCTTTTACCTTCTCTGGGTCTGTTTTCTTAAATTTAAGGTGAGACTGGACTAAGCATTTGCCCTCCGGAAAAGGGGAAATCTACGTAAGCTCCTGCAGGAGATGAGTGTGTGATTATTATTCCAACTAAGTTCACTGGAAAAGAGATCTGTCCCGCAATTTGACTAAATTACTTTACTTACATGTGTGGTATTTTTATATTTTATTAAAGTACTAAAACTAATAAAATGTTTGTTATTTTATTAGTTTTTATTAGTTTATTAAATGATCTAACATATCATTTATATTTTGTTATCAAAATTGAAGACACCAGCCTTGGATATCATATAAATTTAGTAGCACTTTTAAACTAATCTTTTCCCTAAGCAATGAAAAGACTTTTTTCTTATTCTGGAAAATATCTTATTTTATTTTTATAGCATTTCTTTGTGTGTCCTATAGTTGACAACAAGTAATTGATAATATTGCTGGTAAAATGAGGCATTTCCTTAATCTTACATGTCTTGAGAAATTAGCTGTTCATGTATCCTTGTCTACACAGTCCTCGTTCATCTTGTGACCATGTAATTAAGTCATTTTTCTTTTCCAATCAGCCATTCAGGTGTAAGGCAAATGGTGTTTTGAAAGATTATGCACACCTTGTAGAACAGTACTTCTGGTCCCTTTGGGTTTAAAGTATACAAGTATAGATCCCTAGTATATCAACTCTATTATTTTGTGTCTTTAAAAGATAATTTTTTTTAAAAAAAAGCAAAGAAGTTATTTTTTTACTCATATATTTGACTTACACCTTGTGTATAAAATGATTTGTTAGGTAAAATGTATTTTATTTATTTACAAAAATATTTTCCCCCAAATAGCATAATTTTACAAGTAGCAGTCATATGTTAGACCAACATCACATTCGTCCTCTTTTTGAACCCATGTTTTCTGAACTACTGTAAAGATCTTTTTCCTGTGAGTGTTTTTATTTTATTTACTTATTTTTAAAAAACTGTTATTTATTGTGTGTTGTTATATTATTTTCCTGGTTATATGTAATATCTTTCCATCTTAGATATGTTGGAAACTACAGAAAAGTTTTTTAAAATTACCGACAGAAATAAATACACTTCTTCCATTGTGTTTTAATTTCATTTCTGTCAACTGTATGACTTGAATAGAAAATCTGTGAAATGAATTTAGTTTTAGTACTTTAATAAAATGTAAAAATACTATACATGTAAGTCAAGTAATTTAGTCAAATTGCAGAACTTTTTTTTTATTTTTCAAAGAATATTTAGGAAGCTTAAATAATAGCTTGTACATGTACTCAGAAAATAGGAGTCATCTAAATTGCAAACTTGTTTAATAAGTTCTTCCATATGTAAGCATTGTGTCATCTTCGAAGTTTTCATATATTTGGCATAGTGCTGAATATTTTATAACATCTCTGTAAAATAAGTTAAACTATTCTTCTGCCTCAAAAAATTGTTTTTCAGCTTTCTAACTGTTGTGATATCTTTGTGAATATTAGCCCTTTCTCTATAAACTAAGTAACAAATACAATAAGCCTCACATTTTACATGGTAAAGATAAGCAGAGTCATCATTACTCCATGAACTAACCAGACTTTTACGGTGCCTTTAGAAATGTACATCTGTTGTTTCGCTTTTGGGAGTTTAAAGGTAGTTCATTCTGCATTTAAAGATAGTGTTTATTTCAATACATAGATGTGTTTGAAACTGGAAAGAAAATTTAGCATACTTTTGTATTCGTTTGTAATATCAGTCCAAGAAAAAACATGGTGTATCTTCTCCAACTAGTCTTTCTTGACCTATCCCAGTGTCCTCAGTTGGAGCGACCTTTGGAGCGGCTGGTGTCTTGACTGATGTCGTTAATGAGATCTAGCGACATCATGACCCTGACCCCTGCATGGCCCTGACTCCTCTCATCCATCTTCTTAACCCCACAAGGCTGCGAGTCAGTGTGTAGAATCAGGATTAAACAAGTGTGAATAAACAAGTTCAAGAGTTTCCTGTCAGGGCTGCCAGTGCATGGCGTAGCAAAGTAAGACATAGAGAACGTGCCACCTAAAACGCTCTTTGTGCACCTCCACGAATCCTGCTGGAGAAATCGCTACTGTTTGTGGTCAGTGTCGTGCGTCTGATCTCCTCAGTTCGCTCCCTTCCTGGACAGCGATGGCAGTCGGCCTTTAGAATCACGTAGCTGTTGGCACATTCAATGAAAGCACGGCTGATCTATCACTTCCCCAGCGTCACACATTACTAAAGCTTTTATCTCATTAACTGTGATTAATGTTTGTATGGCATGGGCTTGTCATGTAACTGTTCATATTCAGCGATGTGAATCCCTTCGTTTACTTGATGACTGAAGGGCATTTCTCATTTCAGAAGAGAACTTTATCTTAGGGGCCAAGAAGCCTTATATGTTCAAGCCACCATTGGCCTGAGAACTGTGTGATGTAGCTCTTCCTTGGCTCCTCCATTACTGTCCTTCAGGGTGTTACTTGCCATTCAGCTTGGACACATAGCAAAACATACAAGAAATGTAGTAGAACTTTAAGGAAGTATTTACCTGTAATTCTTTCGTCTAAACATTGCTTTCCTTATATGATTTCCAAATAAGTCTGTGTTCCCAAAGTTAGATGGAAAGGGGTAGAGATAATGGATGCAGGTATTTTCTCGCCTGTGGCTATGGTTCTTGTCTTTATCTGCGCTATGCTTGACAAGTCTTTCCTCTTAGCCCAGGGCAGCATTTGATAAGTTGACCAGTCAGTGATTAAACATATTTATTTAGTTCCGTGGGTCAGAGCTATTGCGACAGATAGAAAATTACTGACGGATTATCAATTTCAGCACCTCTGACATCTGGCCTCAGTGTAGTCCATCATCTGAGGACTCAACACATTTTCTTCGACAATAACATGCTCAGCTACCTGTGTGATCACAGAGCTGAGTAACGGAAAGATTCTGTTCAGATTTAATAAGACAAAAGTTGCAGAAATTAGAAGAGTTCTGCACCTGTACTTGAGACTCTAAAAGCACCCAGTGGTTTACACACAAGGCTGGAGTAAGAACTGACTTGCACGGTAAATATGCTTTGTTGATTTTGGTGATATGTTTATAATGTTTTTACACTTACATTTTGGATTTGATGAAATAGTTACTTGGAATTATTTTGGAAAAATGTTACATATAAAAATATTGCTTGTTTCAAAATATTCTATGTAACAATTTTAAGGCATTAAAATAATGGTTTTAAATGTTTGGTCTATTACAGCGATAAAATGACCAAAGTAAAACCCTAACTCAAATACCTATGATACTAATTCTTTTAAATTATAAACAAGATGTGAAATAAGATTTGCAAAATTTTTGTGTTTATTGTTATTGCTGAATGCTTCTTTTAACCCAAGTGAGTTCTAGTAATAAAGAATAACAACCTTATTGCAAATGCTAATCTAACACAGAAATTCTCTTCCTCTAATCTAATCTCTTTCTCTAATCTAACACAGAAATTCTCTTCCTCTGTCCATTTTACTAAAATGTATTTCAATATAATTTTCTTCATACGTGTATTTCAAAGTTCCACGTAAATTTAAGAATACTCTTGTGATTCATTTTTCAAATGATTCAGGTTAGCAGTTTGTTTTATGGTAAGTTTATGTCTTTTAAAAACTGGTTATATTTGTGGAGAAATTAATAGATTGTGGCAGATAATACATTGTAACTTTTATTTTGGCTTTATTCTCATTTGTAAATCTTTCATGTGATTATCCCTAAAGCTTTATACTCCATGCACCTAATGGCCTACTTTATGATGAGCCTACATTTAATATTTATGTGTGCTGTCATAAAAATATTTGTGAAGCTAAAAATGATTATTAATCTTCATATGATACATTTTCACACATCCTCTTGATTACTAAACTGATAAGAACTTTGAAATGTTATCTTTGTTCACAAAATAAGGATTGAGCTCTTTGAATTACAGTTTACATTTATTCACTAATATACCAGTGCTATGTGTCATGAAATTGATAGGCCCTTTGGAATGTCCAGCTTTTTACAATGTAGTATAACATGGCAATATTACAGGTCATTGTGGGCCATTATTTATTATCAAAGACTTCCTGATTTGTCTTAAAATTAAATGAGGTTTCTTCTGTAGTTCTGTGGAAACCTTTAGTAGTTGACTATGGTATTTAATTAACCCATCTCTCCTTTGACATCTCAGAGTTGGCTTGGAAACTGTTGGGATGAATTCCAGTCACAGGATATACTCTGTAATACAGATTGGGCTGGAAAAACTGCTCTGGATGTTCAAAGAAGACACAATTTGAAAAATGAGAGAGATCAGATTAGAATATGAGTTTGATTTGGAAATTCTTTTGAGCAGTTGTAGGGAAGCCATTGTAACATTTTTCCTTAAAGATCAGTCCCTCTAACAATTAGAACACTAAACATTTATTGATTTTAACTTCTTAAATGTGATGCCCAGCACTTGTGCTTTTTCAGATGTATTACACCGTGATTTTAAAATTGGAGATGCTCCCTGTGTGCACTCTATTTTGATTGATGCCCAAGTTTCCTTTTGATTTTACTCTATGCCATTGACTTCTCTCTGAAATGACATGTATTTTTTCATTTGCCATTTCTCACAATAATAAACTGTACATGGCTTGTGAGGAGCAGGTCAACAGATATTTTTATGTAAAGCAAGCGTGCAATAATAGAAACGTTATATACAGTCACGCATTGCTTAACACAGGGGTGTGTTTTGAGAAATGAGACATTAGGCGGTTTTGACATTGTGTGAACTTCATATCCGGAACTCACACAAACCTAGATGGTATAGTCTACTGTACACCTGGACTATAAGGTCTAGCCTGTTGTTTCTAGGCTATAAACCTGCACAACATGTTAGTGTGCTGAATACTGCAGGCAATTTGATATGATTTGGCTCCGTGTCCCCACCCAAATCTCATGTCAAGGAAGGGCCCTGGTGGGAGCTGATTGGATCATGAAGGAGGTTTCCTTTATGCTGTTCTCATGAATGACAGTGAGTGAGTTCTCGTGAGATCTGATCCTTTAAAAGTGTCCAGCACTTCTCCCTTGCTCTCTCTCCTCTGCCGCCTTGTGAGGAAGGTGCTTGCTTCTCTTTCACCTTCCGCCATGATCGTCAGTTTCCTGAGGCTTCCCCAGCCATGCAGAACAGTAAGTCAATGAAACCTCTTTTCTTTATAAATTACCCAGTCTCAGGTAGTTCTTTATAGCAGTGTGAAAACAGACTAATACAAAATTGTAATACAATTGTAAGTTTTTGTGTACCTAAACATGTCTAAATGCAGAAAAGTTACAATAAAAATACGGTATTATAACCTTATGGGACTATAGTCATACGTGCAGCCTGTTGTTGTTTGAAACATCATTACATGGTATATGACTGTTTATTATTTTAGCATAAAGATTACATGGATCAAACCACTAGCATGAATATTTGTTCTTCCATCAAAATGAATCAACTTAGAAGAAAATATTTATGAATGTAACTTGATATGCATCAAAGTTTCTTTAGATAAGGAAGCACGGATGTAAAATCTCGGGATGCTTTCACATAGAAATGGATCTTATCTGTTACCGTACAGGGAAACTGAGAAATTAAGCAAAGTAACGTACATGAAAGTACCTCACAAACTATAAAGAGCTGTAATAATGCAAAGTATCTTAATGCTGTGTGAGTTTTTGGCACAGACCAAGAAAGAAAGAAAATACGTAGCTATCTACTTTTAGAGGCTCGGACTGGCAGTCTAAGAATTGAGGTTTTATGGAATTTGCATTGACATGTAATGATTTTTCATGTGAGCACATTAACATTGTCCAGTTTCATATAGTAAAATGTAATTCCGAAAGACACCAAGAAACACAATTTTAAGATACTACCTTCCTTCTAATGTCCTTGTCATTCAAATGTCCTTGAAAGCGTTTGAATCAGTAATTTTGAATGACTTTTATGATAGAATGTTTAGTAAACCCTATTAAGCATTAATTATGTTCTTCTCTTACAATATTGGATTAGTGTTTTGAGTCATGAACAACCTTGATTTCTGTGCTGAAATTCCATTTTGTTAGCATCATGATGACCCATAATGATTGCAAGTGGATTGAGTCATAATTATTTAACTTGTAATAGACATTGGCATTTATTCCATTGTGTCCAACATGAACATTTGTCCTATGGGCAAGGTATTTTGGAAAGATATGGCAAAGAACAAAGCCAACGATGTTGATATAGCAATCTAATAACTTTACTTTGATGACCTAAAAAGATTTAGGCATTGGGAGAATCTGGAAAATTATGAAGCTTCTAAAATGTGTCCTGATGAGGTTCAAAGGAAATCACATTTTTCTCCTGCTCTGGATTGATTCATACTGTAATTTACCTCTCATAAAACTGATAATATGTTAATATGTTAATAGTTGTAAGTTGATAGTAAAATTTTAAATGTGAAGTAACTGCACGAAATATGGAAGAAAAGAATTTTCTCTTATTCTGTGAATTTAAGATTAGCCTGACATCATTATGCTAATTTTAACAGTTACAAAGATAGAATTCATTGGCATAGCCGGAATTACAGTAATAGGATTTGGCTTTGAAGAAAAATCAACTTTGCCACCTATTGCCTTGTCTGTATTCAGAATAGTGTACATTTTAGCTAAGTTTGAAAGCAGACTTAAATAAAAACCAAAAATGAAAAGATAAGAAAAAGCAATTGAGCAGCTTTGTACTGAACGGAACAGGCAACTTAAACACACATTGGTATGTTGAAATTGATTTATATGTAGCCAGCTTTGTTTGACATACTCCTTACCCTTAGAAACCTAAAATAATTTCTTATTAGTCAGTGTTATGGGCAAATTAATGGGGGAAAGAATGCAGGTGTTTTATTATTATTGTTATTATTATTTTTGAGACAGAGTCTCACTTTGTCACCCAGGCTGGAATACAGTGGCGCGATCTGGGCTCACTGCAACCTCTGCCTCCTGGGTTCAAGCGATTCTCCTGTCTCAGCCTCTCAAGCAGCTGGGATTACAGGTGTCTGCCACCATGCCAGGCTAATTTTTGTATTTTTGGTAGAGACAGGGTATCACCATGGTGGCCAGTCTGGTTTCGAACTCCTGACCTGAGGTGATCCACCCACTTCGGCCTCCCAACGCGCTGTGATTAAAGGCATGAGCCACCGAGCCCAGACGTAGTATTATTATGTTGACTTGAATACATGCTCAGGTTTTGATATTCTTTTAAAATTCTTTCACATTCTGTCAGCATAATAATTTTAACTAAGATCAGTTTCACTATGAATTCATATAAGTCCTTCATTGGTTGAAAATGAGTGAGGAATGAGATATTCTGATTTAAAAATTTTCTGTTTAATGATACCTATTAAATTTTTAATTGGCTTCTACTGGAATAGGGAAATACAATTGGATTTTGCATCCAGCAATCTTACTGACCTCTCTTGAGTTCTCTGTGAAATAATTATTTTATCTGCAAATAATGAAAATTGCTCCTATTTGAATAAAAGTCTTATTTACTTAAATTAAACAATAAATTAATTAATATCTACTGCTTAACTAGTTAAGCCAGATTTGTTTTGTTTAAACTACCATGCTCTGTTGAAATTTTTCTTGAAGGTATTGTTTTATATAATATATGAGTGTTGGAATTGCTTGAATGATTAAGATCTCATCAGGGTAATAATTTTAAGTGTCAGTTTTCTTTATATTATAGGATTATGAATATACTATGGTACTCCACGGTGTAAAATTCAGTTTTCATCCACATAAATTGAGCTCTAATTTTGTTCTGGAAATTTTTCATACACATTTCATCTTCATTGCAGGCCACTGATATTTAGAATATTATTGCTATTTTTCTTTTCGAGGAAATTTAATGACAGGGTAGATTTTTTTTAAATTGCCCAAAACCTAACAGCTAGCCAGAGGGGACTTTTGAATTTTCATGTGTTAGTTCAATGACTTGGATTTTTTTTCCACTTAACATAATATCTAGAATGTTTAATATAAGGAAGAATTCTTAGGATTGATCTCTTTGTGAATATAAAGTGCAACCAGGCTTTCTGATTATAGGTGTTCAGGATCTTGATTTATTGAGCTGTAACTCTCTTGTTCTACACACAGTAGATAACTATTTATAAACACTGAAAGGTGTATGTGTGTGTTTATGTCTAAAGAGAGAGGAAGGTAGTGTTAAATATTAATCTGCTCCCCAACTCTAAAAATGTAGACTCTGATTTGTGGTCACAAGCATATTTTCTTGTTTGATTTCAAATTTCAGACTAGTGTTCCTTGCCCCTTAGGCTGCAGATGTAAATTTGTGGTCATGCATGCAGATGTGTAAATGCGTAAGTGTTGCCCCGGCAAAGAGTTGAGGTTATAATTTAGCCCTCACTGCCCCTTTGCTTTTGTGTGAATTAAAATAGTTAATATTGCAAAATCTTCATTAACTTTCATATTCAGAGCATGTGTAGAAATCCACAAAGTTAGCTAATTTAAAATCAGATTACTATTACACTCATAGTAAACTCATAGAGAGTGATCACTTAAAAGGCTGAAGTCCAGTCAAACACCTTTTTTTAAAGTGATGACAACATAAAAAATGAACCAGTGATGCCTCACCTTCTCAGATCTGTTCCATACGTGGTATTGTGGTAATACTGTGAGCACTGAAGTATTAAAACAGTTTTGTCTTGTGTTCTTTCATTCTGACAGGCCAGTGACATAATGTCGACAAGCCATCTCTGATAGATTCAAAATTAAAAGTGAATACACTGCCTCTTTTTCCTAGTTCACACTAACGGTGTTTGAGTCAACATGCTAATTTCACTGCTTCCAACATACAGTCCTCCCTAAGTCTGGGAATAGCTTGTGAGGGGCTTTTTATTTTCAGACTGCAAAGAACTGTTTGATCAAAGCCATATTACTTTGTTATTAAAGGAGAAGAATGGAGAGGAATCAGCGATCAAAGCAAAGACAAGTTTAGGATCTGAACTCTGAAAAGCAGTTTGCCAATAAATATATTAACTCTGTATACATGATTTAATATTTTCACAACAACATTAATCAGTTGATTTTCATAAACATACATGGACTGGGAGCATTAAGAATAGTAAAGGAAGAAATGTAAAATGCTCTGTGAATTGATTTTTAGTCCTATGCCACATTATACAGGCCCTTAAAGGAAGATAATAAGTTATATATAAATGGAACCAGACCTTATTGCCCTGGCAAATTTCTGTTAGTTTGTTTTTGTTTTTTCTGCAGCTATTTTCAGGAAATCAAAAGTTTTGCTTCTCTGGCTATATAATTCAAGACGATTCATTAGATTATTGCTTTTACAAAGATGCAAAAACTTTGAGGAGTTAGAAAATAATTGAGGTTGATTATTAGAGCACTTTGGAAGTATTGTGTTCATTGAGTTATTTAATCAGTGAAATGGTTACTAGAGCTTTCTGTGAGTTTGGCTTGTTTTGCTGTGTGTTAAGGTGTAGCCCTCGCCTTTTGACTGCTTGCACGCTAATTTGAAAAATTAGATTTACACCTATGAAACTGGGTAACAATTCTAGACAGTGGATGAGAAAATGATAAATGTAGGTAAGGATCGAGGACAGCAGCTTTCATCTATGTGTGTGTATATATTTGTGTGTATCTCTATATCTACACACAATGGTGTGTAAAACATACACATGTACGACATTTGAAAAAATGTTTTCTTTCAGTAAAATCCTACTGGAAATTCCAGTGCCTAGCATCCAGATGGGTTAAAAGCAGATATTTTCTGGACACTTCAAAGTTCAAATGATTGAGAACTATTTTTGTAGGATCAGTGAGGCTTGAGCTGAGTGAAAGATATGGATTAGAGGAGGTGATGAAGCCTTCTTTCTTGGGGAGATGTCTTTTGAATGGAATAAAATTTGAAAAATTGGAAGAGAGGAAAATGGAGCATATCAGAAGGAAAGAACATGATGAAAGTAGACATTTCGAGCCGGGAAAGAGTAGTGTTTTTGGACTGTGAGAAGACCAATGTGGTAGGAGTAGAGTTTATATCACTGGTTTATGAGGAGCCTGGGTTAGGGGAAGCCACGCTAACAGGAGCCACAAATGCCAGGCCTAGATTTTTCGAAGACTATCCAGGAGTCAGTAGTGTGTATATTCAGGAACCTTTGAAAATGGACATGACACAGTAGGATATCACATGCATTACATAAATGTGGAGTTGTAGGAGTAGGTTACTGTGCGAAATATAATCAGGGTAGGAGAAACCAGAGGGGTCTATTGTATTCTTGCATGCGCTTTTGGTAAAAGGTATACTGGCTTCAGCAATAGTGGTGCAGTTACCTTCATTTTAGTGATAAACTGAGTATACATCTTTTTTAGGCAACATTTTTAGTTCCAATTAAAAGTAACAAATGAATTATCCATTATAATTTCTTACAGTTTCCAAGGACTTACCCTCTCTTTCTCCCTCCCTTCTTCCCTTTACCTTTTCTATCTTCTCCCTTTCTTTCTTTTTCCCCCTTTCTTTCCTGTTCCCTCTTCCTTTCCTCTTTCTGTATCTCTTCCTACTATTTCTCTATCCCGGGCTTTTACTCATTATAAATGCTTAACTCGAATAATATAGGATTATATCCTCATGTTCCAGTAACATCGGAGTTCAAATGGGGAGAATGCAGGCAATTTTAAGATACATAATTTAAATAATGACAGGTCCCTACTTTTGCTCGTTTTCCAGGTAGTTTTTAGATACAACCTTTATTTGCTGTGAAACCTGGAACTATAATAAAATTTTGGCCAGATATTCACACTTAGTGGAAAACCCATCTTAACTCTAATAGTTGTGGTCCGTCTGCACCATGCCAATGACAGTCACATGAGTATCTCTGGATTTCTACTTCTACGGGTGCTGTTTATGTAAACCAGGTGATTATAGTGAAGGAATGACTTTGCCTTTGAAGCATAAATCACTACAAATTTCAACCTGTCCTGGACTTGTATCATCTGTAGGTGTTTGTTTTGTGAGTTACTTTGCATTTCATTCAGATACAGTACTATTGCTTTAGTATTCTAAGATTAATTCTGCTGAATTTGGGGGTCTAGGTCTCTATCATTTGTTTCGCTGATAGGCGCACAGTATTCTTTCTTCTTAACAATGAAAAGATTGAGCAGTGAAAGAAGACAAACGCTGACCAAGCTACACATCGATATTTATGTCAGCGTGCATGATCAAAGGTGTGATCTGAGTGAATCTAAACTTTTCAGCATGAGGAAATATGAAAAAAAGTGTTTTAGATATACAAAAAGTTTGCCTCACCATAATTATAATGCTTTTTCAATATATGTATTTACCAGTTGTTTAGTATATAATAAAGTTGTTATGAAGTTTTCCTGAAGTATAAGTTAGCAGCCAATTTTAGAGTGCAATTTTTAGTAAGTCATATCACAAAATAAACTATGTAGAATTGTCATAAAAATATAGCTATGTTTAGTTCACTTCTACTTCTGAAGTACTATTAGTTGTTTCACTTATGTAATTAAAGGAAAACATGTTTGCAGAGTCTAGAGCCTACAAATTCAAAACTGGTTATCATCATTTATTCAGCTCCCAGCGATTGCACACATTTGACCCTAAATGACAAAGTAAATGAAAGCCCTTTTTCAAAGTAATACAATCAGTTCAAAAAATATTGTGCTAATAAAGTTATACATTCTAATTGAAAGATTGATGGCAATCCATTTAGTTGTTACTAGGTTATTTGTGACAGACAGATGCAGAGTAACCTCATTACAGTCAGAATTGTGATGACTTGTAGCCGAGGAGAGGAATAAAGCTTTAAACCATTGTCACAGTCCATTTCCAAAATGTATTCAGAAGATGATTTAAAAGATAATATATGACCATTAAATATAAGTTTGAATTGGTTACCTAGGAGTGTTATTATAGAAGCAATGAAGTAATCATGTTTGATCCATAATTGGCCTACTTAAAATTCACAAATCAGATTTATAGATTCCAATTTGTGTAAGAGAAAAACAGTGCCAAATACCAGATTAAAAAGATTATCCCTTGTGGGTTGCTATTTGTAGTTGTTTTCTTCTTGATCATTAAATATATATTGGCTTATTTTAGACGTTTCTGTCCACAATCGCCAGTTCATGATAAATTATTCCGCAGTATTCATTTGTATGTTGTCCAGTAGTTTAAAGTCAGGCTTTCAGCATTAGTACTCAAGGGAACTCTATCAACATTTTGAAGTTATGTAGTTGACAAAAAGAAGGATGGAGATATATATATATATATATATATATATGTATGTATATTTTCCTTTGAAAGTTGCAGAAGTCTTTGTGGGATATATTTCATGTATATTTGATTTTGAAACTTCTTTTTTTCTTGAGGAATAACAATGTAGAAGTGTTGACCTACAGAAAGCTCTGCCTGCTCCTCATAGTCTTCCTGCTGCAATATTTGCATATATCTCTAACATTTCTTCTGTTCAGGAGCACTTGGTTTCAGATGTGATAATCCGGTCCTGTGCTTGGCATGTAACACTCATTTTATTTTCATCACTTCTCATTCATGGTGCAATCTCACACACAGTTGTCCTTGCTTCTCTCCTGTCTCAGCAGTTGCACTTTCTCTTACTCTTCTACATACTGAACTTTTTCTTGTGCTTCTCGCTATCACCACTATGTCTTTTATTATAGATATCTTTCACCAGGAATCCTTTTAGTATAGATTATTTTCCACCATGAATTCTAAAATTCTCTCCCGTTGACAAAAATACTTTTTGCAAGAAGGACTGTTTACAAACTTGAAGGAAGACTAATTCTATTTTTCTTAAAGTGGACTTCTCACAAGAAGATTTTAATTGTGTGGGTAAGTCAATGAAATATCTATTGGGTATTTCTTATCTGCTACTAAACTTAGAAAGGTATTCTTTCTAAGGTAGTGTCTCTACATAAAGTTGACATTTTGTCTTTCCTAATCAGGAAAATTAAGGCCCCATTCCCTTGTAGGCTGTATTATCAGTTAAGGCTAAAGTTTTGACTTGTCCAAGCAGATGAATTAAAAAGTATGTAATAATAGAGTCTTAACCAACAGAACACCAGTCAGTTGAGAGGTTGCATGTTGAGGTGAAAGACCAAGGACTGAAGTGGGAATGAAGGACCTTCCATTCAATCCTAGTTATAGATCATTTACCAAAAATTACTTATTAGCTATGTAAGGCCTCAGGCAAATTATTTAGTGTCTGAGTCACAGTTTTTAGCCTATAACATTAACCGGCTTTGATGGTTCTAAACTTACAAGAGTATGGTGATACTTATATTTCATAATTAAACATGATTTATTTATTTATGATTCATTAATATAGAAAATGTTTCAAAAATTGTACTTACTTTTCATTTATTTAAGCAAATGATTATGGGAGGCCTTCTAGATGTCAGGTGCACGTTCCGGTGTTAGGGCTATGTCAGTGAATAAGCTAGATAAAGGCTGTGGCCTCCTAGAGCTTATATTCTCAGTGCTTACCTTTTCAGTATAGAAACTTGAAACATATATGAATGTAAATACAGTAGTCCTTTCCTCATTGCTTTCTGGGGGCGCTACCCTCTCATTAGTCATTTAGTAGACCTCGTGGTTATCAGATAAAAAAAATGGTATATACTGTACAGTATAAGCTTTGGTACTATCCCTGGTTTCAGATATCCAGTGGGGTTTTTGAATGTATCCCTCATGGATAAGAAGGGACTACTGTATACAAAAATAAAACTATTCAAAATGTCACTATTAACAATATGTGGAGGACTAGTTTTTTGCACTTTTTTGTGTGTACTGTGTTTTGCAATTTTTTTTCCAGATTGCTGGTGTAGTCCATCTGTTTTGCTTATTTGTATGAATTTCATAGATATTTTCCCGTGTTATGTGTTTCTTCACCAAGATATTTAATAGTGGACCTTTCATCCCATGTTTCATGCTAATTTTCTTAATTCTTTGGTCATTGGATATTTGGGATGTTTCTAGTTTTTCAGGGTTGCATATGGATATATGAACTATGAAGAACATACTGTGATGCAAATCCTTTTGCTCATCCTTGATTATTTCCTTTGAATAAATTCATACAGTAGAATTACCAGTCAGTGAGTATACATATAAATTTAAACTTCCATCAAAAATATCTAAAAATTCAGGCTTACTCATTTCTTTTCCTTGGATATTTTCCTTTGCTAATATGATGGGTAAAAATATTATTGCATAATAATTTTACTTTTTATTTCTAATGAGGCTAAAAGCTGTCGTGTGAGTGTTGGCTTAATCTTTCTCTTTTTGTGAACTACCTGCTCTACGATATGAGCAAATATGCTCTAAAATATGTTTACGTGTTTTCCCCTTTTGGAGTGCTCTTTTTAGAAAATTTTAGAATTATCTTTTTTTCTACTTATTATTTCTTTATTTTTAGTAATAGTTATTAATTATTGCTAATTATGTGCCTTTATTTTTCAACTTTATTAAGGTATATGTGGTGTACAGTGGGATGTTTTGATATATGTACACATTGTACAATGACTAAATCAAGCTATTAGGTTGAGGCAAAAGTAATTGTGGTTTTGGACCATGAATTTTAAATCATTATAACTAGGCTCAAACACATCTTTATTAATCAAAATAGGAACCATTATAATCAACGCATTTTTGCCAACGAGAAATAAGTTTGTTTATTCCTGTAGCATAGAAATCTGTGATTCGAGATTCGACGAACTCTTGGAAAGCATTTTCTGCATTCCGCTGTTGTGGAAGCGTTTTTCCCTGTCAAAAGTTGTCAAGGTGCTTGAAGAGTGATAGTTGGTTGGTGAGAGGTCAGGTGAATATGGCAGATGAGGCAAAACTCTGTAACCCAATTTGTTCAACTTTTGAAGTGTTGGTTGTGCAAGGTGCGGTCAGGCGTTGCTGTGGCGAAGAATTGGGCCCTTTCTGTTGACCACTGCCAGCTGCAGGCATTGCAGTTTTTGGTGCATCTCATCGATTGGCTGAGCACACTTCCCAGATGTGATGGTTTTGCCGGGATTCAGAAAGCTGTTGTAGTTCAGACCGGCAGCAGGCCACCAAACAGCGACCGTGACCCTTTTCTGGTGCAAGTTTGGCTTTGAGAAGTGCTTTGGAGCTTCTTCTGGGTCCCGGCACTGAGCTGGCTGTCACCCGTTGTCACATAAAACCCAGTTTTCATCGCACATCACAATCAGATTGAGGAATGACTTGTTGCGTAGAATAAGAGAAGACAACACTTCAAATCGATGATTTTTTACATTTTCGCTCAGCTCTTGAGGCAACCACCGTGCGAGCTCTTTTACCTTTCCCATTTGCTTCAGCTGCCAAACAACCATAGAATGGTGGACATTGGGTTCTTCAGCAGCTTTTCATGTAGTTGTAAGAGGATCGGCGTCCATGAGTCCTCTCAGCTGGTGGTTGTCAGCTTCCGATGGCCGCGGCCACTGCGCTCCTCATCTTCAAGGCTCTCGTCTCCTTTGCAAAGCTTCTTGCATCACCACTGCACTTAGGTTCGTTAGCAGTTCCGGGGCCTAATGCATTGCTGCTGCTGCGAATGGTCTCTGCGTCTTTATGACACATTTTGAACTCGAATAAGAAAGTCGCTTGAATTTTTTTGTCTAACTTCATTTCCATAATCTAAAGTAAATATAGTATACACAGCAAGTAATAAGTAATTAGCAAAAAAAAATAAAGTGAGAAATGTGCATTAAAATTATATATAATATAACCACATTTATGACTTCATTCCAATACCAAACGGCAAATTTTAACAATGCAAAAACCGCAATTATGTTTGCATCAAGCTAATAATTAGCACATGCATCACCTCACACACGTATCTTGTTTAATGGTGAAAATATTTAAGATCTTAGCTATTTTCAAGTACATACATTATTATTAACTACAGTCACCATGCTTTATGGAGTTTTTATTGTTATGTACTTCAATGCTTGGTATATATGTAACCCATGATCCTCTTTTCATGCACCTCTGTGTGTGTGCATAAGGTTTTTCATTTTCTATATAGAAAAACTTCAAAGTAATCTCCATGATTTTCTGGTGATTACTTTAAAATTGAAACATATATGATTTTCCATCATTTATTTATTAATGATTTTGATATACTGACAGTATTGTTAGCATGCGTTATGTTGTGCAAACTTCTTTTGTTTACTAGTTATGGAAGTGAAATTTTTTTATTTCTCCTGTTTTTTCTTATTGGAGTATTAGAATTTCTTACTGCTTTTTCCTGTGGTATATATTATTGGATAAGTTTGGGACACTGCCAGCCAAAAGTGAAAATGGCATTCATGGGACTGAGATGTGCAAACAGATGGAGCATATTCTTTATGTGGGCATCATTTCTACCTTTCTAATTCTAATGGCTTGGTGGAACCTTAGGCCTACACTGGATCTTTGGTTGAAAGATGCTCCCCTCCACACATACACACAAACCCTTCCCTCTGAGGTATGCTGAAGGCATCTGAATTTTCTGCCTTAGTATTCATATTTTAGAGCAGGCAACCAAAAAGGCTATGTATAGGCAGGTTCTTTTAGCCTTCAGTATCTTGCTGTTTTATTGTGTTCTAAGGGCATTAAATGCTTCTAGATGAGTCTTATTCTCTCCAGATTTATTCAAATCTAGCATGTTTTTCATACAGATTACTTGGCTATATCCAGGTGGCATGTAAGTTTAAGATAGCTGCATAAGTAGTTAAAAGACTGCTAAGCAAAAAACAAAACAAAACAAAAAAAACCAAACCAAACTAAAACAAAATACCAATAGTAAAAGGAGATTTGAAGTCCTTAGGAGATACTAAACCTGCCAATAACATAAGGGGAAATATATAACCTTCAAGAATCCATAAATATGAAAGTAAGTGATTGGTAAGCTCTAAACTCAATGAGGGTAGGAACTATGTATTTCTTTAAATTAAAAAACTCTGTAACATGTACTAAAGTGTCTAGGATAGTTACCAATGCTCCATAAAATGTGTTGAATGAGGATAGCATAGTCTCCATTCTCTTTTTATAATTTACTTTTGAGATTAGGGAATTTAGGAAATATTCTTTTGTTTATCAGATTTGACAATTTAATTTTTAAAATAATTAATTGGAAGAAAATTATTACAACTCTCTGGTAAAGTGTTTATATATGTTTGTGGGTAGCTTTGTTGTTTTAAAAGAGTAATATTCTAAAATAGTGTCATTAAAATAGGGAAAATACATTATTATAAAGTGATTTGAAATCAGTCATTTAAAATATATTTAAATTGGATTAATTTGAGTGCATGTTTTCCTTTAGGATAGGACCTAATATATTGCCATGGCTCACTCTTAAAATTATGAGAATTAAAAGAAGCTTATTATAATCTTTACCCACAAAATGCATATGATTTATTATAGGGTCGTGATTTTTATCCAACACTCTTGTACTGAATGATGATGTTTAATAATACTGTAATACTGTATGTCAGAAGATTTATTGTAGTTTTAATTTCTCTGAGCCAAGAGACAGAGTACTTGGATGCATTTTGGTGGTTATTGACTGATAAGCAATACAATGACCCTACATAGACCTCACTGGTAAATGTTTCTCCAACTCTCTCTGATTAATATGTGTTTTTTTGGTGTAATATGTCAACTTTATCAGATTTAAATTTATCATTAAACTAGCTGGTAGTTTCAGCTCATGGAAAGGCTATTTTGTCTGAGCTATCATATTTAAAAAAATACTGTATACCACAAGGAAGGTCCTTATGAAGAAAAGTCATTCTTGATTACTGTTTGATCAACCAAAAATGTCTCTATAACATTAAATGAGATAGATGAACTGTAGAACTGTAGACTTTGAAACTTTCAACTCTTGCTAAGAGATGAGTAGAAGTTTCCATTCACTAGAGTCAGTAAATCTCTTTTGGCCACTGATTTTTTTTTTTTTAAGTATAGGAGTCTTTATTCTCTAGAGTGTGAAAATGTCTACAAGAATGTGAGGCACTGGAAAAATGAAGATTACTAAAGGTGGAGAATAATTCTTGTAAACCATGCTTGGTAAGTTTGCAGTATTTTTGGGTTTAATTCAACAAACACGTTTTTTTTTTTTGAGACGGAGTCTGGCTCTGTCGCCCAGGCTGCAGTGCAGTGGCCGGATCTCAGCTCACTGCAAGCTCCGCCTCCCGGGTTCCC
>NW_012123820.1:9533737-9539203 GCF_000951035.1 Colobus angolensis palliatus | reverse complement strand
AGTTTTTTTTTTTTTGTATTTTTAGTAGAGACGGGGTTTCACCGTGTTAGCCAGGATGGTCTCGATCTCCTGACCTCGTGATCTACCCGTCTCGGCCTCCCAAAGTGCTGGGATTACAGGCTTGAACCACCGCGCCCGGCCAACAAACACGTTTTGAACATCTTCTCCATGTTAGGCAGTGTGCTAGGTTGAAGGTTTACAGAAATGAATGTATCTTAAGAGAAAGATGAGTGGAGAGGAGATGTTTATGGTTGCTCCATGTGAAATAGTCAAGCATGGAAGCTGCTGTATAAATGCTCCACATACAGTAACTAGAATAGGAGCATCTAAATAACTTCTAACTTCCTGCTTCTTGTAATCTTCAGTACATCTCTGTGCTTATTTATTTATACAGAAAAATGCATAATAGGACATTGTGTGGCAATTATGGTTTATAAGTACAGTGTCAAAGTTTTTTGGGGGTCATTGGGAGCAAAAAGCTATTAGAGAGTTGAAAGGCAAACACGTATTATGGAATAAAAATTTTCCATTTTTTGTCAGGTAATATTTTGAGAGGGTAGTGATGAGGCCACCAGGGAGGAAGAGAATCAAACATATATGTGATTTTCAAGGTAGCCAAAGACTCTGGAACCCATATTGTCCCATTTCTATGAATTGCATCATCCCTTTGTTAAAATCACTGAGCTAACAATGAGATTTCACTCAGGGAAATCAAATAACAACTCTGTTACGAACTTTGAAACCATCAAAAGAAATCTTGACATTATATTTACCAAATATTTGAAATCTATGTATGAAACAAATTATGATTAGGAAAGGAATTATGTGGATGTAAAGAACTGTGTATTTGCAAAAGACAAAGATCAATTTAGTACTCTGCTCTATTAAAACACATTCCATCCTGGGATTCCTTTAGTTTTTATGTTTATTCCTAGTGAAAATTCGCTCTGTAATGTTGCTTGGTATTTTAAAATAACATTACTAAGAAAATTGGACATACTTGGTAGTACACAGGGATAATTTCTAAAATTCAATTATAAGTATTTACAAAATATAGTAACTTTTAGTATCCTGCCATATTTGTTTGTCATATATGTTGCGAGAGATGTCATTTTCTTATCTCTTTATTTTATTCAGAAGGAAATAAATCTGATGATGCTCATATATTTTCAAAATTCCAAGCAAAATTGTTCAGAAAAACAGGTGAAAACAACTGAAGTTTATTCTGTTTTATTTCCCAAAGTTGTATCATAGAAACATAAAAACAACCTGACCAACATGGAGAAATCCTATCTCCACTAAATATACAAAACTAGCCGGGCGTAGTGGTGCATGCCTGTAATCCCAGCTACTTGAGAGGCTGAGGCAGGAGAATCTCTTGAACCTAGGAGGCGGAGGTTGCTGTGAGGTGAGATCACACCATTGCACTCCAGCCTGGGCAACAAGAGTGAAACTCCGGCTCAAAAAGAAAAGAAAAGAAAAGAAAAGAAAAGAAACATAAAAACAAGGATAGGCGATCCTTGTGAGAAAATGCTTAAAAGTTATTTCCACAGTCTTCTGTACTTTTTCTCCGTGATAGGTAACCTTTTAAAAACCAAGAGAATTAAAAAATATACCACATATTTGACTTTTTATTTTTGTAGTACTGATTTCAGTCAAAGCATTCTTGAAAAATTTAAAAACACATTTGTGACTTTTAACCTACTAATCTATTCTTCTAAGACAGCATAACAAGAATACCTTGCTTTCAGGTATCTGGGATTATGGTACCACAACCAGGAAGGAGAAACTGAAGGATAAAGGTTAACTTATGATTGGGTTTTCTCAAGAAAGTTCCAGTATTGGCACAGACATAGGCTATATCTACACCCTTTTCAATTATAAACCAACAGCTCTGCCGTGAGGATATCGTGAATGTTCACATCTTTACCTGTCAACACTTCTGAAACCCTTTCAGCACCCTGTGTCTCAGTCTATTCTCGATCAAAGCATGACCTGCTCACTAAAGCTTTCGTAAGATAATAATTTAATAAGAAACTCCCAGCCAGAAGACAAAGGAGAAGATTGTGAAGGAGGCCACTGCTAATTTCCCTCCCTACATAATCAGATCAGCACAGCTATCCAGCCAGGACTCATAACCCTTAATAAGTCACTCTACTCGATTAAGAGAAATTGATTTTCCTCTGCTGCGGATCATAGTGATTATGATAAATATGGTATCTGCCGTTCACTGTGCTCCCCCGCCCACCCCCGATGGCTGCCCGTGTCCATCTGTCTGCAGGACGGCAGGTAAACGAGCTAGAGAGATGACGCCGTGTCATTAACTGCAGTTGGTATCAGTCCTTTGACAGCTGTGGAATTGAGTGGTTCCGTAGATCAGCCCGTCATAAGATGCTTGTGCAGCAATTACACCTCCTGACAACACCACCAGCAGCCTTCAACATGCAAAACTCCTGGGTTGCGATTTTTAATTGGAAATATGGAAAGAAAACAGATAGGTGGGAATGACTGCGGTTTTAACTCTAGTTTTAGGATATGAAGAGTGATGTGTAGAGGCCAAAGGGCAACATGCTACCTTCACTAGATTCTAACTGGATCCTAAAGTTATTTGGAGTCTATGGTGGGTATGTCTTATTTTGATCTCTGTCATCAAATCTAGATTTCCAGAGAAATCAATCTCTTTTCAATTTAATTTAATTATTATTATTATTATTATTATTTTGAGACAGGGTTTCTCTCTGTCACCCAGGTTGGAGTGCAGTGATGTGATCTCTGCCCGCTGCCGTCTTGACCTCCCAGGCTCAGGTGATTCTCCCACTTCAGCCTCCTGAGTAGCTGGGATTACAGGCGTGTGCCACCACACCTGGCTAAGTTTTTTGTATTTTTAGTAGAGAAGGGGTTTTGCTACGTTGCCCAGGCTGCTGTTGACCTCCTGGAATCTAGCAATCTGCCTGCCTTGACCTCCCAGAGTGCTGGGATTTACAGGCATGAACCACCACGCCTAGCCACGATATCTTAATACATTAATGTTGACTGTAGAAATGTTTCTGCCCTTTCTTCTCACTTACCTGAAGAATCTTGAAGGAGTTGGTTTTATTTTGAATCATTTTCCATCACTGTACATCATTCAATAGTGCTTGATATTTTAACATCAGTAAATAAACAAACAAAAAAAACAGGAAAGTAATATATTCTGTCAGAGCAGAATTATTCTAACTGCTTAAAGTTTTCATATAAACTTTCCATGTAGCATGTTGAATGTTTGTTTCTATAATTAAAAATACCTAAGATTATTGACTGGATATCTAAAAGGGATTTTATATAGCACAGTACATAGAGCAGCAATAATAAAGGTGTGGTTTTTACTTTTTGCCTTTGTGAATATTTTGGGTTTGGGACATGGTTGTGCATATTTCCTGTTTCTATATTCTACACATAATGTGGATTACAGAATGACAAATTATAGAAAGACCTGAAACATTATTCTTAACTACGGAGGCAGTAGAGTAATTAAGGAGACACTGAAAAGAGACTTCAGAATTCTTTTCATAAAATAATAGATTTCTTTCTCTTGCTTAAGGTTTTTCTTTGGCCTAAGTCTTGGATTTTTATAAATTAGCTTTATCATTAAATACCAATGTAGTATTTTTTAATGGTATACTAAATTGTTGCTCCATTTGTGACTATATTCTAATTGTATTAGGGAAAATTAATTTTGTTAATGCATATCTTTTTCTATATATGAATGAGAAAGGGCATACATTTTGCTTTTTTTATTTCTATTTTTTAGAAATAGGGTTTTGCTCTGTCACACAGGCTGGAATGAAGTAGTGCAATCATAGCTCACTACAGCCTCAAACTTGTGAGAAGTAATCCTCCAACCTCAGCCTCCCCAGTAGCTGGGACTACAAACATGTGCCACTACACCCAGTTAATTTTTTTTTTTTTTTCCCCAAGACCGAATCTTACCCTGTCACCAGGCTGGAGTGCAGTGGTGTGGTCTTGGGTTGCTGCAACCTCCACCTCCCTGGTTCAAGTGATTCTCCTGCCTCAGCCTCCCGAGTAGCTGGGACTACAGGCACGCACCACCATGCCCAGCTAATTTTTGTGTTTTTAGTAGAGACAGGATTTCACCGTGTTGGCCAAGATGATCTCGATCTCCTGACCTTGTGATCTGCCCGCCTCGGCCTCCCAAAGTGCTGGGATTACAGGCCTGAGCCACTGCGCCCAGCCACATCCAGTTAATTTTTTAAATTATTTTTTGTAGAGACAGGGTGTTGCTATGCTACCCAGGCTGGTCTTAAACTCCTAGCCTCAAGCAGTCCTCCTATTTTGGAATCCCAGAGTGCTGGGACTGCAGGAGTGAGCCTCTGCATTCAGCCTCTTTTCTAATTTTAAGGATGAACTGGAGAGTTTCACTTTATTCTCATTACTCTTATTGCAGAGTCTAATCTCCTTTAAAGTAACTAGTGTTGCTACTTCTTAGCTTTTCTCAAGAAAAGAAAGCCATCACACTGGAATTTAATGATTTTTTAATCTATTTTAAAATTTATTTGATTATCTTTTTTTTTGTTTTGTTTTGAGACAGGATTTGGCTCTTGTTGTCCAGGCTGGAGTACAGTGGCACGATCTCGGATCACTGCAACCTGCGCCTCCCAGGTTCAAGTGATTCCCCTGCCTCAGCCTCCCGAATAGCTGGGATTACAGGCATGCACCACCACACCCGGCTAATTTTGTATTTTCAGTAGAGCCGGGGTTTCTCCATGTTGGTCAGGCTGGTCTGGAACTCCCGACCTCAGGTGATCTGCCCGCCTCGGCCTCCCAAAGTGCTGCGATTACAGGCGTGAGCCAGGACGCCCGGCCGTATATATAACATCTTAAGCACATTTAATTTTTCTTTAATTTGCATTTAACTTTTTGTCCCTTGAGAAATAACAAACAAAATGATGATAAAAGTTGTGAAAACTCTGGCTCTACTCCCACTGATTTTGAGGGACATTCTCCTCCTGTTATCCAGGGGATTCTAATTGTACAGTCTGTTGAGCCCAGACAAGTCTGTGCTTGAGAGAAACTCTCCAAATGGCTGCCTGCCTGTAAGAGACAGCAAGGAAATGCAAGGGAGGCGACACATTTTGTTCAGTTCTATCTGTGTAAGCCTGAAACTTTATGTGTAGAAATACAGCCAAATATATTCATAATCATCTCTTAGAGCTTGGCCCTCCCAGTATCTTCAGTTCTGTGACCTAGATAAGGAAGGTCATTGGTGCAGCCCTTCCAAGCAAACGCAGTTAAATTTAAGAGAATTTTTTTTTTTTTTTTTTTTGCAATATGCCAGCCCTAGTGCTAAATCTGTAATATGATGACCGCTCTTACACTCGTTTGAATCTGACCAACTACTGGGAACTTTCCTTCGTATTATCCAAAGAATTTCTCTTGCAATTCACTCTTTCTTAGCTTTTATAATAA
>NW_012123820.1:9527403-9533687 GCF_000951035.1 Colobus angolensis palliatus | reverse complement strand
TTTTTTTTTTTTTTTTTTTTGCAATATGCCAGACACAGTGATAAATGTGTAATATGAAGATCGCTCTGACACTCGTTTGAATCTGACCAACTACTGGGAACTTTCCTTCGTATTATCCAAAGAATTTCTCTTGCAATTCACTCTTTCTTAGCTTTTATAATAAGAGTTGATTATTTGGAAGTGTGGTCCAATTATCCTTACCAGCACTATAAGCAGTTTTTGTTTCTCACTAGTTTTCATTTGCTTTTCATTTTTTGCAATGAAACTCATCACAAGCTATTGACCTACTACTATTTTAAGTTAAATTGACCTACTGCAATTATTAAGTCTATTTTATTCGTGATTATATTTTGTGAAAATACAATTAATTGCTCCTATTGTCAATGATAGTACAATGGATCATGATTCCTACCACACATTGTTAATTTACCAAACTACTTAAATCTGATTTATGGATTTTTTTTCTCGATAGTAGTTTAGATGCCATCGTCCCCAAGATGTTGAGAGAATCATGAACAGAGAAGTTCCTTTCAAATGAAAAATGCAATTGTCACAGAATCTCTAGTGTATCCAGGTTGGAATATTCAAAAATATATATTCTTATTAGAGAGACGTCATGGGATGTGGTCAGCAGGAAAGAGAGACACTCATTGTGAATAGATACAAGGATTCACATATGTCTAAAAGCTTTTCCATAAAATATGCAGAGTGAGTTTTTAAAACTTTTTTCCTCTTTATCCCTTGTTTAACGTTTCGTTTTAGTTCTAAGCCAATCGTACAACTAATAACAGATATGAAAAGACTTGGGATAATTGTCTCTGTGTTCTTTGTGCCATAATTTAAAGTGGCCAGAAGCAAGCAAGTGGAATAAACAGGACAATTGCAGAGCTTATGGAGGATTAGGCCAATTGCAGGCTTCCACACTTAGGGAGGAGAAAACATCCTCATGAATATGAGATTGGAAGTGTCTAGCTGTGAGAAAGGAAAACAAAAAACAACAAACAAGAAAAAACCCACGTCTGGCTCTGGCTCTGTGCTGTAAGCACGAGGGTCTCTGTGCTAGACCATGACTTAGCAACTGCGCTGTTTTTAAAAGTATTTGTGTTATAAGAATTTATTATGTAATTATATTCTATTAAAGGTAAAATAGGAGCAATCTGGCCAGTTCTAATCACTGAATCTATAGGACAATTTGAGTTGAGATGAAACAAAAACAGCATAGAGGAAAATGTTAAGAGTTTAAAGTTAATGTTATTGACAGTTAATCTGATTATGCTTAAGACTGTGGAGTGGGAGACAAGCTGCTTCCCACTTCCCGATTTAAAAAAATTGAAAAATTATATTTTATATAAATTTCTGATGTTGAAAACCTTGTATTATACCCCCCAAATCTGAATGTTTTAACAAAAGGAAAGATCTCCTTCCATGCACTTTATTCCATTAATACATTCCATTCATATTTGAATATTATGAAATTTTAAATTCAATAGTGGATTGTACTTGGAACAGTTCATCAAGCCAGCCATTTACCTAGGGTGTTTTGATACTAAGCAGCCTTGCAGCTGTTTTCAGAGCCTACTAATAAAAATATGATTTACTGCCTAAAGTTTCTTTTTGAATCCTGCATTCCTTGTCTGATTTGGAAGTGTGGTATATAACACAGATAAGAAACCAGGTCAAAGTTAACAGTTCATAGCTGTGAAGATCAGTGCATGCTCATGGCAGAACAATTTTCAGAGCATGTTGGTATTATTGCCATTTTGCACTTTCCAATAAAACGTTTTGTTCATGTAGTCTGCATCTTCTGCATTCAGGCTTTAAAATGACCTTTCATCCCCACTTTCTCTGAAGTTGGACAGCAGCCGCAGTAGCAGCTGCCTCTTTAGTCACTTTGCTTCCCCTCATTTTGATAATTATGAGCAAAGGTCAATCATTTTCCCATCAAGGCAAATCCTGACAACCCCACATGTCAGAGCCTAAGTTATAGAGGACATGCTTGTCAACACCAAAACTCAGAGAGTATATCTTTACCTCCTCATGACCAGCTGAAAGTCAAAACCCTACTGCAAAGCAGAGGCAGGAGGGGATGAGGGAAGGGTGGCTGTTTGCCCTGACTTTGTCAACTGCAGACATAGTTCCAGGGAGATTTTTGTAATTTTAAACTCTATAAATGAACAATTACATTCCACTTGATAAACATGAACTGTGAGCATCCTGATTGAATGCAAATGCTTCTGTTAGCAGCATGACCTTGTAGTGCCTTAGACGGAGAGACTTTAGTTTTATTGTGGCGATTGTTCTTAAACCTAGCTGAGTTTTTTAGATTAAGATTAAATGTTTTAAAGCTGGGAGGGTGGGCAAATAATGATCTTTAAAAATAATAACTAGATTCTGGGTGAACTAAAAGTCTGGCTAGGACCACTATAAGAATACAGACCCTCAATTCAGTTCAGTAAACACTGAAGGGATAAGGAGGATACATTTTATTTATATTATGAAATTTGAGATTAAATTTGCACTGCTCAGATTACATCAGACATTGATTTACATTCAATTGCATAATACCTCCCAGTATCCCTAGAATCATCATTCAAAGAAATACGCATTATTGAGTATGGTGGTAACTGGGTGCTGAAAGCCTAGGTCAAGCAAATCACAGAACCGTCTGCAGTGGAGAGTTTGTGCTCCAGGGATCCTAGGGTATCTGAATTTCTGACCATCTATCAACGTATTACCTGCATGTACCTTCAGTACTCCCAACACTTTGTCCTCCCAGAATATGATGTGAGCTTAAAATTTAGCTCAGGGTCCCAATTTAATACCTACTCATGGCATCCCTTTCTTTATATATTCAAACATTTCTGTAAAATTCTTTGGATAATTTTATTACAAATACTTTTTGAGGGCTTTCTGTTGCAAAGAAACATGTAATAACTCTTCTTTTTCTTGTTAGAACAATAATAAATCCTCCTATACAGTAAATCATTACCTCCTCACTTCTCACTTGTTTAAATCGAAATTTTTATTTACTGCATTCTATGAGTGTCAGATAGTGAGTTACTTACAAGTATGCTGTGATAAATTGATAATAGGACGGTCATTCTCAGGATGAAATAAAACATTACTTTCCAAGAAAGTTATGACCCAGTGTGATAATTCAGGATTACAAAGAAAGTGTATGAAGTATTTCCTGACATGAGCAATGTAATCTGATCTTACAGCAAGTAATATTTATCCCAGATTCTTGAGAATTAAAGTCTGCATAGAAATGTAATGAGTTGTGAGTCTGATTCTGTGTTCTAGCTGAGCAGTACTTATTCTTTCCTTTATATGTGAAGTTAGAACGTACATATGAAGCCCATATAGTAGGCTTATAACAGATGCACTTATTTTATAAACAGCCATATCCTTGGACATATATCTCTTCAGGCAGAAAGACCTACTGTTGGTCACTCTCCTAAAGACCATTGCTTTGCGTGTCTTCTGCTCTGGTCTGTTGCCTTGGTGCCTACATTCCAGTTGTTCAGCTTCCATGATTCCCAGAAGGGAGTCAAAGGCTGGCAAATGCACAGGTGTTTTGTCACCTTTCTTACATCCTACCCCCTCTCAGTTATTCATTATGGTAATAGCACTTCGTGATGTGCAATTTCTGGATTTATGACCCATTCTTGATAAGCGGGAATCCGGACTGCGTGTGCATCTTTGATAAGGTTCTAATTGGATAGCAGTGACCTTTCTGGATGTAATTCTGGGAGGAAGATTAAAAAGCAGTCCAGAAAGTGACAGGTTTGGGACAATAACGTATGAATTCGGCTCTGCTGGCAGGCAAGAGATGTAAGCTGTGATAAATTAGAGGCAAACCAAACAAGCTTACTGAATGATTTTTCATTTCTGTTACATCCTTGGGTAAAAGTCTATTGTAGGAATTGCACTAATACTACTGTATTCCTCTAGCCCTGTGTTAAGACTACTTGTTTACTAACTGCAGAAACTGGCAAATTCTTCCGTTAATGTAGTTTTACAGTAACCAAAGACTGCATACTCAATTAAAAATAGGGGCTCCATTTTGCATACTTGTGCTGTCTTATACACTGAACAGTCAGTGAGCATTTGGAAGAGAGTCATCTAAACTCATAAAAACCTCTCTCTCTGTGTGTGTCTCTCTCTCCTTCCATCCCCTTTCTCATATTCATATGAAAAGCTATTAGAAATTTCCATATATACACCCAAATCCTGAGGACACCTTTAACAAATTAAGAGATTTAAAGATGGATTCTAAAAGAGAATCCATTTAACAAGGTAACTTGTTAATACACTGTCATTAATACTCTTCTGTATTTGATAAAATCTTAAACTCTTAATATATTTTCCATGTTGAATATATAGCAGAAATACACTGGTGTAGATAATTATGTTTATTACATATTTAAAGGATAAGAACACATACACTGACGTGCAAGCACATGAACCCCTTCAGAGAAAGCCTGACAAAGATTTGTTTTCCTCCAAAGTGATACTTCTGAGGGGTGCTAATATTTAATAACCTAATCTTAAGGACATTACTATAATAAAGGCTAAAAAGCAGTTTTGTCAGGTGGCTTTGTAAATCTGTCTTCTTTGCTATTGGAGCCTATTGCTTATACACATATGGAATACAAAATAAATTGTCCATGTAGCAGGTAAATCAATACGTGGGTGTCCCTACCAGGACTGATCATGGGAGGAGTTCCGTCACCACTGGCACATGGGTGCATTCAGGGTGCACAGGGCCTATTACTTCTGCGTCTGCCATTAGAGGGAGTCCTCTAGAGCTTGCTACAAGGGGAGGAGGAGGCAGCTACCTCTTCTGAGGGCCTGAGGTAGGTCAGACACCAGGCTAGGCATGTGCACGTAGAGTTCTGTTCCAGCCTCAGTGCAACGCAGGGACCTGTCGCTAGAAGTCCTGTTTTTACAAGTGAAAAGACAAATGTGTCTCCCTACCACTTCCTCAGCACAAAGTCGGCACCCAGCAGTCACTCTGTCAATGGAAAACAAAATGAAGAAGGCCGAGAGAAATGAAGTAACTCACCTAAGATTGTACTGATTGAAAGCTCAGCAAATCCAGATTTGAGTCGGACTCTGTGTGTCTTAACACAAGCAAACAAGCCAATACACAGAAAGCAAACTGCCAGCTGCAGTACCTTATGACAGTTTTGCAACTTACCTGCCAGACACCATTTTGTTAGACAACAGCTTTTTTTTTTTTTTTGAGACAGAGTTTCCCTCTTGTTGCCCAGGCTGGAGTGAGCGGCACCATCTGGGCTCACTGCAAGCTCCGCCCCTCGCGTTCCCTCCATTCTCCTGCCTCAGTCTCTTTAGTAGCTGGGATTACAGGCCTGCGCCACCACGCCCGGCTATTTTTTGTATTTTTAGTAGAGAAGGGGTTTTGCTACGTTGCCCAGGCTGCTGTTGACCTCCTGGAATCTAGCAATCTGCCTGCCTTGACCTCCCAGAGTGCTGGGATTTACAGGCATGAACCACCACGCCTAGCCACGATATCTTAATACATTAATGTTGACTGTAGAAATGTTTCTGCCCTTTCTTCTCACTTACCTGAAGAATCTTGAAGGAGTTGGTTTTATTTTGAATCATTTTCCATCACTGTACATCATTCAATAGTGCTTGATATTTTAACATCAGTAAATAAACAAACAAAAAAAACAGGAAAGTAATATATTCTGTCAGAGCAGAATTATTCTAACTGCTTAAAGTTTTCATATAAACTTTCCATGTAGCATGTTGAATGTTTGTTTCTATAATTAAAAATACCTAAGATTATTGACTGGATATCTAAAAGGGATTTTATATAGCACAGTACATAGAGCAGCAATAATAAAGGTGTGGTTTTTACTTTTTGCCTTTGTGAATATTTTGGGTTTGGGACATGGTTGTGCATATTTCCTGTTTCTATATTCTACACATAATGTGGATTACAGAATGACAAATTATAGAAAGACCTGAAACATTATTCTTAACTACGGAGGCAGTAGAGTAATTAAGGAGACACTGAAAAGAGACTTCAGAATTCTTTTCATAAAATAATAGATTTCTTTCTCTTGCTTAAGGTTTTTCTTTGGCCTAAGTCTTGGATTTTTATAAATTAGCTTTATCATTAAATACCAATGTAGTATTTTTTAATGGTATACTAAATTGTTGCTCCATTTGTGACTATATTCTAATTGTATTAGGGAAAATTAATTTTGTTAATGCATATCTTTTTCTATATATGAATGAGAAAGGGCATA
>NW_012123820.1:9463438-9527353 GCF_000951035.1 Colobus angolensis palliatus | reverse complement strand
ATCTCCTGACCTCGTGATCCGCCCGCCTCGGCCTCCCAAAGTGCTGGGATTACAGGCGTGAGCCACCGCGCCCGGCCCCACAGCTTTTTTGAAGTATAATTCATGTACCACACAATTTATCCATGTAAAGTGTCAGACATCACTTTATATTTTATACTTATTATTAAATCAGCATATATAAAATCATAATGCCTCTTCTTTTAGCTGTGTTTAATCCTTACGGACTGAAGACCTGTTCATTTTTAACCTAAATAAAGAAAATAGTCGAGGATTTTTTTTCACTTGAAATCAGTAGTGCCTATTTTTGCTAAATATTTTGATTCCTAATTATTGCTATTCTTCCAGCATTTCTCTGACATCCATCATTTCTTACCCATTTTTTTTCATATTTTTTACTATATCAGTGCCTTCATATTTTTACCATACTGGTGTGTCAGGCACTGGGACTGTTCCTAGAAGCACTAGACTAGACGTTTTGCTACCCTATTCCACTCCCTAAACTTATTGACATTTAATTGTCCTAAAACATTTACTTTCTCCATGACAGGTGCTATTCTTAAAATAAGTTATATCAGGTAAAATTAAAAAGAAAGGCCTTCGATGACTGTCAGTGTCCTGCATGATCCGATCTTACCTTGTTTAGACAACTTTTCCTTTCGTAATTCCTATCCAAAAAATGCCTTTTCTACGCAGACCAACCACTTACTGTCTCACTTACAGTAATGTTTATTTCTAACTTTGTGGCTTATCTGACTTGTTTAACCAGTTAATTGTCCCTTTTACTTCCCTAATAAATATGACCCAGGATGAGAATTAAATAGTATTTCCTTTATTAAGTCTTACTCTCCCACACATTCTCCTAATACCTTTGCCTGCCTTGAAATCCTACTGGGCTTGCAATTTGTCCCCCATATTTAACTCTTGGCAGACAGTGGTCCCGTATTTTTTTCCTCATGAGTATTTCATATATGGACATCTTGACTCTCGAACAATTTTAAATTTCTTGAGAATCTATTCCATTCCTGATTTCTCCCCCAGCAGCTTTCTACCCTCTTTGCAGTATGTTCTTCTTAAAATAATATGTTTTGGTTTGTCTCAACTATATATAAAATGCACATGCATATGTATATAGTTTTGTTTGAAAAGAAAAAAGATTTACAATTTATTTAAACTTTGTAAACTTCAAATAAAATATTGAAGCAACTACATGAACTCACATTTGAAAGGACTCTGCTGATGAAAAATATGACAAGTATATGGCACTGGGGTTCCAATGTAAAGTTAATCACTAATTTTTAGAAATTAACCTGACTGAGAGAAGGAGGTGTAGATAAGTAGATTTTCATGAATTCCAAGATACATGCTTTTGTGATAAACTTAAATATAATTTTGTTTGCCATCAGGCCTCAAATACCAGATAGTTGTGGGCCTTGTGAAATAATTTTTTATTAATGCCTTGCCAAGTGGAACATGATGATAAAAATGGACAGTTGCTATTTCTCTCATCATTTTTTGTCTTTATCTCTCTAAAGGTAAAAACATATATTATGATAGGAAGTTGTGAGTGGCCCTGGCACATTTTTTTTTTGTCATTTGCTTTTAAATGTTAACATTAATATTGTATATAATGAAGGTACTTAGATTCAAATTGAAATGAATAAAGTTAATTGGCTTTGGCCCGGCGCGGTGGCTCAAGCCTGTAATCCCAGCACTTTGGGAGGCTGAGACGGGCGGATCACGAGGTCAGGAGATCGAGACCATCCTGGCTCACACGGTGAAACCCCGTCTCTACTAAAAATACAAAAAATGAGCCGGGCGAGGTGGCGGCGCCTGTGGTCCCAGCTCCTCGGGAGGCTGAGGCAGGAGAATGGCGGGAACCCGGGGGGCGGAGCTTGCAGGGAGCCAAGATGGCGCCGCTCACTCCGGCCTGGGCGACAGAGCGAGACTACGTCTCAAAAAAAAAAAAAAAAAAAAAAAAAGTTAATTGGCTTTATACCTGGCTTACAGTTTGGAGTCTCTATGATAGATACCTGGAGAGTGACTAGTGTACTTGAGCTGCGTGTGCGTGGGCTGAATGGATAATGTGAAGATTACATTTTTGTGGGAGTCCGACAAAGGAGTTCTAAGTAAAAGTGGCCTGTGAGCCTTAAGAAAGTATTAAAATAAAATAAGATGAAAATTGATTTCTGAGAAACATGTTTGAAGTTTGAACCTTCTGGCTGTAACAATTATGGTTAACAAAAAATGTATATTTATATTTTCAAGGATATTACTGTAATTCCTTGTATCTAATGCTCTGAAAGAACTGCCATGTTGTAAGTCATGCCTTTCAGCTTGTTTGTTTTTTGTTGTTGTTGTTTTTATGACATGAAGTTCTAAATAACTTTGTACAATTAACAGAGACATTATTTTTAAATGTTAGCTAGGCTAGGTTAATATTGTTTAGGATTTTATGTGTTTTAACATATTCCCGCATACTCTAAAAATTAAACAAACTTTAGAAGTATGATGGATCTAGTGAGGTAGCACTTTTCTTGGCTTAATGTCATTTTTTTTTTTTACCTCCATCACACATCAACTGAATGAGATAATTGATGGAAAGACTTGAAATAAGTATGGCATAAACACATCAGTGTATCTGTTGCTAGAAAAAATGTTTTTCTGTCACAGTAAATGCCATGGTAAAATTCTGATTTTCTAATTAATATTCTCTCATGTTAACAATCTAACGGCATGCTTATGCATTTGTTCTTAAGTCCAGTGTGACATTAGTGCTGTTTGTTCATTGAACATTGGCTGTGGTCTGAGACACTTGCTATCTTGAGTTTCTGAGTTGATGCTGTCATGCTCTTAACCTGCCTAAGGTGGTGATTAGAAAGCACAGTTACAGCCGCTGCTCAAGTCATCTGAAAATTTCCTTCCTGCTACTTAAATGTTACAGGGTAGAGGCCATTAGTTCTTCTACAAGCTACAAACGCCCAGCCTGCTGCCGTGTCATGAAGCCAGAGACATCAAAAAGCCACCTGCTGACCCTCGCTATTGTCTGGGCTTGTCGTCTTCTATCAGTAGTGTGCCACAATCAGCGAGATACACATGCACCTTCTGCCTGCTCAGGCTGCGGCGGCCCCTGCTCCCTGCACCTGTTTGCTTATACAGGAGCTGTGCGTGTTTGAATTTAAATCGACACAGGCGGGTGGAGCGAGGGAGGAAGGGCGACGCCTCTGTCAGCCACAGTTCATTACGGCAGAGGAGCCAAACCAGCGCGCAGGGAAACAAGGAGGCCTGATAACATGGTAGTGGGTGACAAAAGATGAGTTTTCTCTGCGGGAACCATTTTTCCCCCTTTTAAAGTTGAATGGGGTGGGTGATTATTAAGACAAGATTAATAATCATTTTGATCATCATATCTATCAATAGATGATATCTTTAATTACATAGAGAATTATAAATCAGATGATGAAGTGTTACCTGCGTCTTTTCCAAAGTTATCTTTCCTTGGTATTGTCCAGAGATGTTATTGCAAAAAATTGTCTAATTTATCAAAGAAACAACACAAAATTCAGGCATGCGTACATATGTAACAAGGCCAAGATTTGGACGGGCATGGTGGCTCACGATTGTAATCCCAGCACTTTGGGAGGCCGAGACGGGCAGATCACCTGAGGTGAGGAGTTCGAGACCAGCTTGGCTAACATGGTGAAACCCCGTCTCTACTAAAACCATAACAAGGTGTGGTGGCACATGGCTGTAGTCCCAGCTACTCGAGAGGCTGAGGCACGAGAATCACTTGAACCCGGGAGGCGGAAGTTGTGGTGAGCCAAAATTGCACCACTGCACTCCAAACTGGGTGACAGAGCGAGACTCTGTCTCAAAAAACAAAAACCCAAACAAAACAAGAAAAACAGCCAAGATTTAGTAAATATATACACTGGGGACTCGTATCTGGGATATATGCAGTATGCACCTGTTTATGGTACAAATTGTTTTACCTAACGAGACAATACAATCATCTTTCTTTTTCAACTTGTTTACTAAATCATAATTTTCTTAGGCTTAGCAAATGCTCATTTAGTAGTTGTGGCATCCTGGATCTGAGCTTCTAGGCTTTGAATTCGAAAACCTGAGACGGGTCTCTGCCTTTGGTATTTATTAGTTCCACGACCTTCGGTGATTTCTTTAATCTGCCTGAGGCTCAGTATCTTCATCCACAAAAAGGGAGCACTGGTGTCCACTTGAGAGGGCCCCAAAGGGTGGAAATTTAATGACATAATAATCGTGAGTGCTCTTTTCAAACTGTGATGTGTTATATAAACATCAGATAGTGTTACTATTAACATTGATGTCATATCAGATTAACCATGGTCTCCAAAAGATTCCATACTCATAGTTTCATTACTAAATAAACTTTTAAACTAAAACCAAAATACTTTCAAAAATAAATTGTGTTAATTATTACCACTATAATACTGAAAGTTTTATGGAACTATTTCCTGCGTAGAGCACACTGTTGTATGTTAAAATGTTTTCCTGGTGTACTTTCTTACTATGTGTCATTTAAAAACTAATTCTAGACTATCAAGATAGAATTTTATTATAAAATTACTGCTTAATATGACACTTTCTTCTAATTTTATTGTGCCAAGATTTTGTGCAAAAGTTGCACAGGCAGATAGTTACATTCTTTTTTCCTTTGGGTTTTCAATATGTACTCTAACAAAGGAAAGATGAAAGAACTGAGGGAGAAGATCTGGCATCGAGAAACACACACTCCCTCCCATACACACAGCCACTCCTAAAAGTTATAAAGGCTCTGTTGAATTTGGGGGGTACCTTGAAGAACTTCAAGCTGTCACCATTTCACTACCCCATGCGGTTTGAGCAAATGAGCAGCCTTGAACTTTTACGCAGAGATGCAAGGCCTGGGCAGAAGGCAGTGCATCTGCAGGCCCTTGCATGACTAATTTCCTGTCAGCAAGTGATTTTATTATCATTTAAATAAGAACGTATAATAATAGCTGTAAACTTGGCAGATGGCTGAATTGGTAAATTTTAAAGGAGATAGGTTTAAAATACTTCTGTGTTTCCTCCTTCAGTGCCTTCCCCCACTCCTTAAGCCCTGTGGCAATCAACTATTTTGGTTACCACTTTTGATTTAACCACTGTGATCATTCCTGTCGATTGAAGGGACTTTAGTAACACGATACTGGGATGGCTGTTTCAGCAGAGGACACACCGTGTTTCACTGCTTCTTATTTACATTGGGCATGGGGGAAGTCCAATTATTGGTAGATATTTCCCTTTTCTTATAATTTCTGCATGAATTTTCTTTTCTTTGTCTCTTCACTCAACACTTGAGAGGAAAGGAAAAGCACCTGAAGTTCTTAGTTCATATTTCTCATATAAAGTTAAAATAATGCATGAAAAGAACTATTGTGTATTCAGTTCTCATGTTCCCTTTCCTTAGTCAACACAGCCTTATCAATACAGCGGTAAGTGTGGACAGTCTGAAGCACAGGAGAGATCACTAATACTGCAGCCAATTTTCTTTCCTAAAAAGTACAGGCACAAAAATAATTCCTATCAGATGAGGTCTTACAAATATTAAACACCATTATGTCGAGCAAATGCTGCTAAATATAAAACAAAATATTGACTCTATTACATAATATAGTTATGGTTAACAAAATAAATCTAATAGGGAATTTTAAACTACCGATTTAGCTTAATTAAAAGGTACAATTTCCTCAATCCTGATTAAATAACAGTAAAAGCATAGACTGAATCCACTTCCTCTGAGATTTTTAAAAGAATGTTTGAGAAAGCTTAATGTTGGAGTTATAATTATGCAACAGTAATCTGTTTATTCCTTTGACTTAAGATACTAAGATCACTACTAACCAAAGTTCATTAATTGAAAGCTTGGAGACAAAGTACCTTTTTTTTTTTGAGACAGAGTCTTACTCTCACCCGGGCTGGAGTGCAGTGGCATGATCTCGGCTCGCTGCAGCCTCTGCCCCCTGGGTTCAAGCAATTCTCCTGCCTCAGCCTCCTGAGTAGCTGGGACTACAGGCGCACACCATCTGGCTAATTCTTTGTATTTTTAGTAGAGGCGGGGTTTCACCGTGTTGGCCAGGTTGGTCTTGAACTCCTGACCTCGTGATTTGCTCGCCTCAGCTTCCTAAAGTGCTGGGATTACAGGGGTGAGCCACAGCACCCGGCCCAAAGTAAATCTTAATGCTATCTGGCAAACATATGTGTGAAGATAGTAGTATTTAATGTAGACTAGCAGTGCTAGCTTGGGGAATTAGTATTTATGCATGCCCTTTCTAAGCTTTCTTAGCAGGTATCTCCATGCTTAGAAAAGTCAACTTGCAACCCGTGTGTAAGACAACACATTTGTCACGAGTTCAGTACTTGTCAAGTGGGATGTATATTCTCAGAGGTCAATAGTGGCTTATAGGAGATTTAGATGTGTCTCTTGGCATTAATCAGCTACAAACATCACTCTCATCCAACTCACAGCTTGAACTTCCTTACCTACCAATATCTGTGTTGGCTGCCTGAAAAGCAAACTGTTGAGCAACAGATTTAAGAATAGATTATTGACTTGGTTCCATTCAGTCTTGTCCCAGATGTGATCTCTATTAAATATTTTGGGGATTAGGCCTTATTCCTATTTTGCTTTTTTTGTTTTTCTGCTTTTGTGATTCCACTGTCAATTAGTGTTGTGGTTCTCATTTCCTTTTTCTCTACAATCTGCAAAGTTATTTGTTAATGTACTGTACTTAGTGTACTGTTTAGGCAGGATTACAACTAATTTGTGAACCAAAAGGAAA
The DNA here is from genome assembly GCF_000951035.1 of Colobus angolensis palliatus. Classification (NCBI taxonomy): domain Eukaryota; kingdom Metazoa; phylum Chordata; class Mammalia; order Primates; family Cercopithecidae; genus Colobus; species Colobus angolensis. Next base: position 9,520,517 of record NW_012123820.1, on the reverse strand, counting down.
ATCGATGAAAAAAGAAAGACCAAAAGAAAATGCTTCCTTGGGAAAATGTCACAATTGGATGATGATTTTATTTGTTCCTGATTTTTTCCTTTTCTGCAGATACATGATTATATAATTGTTTCAGTTATATGAAACAAAAATTAGATGTGGAGGAAAACTCTAAATAGGGAACTCTAATGTTCTTTTAAAACGAAGAATTTAACGAAAACACTCAGAACTCCCCTGCTGGGCTCAGGCAGGTTGAAATTAATTCAAGACGGCAGATAAAATTTTTAACCAGGCCGAGTGGAGATGACGGATGTGACAGCTCTCAGTTAAAATGTCTTTTAGTGGCGAATGTGTGCGTATTAGTCAAGGATGTGACATAACTGTCCCGGGTGAGAGAAAACGAACCGATGACCATTTGCATTGAGAACAAAAGAAAAATTCTTTATAGTACAATGTAAAGAAAGACAGGTAACTTGAGGTTTCATATTTATTTGGTTGTGTTTGAGAATATTTTTGGGAATCTTTTTACCTCAAGAAAACCTCTGAAAGTTAACATAAACATATTTTTTTAAAGCAGTGATTCTTTTCTTTCTTCTCTACATATCAGAAAATAAATGTTGAGCCAAACGCCTGTGCCCAGGAAAGTCGGGTAAACTTTTTTGTTTCCCCCTGTGAAGAATAACAGAAAAGTATCTATAGATGGTCATACTTCAAAAGTTGTGCAAAAAAAGCCTTACCAACCGAAAACTCAGTTTCACATTTGACTGTGTGAAGAAAATATTGGAATGAGAATCCCTTTTTTTGTTACAGGAACACTGGCTCCCTACTTTTCCTCTTTCTGATAATAAGACAATTTGGTTGTGTGTTATAAAGCAAAGCAAATAAAACAAAAATGGATGTGATTCTATGGCAGAATATTATAGGGGAGGGAAATTATTTGGAAACTACAATTGGCACGATTTGACCATATGAAAGTCAAGTTTAATTAACTTTAAGAACAGATGCTTTCAAGACATAGCAGTTACCAGTTAGAGCTACAAGTATAATTGAGTTTTATAGTATAGGGTTTATTTTTCCAATTAAAATCGAATTGCATTATCATAATTTTGTTATTAGAATATGTAACACTCAGGCTTAAAAAGGGTACTCAAATGTAGAACTAGATCTTGTCCTCTTTTGATCAAAAGAAAAGAATGGACAAAGATGTATTTTAGTCTCAAGATTAAATGCAATTTCCACTTTAGAAGGTAGTTGTTACTTCCTTTAATAATGTATCCTCCCCAAAATGGTATATGAGAACATAAAAATTTACTGCAACATTAGAGCCGAAGATAGAATACAGATATTTGTTTACAAATATTCAGTGATGCTAAGTGGATTCAGAAAATGCTACCAAAATAAAATAATTATTTATCTAGGTCTTCAGTGATGAATAGGAATCCGTTACTTAAGGGAGATTAAGTTTATTTAAGGCAAGGTAAATGGAGAAGTAAGTTTTTCTCTTGTATTTTGGCCTTTTCTTGTCTCTCTTTTCTGGAGTTATCAAGGTTTCTCTCATTCAATGCTTTGTGCATCTTCTCTTTGTGAATCTGCAGTGTATGTGGACAGACAGCTCTCTGTGAACATACACTATTTTGACAGACTGCAACTTTGATTTGCTGCTCAGGCTTTGACTATATTCACATTATGGCTTAAGTATTTTATTTCATAGTCATTTACCAAGTGCCCAACACTGATTTTTAAATCCGAGAAAAATACATTTTATTTACTTTCCATGCCCAGCTCAACAAAAAATGGTATTTTCTTCTATGTCTTGCATTAAAAATTGCATTTGCAAGTGGCGTATTTAGATGATGCTGAAGAAATTAAGCAATATCAATTGTACCTTTTCACAGTGTGTACATGTAAAATTTGTCAGTGTGTACATGAAAATACTCTTGGTTTTCTTGGAATTGCTTCCATTTAAATTCTATCCTTTTAATTTTTTTCAGTCCAATGCCTTTGCAAATTTCCAGTATACACTTTCTACTACTATAACTTTAGTACAGTTCTCAGTTTTACTACATTACTTGAAAACATGCATTTTATACAATCTCCTGCTCTTTTGCTTTTGATTTTCTGGGCATATGCCTGTTACCCATTGTACTCATTCAGTAGAGTACATTTATGCTACAACTGGGGGATACCTGTTCACAGCTGTAGATTATTCAGAATCTTCTTGATGCTGACAATATCTTCTTACTTACAGTTTGCTGGTATACTGAGAAAATGTGGTAGAATAGCTTTAACAGAAGTACAATGTAAGCCACATAAATAATTTAAAATTTTCTAGGTTCCGTATTACAAAAAGAAAACAAAACAGTTAAAATTAATTTAATATTATATTTAGCCTAGTACCCCAAATTTTATATCAATATGCAATCAGTAAAATATATTATTAATGAAATATTTTAATTCTTTTTTATTTTACTGAGTCTTTGAAATCCAGTGCCTACTTAATACTTGCAGCACATTTAATTCTAACTAGCCATATTTTGGTGATCAATAGTCACCGCTGACTGTGGCCACCGTATTGGATAGTGCCAGTCTAGGACCTTGATATTCAAAGTGTCCCGTAAAGAAAACAGCATCCACATCACCGGTGAGTATGTTCGTTGTATAAAATCTCAGGCCCCCTGCTAAGCCTACTGGGTCCAAATCTTCCTTTTCACAAGATCGCAAAGTTACTGGATGCACTTACAGAATGAACATCACTGCATCTCTAGTTTCCCAAATGTATAGAAAATTGGTGTTAACATTACTTCCAGTGCCACAGATTCTTTTCCAAACAGCTTTATTGAGCTAAAATTCATATTCCATATAACTCACCCTTTTAACATGTAAAGCTCAATGTTTTTTAGTGTATTCACAATTGTGCAACTGTTTCAATTATCTAACTTGATAATATTTCTCTCACCCCAGAAGAAAAACTTCTACCCACAAGCAACACTCAGCACTTCCTTCTGTGCCCAGTGACCAACAACCACTAATCTACTTTATGTATGGAACTGCCAATTCTGGACCTTTTATATAAATGGAATTATTTAAGATGTGGTCTTTCGGTCTGTCTTCTTTCACATAGTATAAGTACATTGATCTGTAGTCTTCATTTCTTTTGATGTCTTTGTCTAGTTTTATTAAATGAGTTGGAAAATGCTTCTTCTTCTTCCAGTTTTTGGAAGAGTTTGTGAAGAATTTGTGTTAAATCTCCTTTAAACATTTGGTAGACTTTTCCAGTGATGCTGCCTGGGCCAGGGATTTTCTTTGCAGGAAGTTGTTTTGGTTATGAATTCAGTATCTTTACTGGTTATATGCCTATTCTGATTTTTTATTTTTTCTTGTTTCATGTTTGATGGATTGTATCTTTCTTAGAACATGTTCCATGAATGAAATGTGACCATTCAGTGAACTGAAAAAGGCAAACCCTTTTCCTTCACCATTTTCCCGTGTATTTTGTGGTCGAGATCATTCTTTGTAGTTACCATTGTGACGGTATCACAACCAAAATGAGCCTTGAGAAGTACGTAATTTCTAAAATTTAATTTATCTTTATGAATTTTCAACCATTGGTGAATAGAGAAAGATATTTTATTTTGCCACAGTTGACTTCCTAGTCGCTGATAGCATGCAAAAATGAGAGAAAGCCAGACTGGAAAAAGATGTCTCCTTACGAAAATAATGAAAGAAGTAGCCCCCACTCCTTCCTTTGAAATAATGATACATACACAACAACACACAAAAGGTCAGAGCTACACTTTCATGGTGTAAATGACATCTAAGTTAAATCCATATATCCTGTCTTGGATGAAACTTGATATGATTCAATCCAACCCTCCATCTAATAATGATTCTTTGACATTTCGATTTTATAATCGGGTGATAGCCCTTTAATTTTCTTGAATGTTTACTACAACAAAACAATCACCTCTGATAAACCAATCTATTCTATTATTAGATAAGTCTAAAATTTAGGAGAATCTTTCTTATTTGAAGTAGAAAACGATCTCCTTTCTATACACATTTAGTTCTGGCTCTATCAATATGAGCAGTATAGAACAAGCTTACTTCATCTGCTACTTCACAGCCCTTCAGATGTCAGAAAGAGCATTTTCTTCTTAGTAGACTGGTAACAGAACTATAATGGGATCAAACTGAAAAAAAAATTGTGAGAATATAATCTATACTAATAATAATCCCTTAATGAACTTCCACTTGAAAAAATACATGTAATTTAATGTATCTCCTATCCATTTCTAAACATGGGTTTTTATTTCTTAGTATGAAGTTAAAAAATTATCAATAATAAATATGTACAGAGGAAAAAAAACAGGCAATGAGGTATGTTTAGCAAAATATGTCCTCAAAGTGTTGATTTTAAGATGGCTTGTTTTTAGATGCTGGTGAGGCTGTGAAAAAAGGGAACGTTTTTACATCCTTGGTGGGGATCTAAATTAGTTCCATCACTATGGAAAGTAGTTTGGAGGTTTCGGAGGTTTTTCAAATGACTTAAAACAGAACTACCATTTAAACCAACAATCCCATTTCTGGGTATATATCCAAAAGAAAACAAATCGTCCACCCAAAAGACACATGCACTGGCAAGTTCATGACAACAGTATTCACAATAGCAGACGTGGAATCAACCAAGGTGACTATCAGCAGTGGACTGGATAAAGAAAATGTGGTGCATATATGCCATGAAATCCTATGAAGCCATAAAAAGAAGAAAATCTATCTTCTGCAGCAACGTGGATGCAGCTGGATGCTGTTATCTTAAGTGGATCATGGGAGGAACAGAAAACCAAATACTCCTTGTTCTCATTTATAAGTGAGAGCTAAACATTGGGCACTCAGGTACATAAAGATGGCAACAACTGAAACCCCGACTAATAGACAGGGGAGAGAAGGAGTGAGGGAAGGGTTGAGAAGCTGCCTATTGGGTATTATACTCAGTACCTGAGTGATGGAATTAGTTGTACCCCAAACCTAAGCATTACACAATGTACGCAGTTAACAAATCTGCACATATACTCCCAGAGACTAAAGGAAACGTTCAAAAACAAATATTCATTTTTAAATTTGGAAAAATAAATAAATAAATAAAATGGCTTGTCTTTGAGGCAGTGAAATTACTGGACATATGATCAGTGCTCAGTAAACTTTAGATGACTGTGGTATATAGGAAGGCAGAATAATGGACCTCAATGATGTCTGAGTCCTGATCCCTGAATATATCTGCATATATCAGAGTCATAGGGAGAATTAACTTAGCTGATAGAATTAAAGTTGCTCATCATCTGACTTTAACATAGGGAGATTATCTTGAATCATCCAGGTGGGCTCAGTGTAATCAGAGAGTCCCTGAAATTGAAAGAGTAGAGGGGGTAAGGGGTCAGTCATCTGATATGAGAAGGACTTCATTTGCTCTAGCTGCTTTCAAAGATGGAAGAAAGTGCCTGCCAACCAGGAAATACAAGTAACCTTTAGAACCTGGAAAAGGCGAGGGAACAGATAGTCCCATAGAACCTTCAGGAACCCCGTAAACAACATAATCTTAGCCCAGTAAGACTCATGCAGACTTCTGTAGGTTTCCATGATAAATGTGTTGTTTAAGCTGGTATATTGTAGCAATTTGTTATAACAGCAACAGAAAACAAATACACATGATAGTTATTTAACAGAAAACTAACACACCTACTCCAATCTGGATTCAGGTCTAATTACTCTACTGAAACCATTCTTTTGAAAGTCACCAGTTATCTCCATGTTGTGAAATTCTGCACATTTTCAGTCTTCATTTTACCTCTCAAAAGCACTTCATGTTGTTAACTATCCCCCTTTTCCTCCTTAAAATACTTGCTATTTTTGCCTTCCATGGTTTATCACTTCCCTGCTTTCTTTTGACCTTCCTGACCTCTTTCTCAGTCCCTTTTCCAGGTCATTCCAATCAACCTCAATTAAACATTTTAGAGCCTTCTCCTCTTCTTGCTCTGGAACTCTCGTCTGTGGTCATTGCTTCTATTGACACTCCTTCTAGAGAGCATACAAATTTTCATCTTCCTCTGGGGCTCATTTCTGAGTTGTACCCAGATAACCCACTGCCTACTTGAATTGCTTTTTCTTTGTTTTAAAAGTTCTTCATCTCAACATCATCCAAATTGAACTTACAATTTTCCTGTTCACTGGGCACCATTCTCCTTCTCCTTTCATATCCAAGGCACTACTAGGAACTGCCAATGTTACTTTTTCAGTGATTTCTCCAAATGATGTTCTTCATTCCCATTGCACGTATATCACCCTAGTCTAGCTGTTATAACCTGGACTGCTGCATGGCCCACCTGTATCCATTCTGCACTGTGTCCGTTCTGTTTTCCGCAGTCTGGCCAGAGTCATTTAATGTCGGCCTCACCATGTTACAACTGCATCCAACACTGTTGAATGGTTTCTTTTGCCTTTAAAATTAAGGCAGACCTCCTAAAAGCGTATGCACTATTTCAGTTTGCTGAAACCTGCCAGTAGTTCTAGTAGCAAGTGAAGTAACCTCTCAATAATAACATTTTTAGCACAGTTTTAGTCTCATTTTTTAAACTTTAGACCACAAATATTAGAAATCATGACACTGAAAAGAGAGAAAATATACAATATCTAACAAAGATTTCCCAGCTTTTTTTCCCTAGTGTTCTTCTTTGGTATTGCTATACATTTTGTGTCTTTCTGTATTGGTTGGGAAGGGTTGAGATCGGGTAGAAAATGCATGGCAATTGTAGTCAGGTTTGATTTTTCTTTAGATCGTGTTAAACAACGTAGGATTGTATATTTATGCATATGAATCATTTTGTATTTTTTGTAATTAAATTGATGTCAATCCCAATTTTATTGAACCCCAAATATCAACTGGCTCGGCAGTCACTACGGAGCTGTTGTTACTGTATGTATGTACATACATTACATACATACATACATAACTGTTGTTAATGTAATAATGTATGACATTGGAAAACCATTGTTAGTTAAACCAATTGTCATACATATTAGTTATTTGAAATTCAGTGGGAGGAACATTTTCCTGTCTATTGCAGGTTGCTGTGAGAAATGATAAATTCTCTTTCAAGGATTTCAGTTGTGCTTGTGAAATAAATTCTTAACATTTTTAAGCTCCTGTAATATTGCAGGCATTTTACTTTAGTAAAATAGTAAATAAAATAGTACTTCATTTGATTTTAACAAATTTGTGCTGCTGATTAGTACTTTTTAATATATTTATTAGAATATTAATTAGAATATATAAAATATTTATTAGAATATATAAAAATATTCTTTAGAATATTCATTAGAATGTATAAAAAATTAGAAGCATTAAGCTAATTAGTGAGTAAAAAGATAAGAATTCAAATAGAGTTCTTCTGTTTCTAGTGCTTATATTATTTTTTTCTATATCGGTCGTTCCCAAAGTTTGGTCCCCACACCAGCAACATCAATATCACCTGGGAACTGGTTAGAAATACAAATTCTTGGACCACCACCCTAAACGTACTTAATCAGAAACTCTGGGATGAAGCCCGTAATCGGTGTTGACTCTATAGGTGATGTCAATGATGAGTCTGATGCATGTTAAATAGGCCGTTGATACACACTAAACATAGAAAACCATATTGTTACACCACTGATTATATGTCTGTAGATGTGACGCGCCCCTATCTTTCTTATTATTCTTCTTTGACTCACTAATTTTTGCTGCTAAAGCAGAACCAGGAAATAATTCAATTCCAACTTACTAAGAGATTCCATAGTTAACAATGAGTATTCCTAAGTATATTAAGGTTAGCATATAATTAAAAGGTTAAAATATCTAAAAATCAATGGAATGTTTTCACTGTAAACTCTATTTAGCTTCAATGTCTTGTTTTACTTCATTATGGCAGCTTAATGATTCTCCAATTCCCAGGTTGAATTTCCAAGGAAAGAAGCTTATAGCAAGTTTATGCTTGAAGAATTCTTTTGCTTTCTGTGTGGGAGTGGAGCAGTTCTTTACACATCTTCCTTACTTTCACTGAAAAAGACAAGAACTGTAGGCTGTTAGAGTCCATGGGGTGAGGACTTGTTAGCAATTAGTAACATGTGAAGCAACTGTCTTTTCCCTATTTTTTGGTATGCTGATCGTAAATTGATTTGAGTATTCTTGCTTTACTTTATTGTAGGTTGAAGGGAGCTATTGCTTATGAGGAAATACATTGTGTTCTAAAGCCAATTTTAAATCAGATTTTGAGACACAGTTTGTTTCTACATTAGAGATTTTCTATATTTTATTCTGGAGGGCAACAATTGCCACTTAGATATGACATTTCAGCGCATATATATTTCTAAATCTCTCAGGGGAGTTGTGGGAGATAAACAATAATAGTACACAGCGAAAGTCCTGAAATATAGCCCTGATTGTCCCTGCTTTTAGCCTAGATGTTCATATTTCAGTTGTTTGATTTAATGAATAGGAAGGGAAACACAAGAATGACAACTGAAAATTCTCGTATGAAATGAATCGAATCTCATTCAAGTTGTCTAGTTCCTAAACACAGTTAGTGAAAGTATACTCTAGAGCTGTTCTCTTGCAGGCTGAGCCGAGGAGTGGAAAAGTTTGAAGGCCATTTAAGTTGACAATGTGCAATGCATGAATTGGACACCAGCCAGGACCCAGTAAACCCCCTGTGCCAACATTCAGTAGAACTCGTTGATAACCAAAAGTGGTTAGTAGAACCGGTCTCAATGAGCACATTGGTCAATACAGGCTTCATGGGAATGGCCCCTGCTAATAATGTTTGGAGACTATGACTTGCCCTTAAATAGCTACGATTTAGAGAACCACCCACTCAAGTCACTAATGTAGTTCAGTGTGTGAAAAACAGACGGCAAACCATGTGAGGTAAGTTAATATATGCAATTGGGGATACTGCAGGAAGGAGACAGTTGAATTCTTTGGAGGAAAAGTGGTTTACAAATTGAATACATTAAAAATGAGTATTATTACTGGTTTGCTCATCACATAAAGAATAGGGCCAGGGGATAAATGCCTCTCTAGCTCTTGCAACTCAAGAGACGTTTTTCATATCTTAGATAATAAATACTTGCAGTAGGTTCAGCTTATAACTAAAAGTGTGTGCTAAGAGACTCCTCCAGAAGAGTTTGTCTTCCGACATGCCGAATTGCCCTGCGGTTGGTGGCAGCTTAATAAAATATGTGAGTGTTCAGTGTGGAGCTGTTAAGTTATTTATTCCACTTCTGATACTGCATGCATGAACTGCCGCTGTTTGATGAATCACTGAAGAGAATGGGAACTGACAAACAACTCTTCCTTTAGCGGCTGGTCACACTGACAGCATCAATAGAAAAACACATCATGGGTTCTAAAATGCCACATTTTCACCATTTACCCTGAATAAGACATTAAGCTCTTTAAGGAAAGCAGTAGTACGTTATCATTAGGGCCAGCTGACAGAGAGGCAAGTGTGCTTTGAACTCTCTCAAGTCATCATTCTTAATTTCTTCTCTTCTTAGATGGAAGGCCCACCCACATAGGCTCTGAGCAAGGCAGGGACTGTTGCACCTTTTAAAATCTCATTGATAGATTGGTTTCTTCAACACCCATCCTGGCTCCTGCCCATGGGGAGAAGCTCCTCTTCTCATTAGGGTCCTGTAATGTCTGCAGCTAACATTGTTCTCATGCAAATAGAATGACACAGAAGATCAGTGCCATGAAAATTCAATTTCCCCCGACCATCATTACCCTTTTTCTTTTAGTTATTCCCACTCCAATCTGCAGGAGGTAATGTGTGCAATCTGCTGGTACTGTGCAAGATGATTACTACATTTTAGTAATGAATTTCCCAGCTATAGCACTAGGGGGTGTTTCAGCAGGTTCCCTGGTCTACCTAGTGTAGACTTGGCAGCAGTCCTTGTGGTCCTTACCCAGCTCTTCCACAGCGGGTTTCCGTAAGTAGTGGATGCCTGGTCAATAGAACTTGTATTCAATACTGTTCATTCTTTACTCATCAGTGGCACTTGTGAAAGTAGTGATTTGTTTAATGTTGTCTGAAAGATAAAAATAAAATATATCTCTCCCTGTCCAAATTAAAGGATTAAAACCTCCGTGAAAAGAAATATAATAATTTTTGTCTTTAGTCCATGGTCAAACTTGGTAATTTAATAAGGATGTAAAATTCAGGGTAGCTGATATAAACATATTGAAATTACAAAAGTGTATAAGTTAAATAAAAATTCTGTTTTAGAAAGAACTATGGAGAAGTCCTGCTTGGGCTCAGCAGAAAACTAAGATAATTACCAAGGTATATTTCAAATTCCTATACTTAATACTGTCCTTTATCTTTGAAGTGTCTTCAACAATGGGATTACATATGTAAACATTATATTGTCAATGGTTTATTATGTTTTAGAAATTATTTGTTTCTTCTGAAATTATCCCCTTGCCTCTTCATTAGTCTAGGAGTTAGCTGTAAGAAAAAATAAAGGGAAAGAGAACGAAGAAAACGTATATAGATTCACCAGGCATTACAGATTTGTATGTACGCTCCTGTTCACCACAAACACAAAACATGAATTATAGTTTTTCTGGTGATTTTTAGCCTACTAATAATTGTAAAGGGCAACTATACAAGGTACAGTTTTCAATATAATTTTTATAAAACGTATTTATTTCACAAATAAATTGATATAATCTTTCCAAGTGAATAAAATACTTTACATATGGTAGCATTTTATGTACAAAGGTGACTAAAAGAGTTCACAGTTTTAAACATTTATTTGAAAGAAAGAATGATAATTTTTTTTTAAAGATTTTCTTGGAAAATACTTTTTTCTTACACATGGTGATGATGTATTTGTAGAGAAATTGTATTTATGCAATTCCATTCACATGATCTTGAGATATTTTCATTGGATTGATTCACTGGCTGAATTAGACATTTTTAAATTACTGAGATGTACCCACTTAATAATACATCCTTATAAGTCAGAGATGCTGATATAATGAAAAAAGGAGTCATTTCTTTACCTGAATTATTCCATTCTATAAACTGATATATGTAATAATGCATTTCAGTAACTGTGGTGAAGCCATTTAGACTATGAGATACGCCATGTAGTTTAGATGTAAGCAGTTGCCGACATGTGGTACAGAAAGTCATATTTGAACTACAGTTTTAGTACCGCTACTTTAAGATAGATACTGAGCATGTAATTACTGCAGTCTTGGCATGTAATTACCCTGGAGTTACAGTTTATATTGACCTCCAGAAATACTGACACTGTAATTTTAAAGTAAAACGTAGAACTTGAGTGTAAAATTGTATGTTGATTTTGAACTGCTTGCATTGTGAGTTCTCCTGAAGAATGACTTATTACTATGATAATTATCCCAATTTCCTATGGAATCAGAATATGTAAAGTGTTATTAAAGCATCCTTTCTGACTGAGTGGTTAACTGGTTACACAGATAGGTAGAAGAAGGAGTACTCCAGTGGGTTGAAGGAAGCTGCTAATTACAAAAGCTCCCTCCCTGTAAGCTTCACGGCCTGCACTTCTCAGAAAGATAGAATCAATGGAGCGTGACTGCCTAGGGCATCTGGGTCCCGGGGGTTTTAGTTGTTTGCTTAGGTGTTGAGAAAAACACATTATGACCGTAATAATAATTATGTATTTGGAATTGGATTTTTGCATCTGTAACACAAAGTTCCGTCTTGCATAAAATGCAACCTCAGCGCCATTTTATGCTTAATTTGCATATGAAGCAGTATGGGACTATTCAAATATAGGCTTCATTTGCCTGCGTACCACCAGTGTTAATTTAGTATAATATGAAATGTTTCCGGTGACCACTCTTCAAACAATGTTTGCACTCTTTGTTAAGGACAAATGTGTGTGCATGCTCTTAGATGATATTAAATCTAAGGTTAAAAGATTTTAAATTATTTTCAGTAGTGTGTCACTTTTAAATACTTTTGCATAACATGAAGAGAGTAAAGCTGAGCTTTAGATAGTTATTCCATAGCAATTGGTTTTTTATATTCTGAAATATTTTATATTCTGAAATATAGCCCAGAGATATTTTATTTTTGGCTTATTATAAGAAATCACATTTCAAATACACAATTTCAAATACACATTTCAAATACACAATTCAGTTTGAAAATCAGTAAGTTATCTTGCTTTATTCCCAGGTGTTTTCTGAAAACAGATTTTCTTTTCCTTAGCCTTTCTTAAGGCAAGAAGCAGCCATTCAATTTCCCTTATTCTTTTCTCCTTCCTCCTTCTTTCTCCTTTCTTATCCTAGTTTTTCTTCTGCACAAAAACATTCCATATACGTTTCAAATTAATAACCTCATCCAAATTATCTACAAAGTCATGGTTTGACAGTAATGTACGAACACTATTTCTCTAGTGCCAATTCAGCTGTACCAGTAATGCGTTAAAAAATCATCTTTTTCTAAAGAAGCTATAGATACAATTCATCTCTTCTTGAATTCAATTTGTAAAAATTTGAGAGTTAACTTACCATATTTTAACTTGGGACATTTGCAAACCTTCTTATGTCATAGCTTCTCAGAATTAAAAATAAATAGGGCATATGGCAGAAAACTATACTCTGTGAAACACGGTAGCACAAGAGAAAAAATAAAAAAGCTTAAGAACAAATATTATGTCCATACACTAATGATGACATGGTGTATATTTGTCCTATATTTTTTATTTTCACCATTTAATTTGAAATTCTTGGATGCTTTAAATATATAATTCTGAATGGTGATAGATACTAAAATAATATTTAGCTTTACAAGTATTGACCTTACACGTATAGATGTCCTCCAGACAAAGAATGAACATGAAAGTATTGTGCTAGGAAAACAGTTACCATTGTCTTCTATGTTTAATTAAAATAGCTTTCAGGCAGATAAACAACTGTTTCCATACATAAGATCCAAGAAATACCATTTTATGGATGCCAAGTTCAGCATCTTAATGAGTTCTGGAAACTTACATAATGGAAACAGTACACACCTGCCTCTGTGTCACTCTCTCCCTGATTAAAAGTGATAGCGCTAAGGACATGAAGAACAATCTCCCTCTTTTATGAATCAAATAACATATGCTTTATAAATGGTATGCATTTCTTTTTTCCTTGAATAAGGCTACAAATGGGTTTAAAGCATTGAGGCCTGTGTTAGGGAGATCAGCACTAGAGGTCTGAGACATTCAGAATCCTGCAGTTTAGCATTTAGGAGTATTGCTTTCTTTCTTTCTTTTTTTTTTTTTTTTGAGATGGAGTCTTGCTCTGTCACCCAGGCTGGAGTTTAGTGGCACAATCTCCGCTTACTGCAACCTTGGCCTCCCAGGTTCAAACAATTGCCCTGACTCAGCCTCCCAAGTAGCTGGGATCACAAGAGTGTGCCACCATGCCCAGCTAATTTTTCTTTTTGTATTTTTAGTAAAGTCAGGGTTTCACCATGTTGGCCAGGCTGGTCTTGAACTCCTGACCTCAGGTGATCCTCCTGCCTCTTCCTCCCAGAGTACTGGATTACAGGTGTGAGTCACTGTACCTGGCCAGGAGTATTACTTTTGAGTTTTCAATAAAGGCGGTGTTACAGATTTTGCTTCATTTGAATTCTATGCAACTTGTAGTTCTGATATCAAAGATGTCTATCAGTTTTTAAAATGTATATAATTAAAGAATTCCTCTTGTCATCTAAACATGCATCAAAAATAAAGAATCTATACATAGATTTTACGAAACTTATTTTACATTACATAAATCGTTTAGAAATTTCTAATCATTCATGTAAGGTAGAGGTGTAGCTGATTCTGATGGTAGTCCTGCTACTCATTCAACTGCTAACTTACAGAGAGTCCAATAACCCAGTGACATACATTGTGTTGTAAACCATTCATTTCACAATGCTGTGTATTTTTAAACTCTTTAATCAGAGAGGTCAACTATAATTGCTGGCATCAATTTAGGGTCCTCCTGCTCTTTTCTTTCATAATGCTCCAGTGTCGCATGCTACAGTATTTATAATATGAAATTATATCTGTATGTTCATGTGTTTGATGTCTGTTTTCTCAACTTGACTGACAATTCTATTTGTTTTGTTCACCAACTTACACCCAATATTTGGACATGGTCTAGGACACATACTAAGAACTCAAGAAAAGTGCACTGAATACTCATGGTTTATAATCTTTGAACTAAATATCTTACTGTTACTTTTTTAAAAAAAATCTATATTTTAAACTTATTTCTGGCATAGTCAAAAATGGTTTCTCTCAAAGGATGGATGTATAGCTAGGCAGACATAGATACAGATAAAATTGATATATTCATATGCACATAGAGTTCTGTTCTTAAGTTGTAATTATGTTTGAATCAACTAGACATTTCATCAACTCCCTACTGCATAGAAACAGTCTGATTAGAGAGGATCCATTCTAATACAGAAACGTACATAGATGTCTAGAGATGCTACATGAATGTTGATACTCTGGTTGTGATATTGTACTATAGGTTTGCAAGATGTAACCATTGATGGAAACTAGGTAAAGGGTGCAATTTATCTTTGTATTATTTCTTGTAGCTGGGTACGAATCTACAATTATCTCAAAATAAAAAATAAAAAAGTGGTATGTGGCATTTGTGTAAAAACTGAACCAGATGTAGAAAATGAGATGTAAAACAACTTTTTATTATTACTTTAGCATTAGTGACATTCCATATTTATCATTTGCACATTTAAATAGTAGGGCCAGACTGGCATAAAGCCTTTTTTAAAAAAAAAATCAGTGATAATTTGTTGATATATTCATTAGTTGTCCACATTCCCTAACTCCTATATTTCTGCAAAATTTTAATTGAAGTATAATATATGTACAGAAAAGTAACAAGAAGGCTTAAGTATCTAGCTGGATTAATTTTTGCAAACTGAACACATCTGTATCACCAGCACCCAGATTGTGAAATAGACCATGAAAAGCACCACAGAAGCCCTCTCATGTGCCATCTCAATCTTTACCAAGAGAACCTAGCTTCTGACTCCATAGAAGAGTCTTTTCTTATCCCTAACTAACTTTTCTAGTTTTAAAAATTTCAGTATATAGAAATTTCAAAGAGTAGTGTAAATAGTAGCAAACATTACCCATCACCTAGATGCAATATTTGTTACTATTTTGCTGAAGTCTCTCTCTTTCTCTGTCTGTACAACACATACCATTTGAGTGTGTTATTTCCAGATAGTGATACTTTACCCGTAAGCACTCCAGCATGTCTCCAGCCTGGGTAAAACCCACTCTCTACTAAAAATACAAAAATTAGCCAGATGTGTTGGCATGTGCCTGTAGTCCCAGCTGCTTGGGTGGCTGAGGCATAAGAATACTTTGAACCCAGCAGGCAGAGGTTGCAGTAAGCCAAGATGGTGCCACTGCACTCCAGCTTGTGTAACAGGGAGAAACTCTGTCTCAAAATCAAATAAATAAAATAAAATACAATAAACAGCCTTCTACATAATCACAGCATTTTCACACTCAGGAAATTTAATATTGATATAATCTTATTAATAAAAATTTCATATCCAGATATCCCCATTTGATTCCATTGTACCTATCATAATTTTTTTGACACAAGATCTATTTCGGGATTATGCATGGCCTTTGGTCCGATATCTATCGCTGTTTTTCCTTTTCTCTTGTTCTTTTAGTTTGAAAACTTTTGCCAGTCTTTTAAAAAATATTTAATGACACAGAAGTGATTTTTGTTTGTTTGTTTTTTGGGACAGAGTCTGGCTCTGTGGCCCAGGCTGGAGTGAGCGGCGCCATCTTGGCTCCCTGCAAGCTCCGCCCCCCGGTTCCCGCCATTCTCCTGCCTCCGCCTCCCGAGGAGCTGGGACCACAGGCGCCACCACCATGCCGGGCTAGTTTTTGCATTTTTAGTAGAGACGAGGTTTCACCGTGTTAGCCAGGATGGTCTCGATCTCCTGACCTCGTGATCTGCCCACCTCGGCCTCCCAAAGTGCTGGGATTACAGGCGTGAGCCACCGCCGGCGGCCGACACAGAAGGTTTTAAGCAGGCCAGGCCAGTTGTTTCATAGATAGATGCCTTATCCATATTTATGTCTCACAGAAAAAGTTACAAATGTCAACTCATTGCTATTTATGACATGTTTCTTTATTATTTCTTGCACTTACATGGCTCAGCATCTGGCCCGTATGAAGTACCAAATGGTGATAAGTTCATTATACTCACAGTTTAAAAACTTGTCTACCAGCTCTGTGACAAACTGCACCAATCTGAGTAAGGCTATTATCCTTTTAGACCTAAATATCTCATCTTTGAGTAAATTGGATTATCTTCCATTGACAAAATTGTGTTATTTATTTAAACATTATATTTGACCGTGTTACCATATTTGAAGTTAGTATTACTACCATGGAATGGAAAGTTATATAAATATTTCATGATCTAGTGTTCTGGATAGAGTAGCAACTAATGGTACAATCTTATGAATGGTTATCAAATAATTTCAGAGCATTCTGTGTAGAATCTATGGTATAAAAATGCTTTACAATTGTTCTAATTTAGACTTCTAAGTTGTTGAAACATCTCTTGAAGACCTAGGTGGCCTCACTGCTGGGTATACTCTCTTTATTCACTTTATCTGTTGTATCCTTTATAGCCGACTTGGGAACTTTTCTTTTTTTCCTTGAGTTCGCAGCATAAGAGAGGCTACTGGAGTGGCAGGTAAACCCATATGTGTATAATTTTGCCCTGTGTTTCATTTCACAAATATATAAGTGTTTTTCTGTATTCTTCAAAACACTGAATTTTTTGCATGATATTTAGGACTTAAGTTATGGTAGTTTAGAAAAAAAATTAAAAAAAAAAATTTCTCTTGTGTACGTTAGTACTGTTACAAGGATTAATACATATTTTTTAATATGCTGAATTAGCCCCCGAGTCTTCTCACTTAACAATTTTGACAAGGTTTATGGACGTTCCCCTGACACTTCCATCAGTTATTGGACAACTGGACCTTCTTTTTCTAATTGTCTTCCAAAAAATGGGACATGATGTTTCTCTGCCGCATTAATATTGTCTCCTCTAAAACGTAACAGTCAAAAATCTGAGCTTGTAAATGAGAGACTTGTCTTCATCTTGATCAGAGAAATGAAATTTGTAATTTAAATGAGAAAAATAACTTAATGCATACCTTGAAAGAAGTGTTGTAATGTGCCAATTTGATTCTCATAAGGTTGATTCTACACATCCCCATTAAGGTACTGATTGTGTCCATGTAGTAAAGCTGAGGGTGCCGTGAACTCCCCAGTGTCTTGGCATTTCATCATTACAATCAGCCTTCCAAGCACTTTGCTTAACATACCTCCAGCCCCCAAATACATGACAAAGTCAGTGGCAGAATGGCTGTGCAAGTAGTCTGGCTCTTAACCTTAATGTTAGCCTTGGTCTTATGAAATCTTGTTATTAAGAAAACTTCATGTCTATATACAGTTAAAAAGAATGTCACTATGAAATCCCTACTTTTAAAGAATTATCTGGCTTCCATAGGGAGTATTTGCCTACTCACTCACATTTGTCAATTTATTCCCTTTAAAACTAGCAGGAAGAATAGGAAATAAGAAGTCTGATTTGAAATCTTGATCTTCCTTTTCTCATTTCCTTTACCCCAGATACCCAGAAAATGGAGCTAGCTACATTTCTCGCACTTACTGTCACAGTTACATGTTTACATTCTATTATATTGTAATTATTTTTTACCTGTCTTGTCATTAGAGTGTTACACCTATGGAGCAGATACCATTCCAGTTTTAAATTTTTACCCTGACTCCTAGTAAGTACCTAACAGGGAACTTAAAACAAACGAAAAGTCTGCTGAATCCGGGATGTTTTAATGATCGAATGGACATGTTGGTCCAGTTTGCCTTCACAGAGGGTTCCCTCTGCTTTCTACCAAATGTGAATCGCTCCCATGTGATTTTGAAGAACTCCAGTCTACCTCAGGGAAGGACCGCATGTAGTACCAGCGTCGGCACACTTGGCAGCCTTTACTTTCTCTCATCTGTGGAATTGTTTTGTCCTGAGTTTAGGACAACTAAGTGTCTGTAAAAAGATCATTTTTGTCATTAAGGAGCAACAGGAAATGGAGAGCAACAGGGACTCCATTTCCAGTGTCCAAAGAAGAAGACTTAAGCACAAAACAGGGACATTCCCTCTCCATTTGTTTAATATAATGCTCTGATTGCATCCACACATATGCAAATGAGAGCATTCAGATTCCAGCTCCTAAAGATATTGAAATACGTGTCTGTGTTCTTATTTTCTGAGTGAATTTATGAACAAGTCAATAGGCTGTTACAGACAATGTGATTATTTAACATTGTGTTAAAAACTTTACTTGGAAACTTGAGTTCTCTCTTAATGTTTATAATTGGCTATCTTAGATATCTATGATTAAAATAGCCCTGTTTCAATTTTTGTCTTCAAATTTGTCAAGTTTTAGTAAGCATGTGTCATTATCTACCAGGCCCCCTCTAAATTAAAATAAAAAGAGATAATCAGAATACTGACTTGCCAAGTTGTTTGTGAATCACACTTACTAGGTACCAGATTTGTAGTTAAACTCCTCCCAGAATGTTTCCATTATTGTTATAAAAACTTCACATGCTAAATACGACCCAAGCATATACTGTTAAAAGTTTCAGAATATTGTTTCTGAAAATTACTTTGCTCCCTGCACATCAAACCTACTCACCTGTTTCATTTGAGTGAAAACTTTTCTGTGTGTGGCTGAGCAGTTAGACTAGAAACCTTGATGTTTGCAATTTTTCCCGTTTTTTTCTTTTCCTTTCTTTTTTTATTTTTTCGATTTAATGATAAAGGTCACTCTAAGAAGGTAGTTCATGAGTTCCCAGTGTTCCCTAGGGTTAGGGATTACAATGGAAACAGACACAGTTCCCCACCAAGGGGGCAGGAGTTGAGCATGAGCCTCCCCGCTGTGGTCGTCCCGGGGTCTCTAGGGGGTGGGATGGCATCTGACAGTGATGGGCTTCTCTTGACAGTTTCTTTTCTTTGTACCTAACTCTGGTCCATAAATAGAGCAGCACATCATGCTCCCAGACTGACACCAGGGAAGCTTCATAAATCAGCAAGTGAGTGTTCCGGCATGATCCTTTGGCCACTGCCTTCCCTCCAGAGCTGACACCTGTCACCTTTTAAAGAGTGTACCTTCTCTGTCATTGTAGCTGATTCCCATCTTGTCTTTATTCATTCTCATATGCTGCCTAGGTGGTGTTATCTGGGTGGCTGCCCATATATTATTAAATCATTACCAGTATGGCCTAGGTAGGTTTTTAATTATGCCTAAAAACTTGGTATTTCCAGATGGTTATTGGGTATACAGCTAAGAACATGATACAAGATGCATTTTGTTTTGAAAAGAACATACATATGTGTTTAACAGATCTAATTATATGTGTTTATAATCAACAATAGAATATTGCATTTAGGTGGCTTATAAATAATACCTTAAAGCACTTAAAATGATATGAATTCTTAAGAATCTTTAAGAATCTGGGAGTTAAGGAAAGTGCTTTGAATATTCTCAGACTGTAACCTTTTCCAATAAGTCAGTAAGCATTGGTGATTTGTTAATATTGTAAAATATGTATCTTCTCTGTGGTACACGTCACTTTATTGGGAAAACATATGTGACTCAACTCAACTGTTATCTGGTCCTATTTTGTCCTAATTATGGTTTCTATTTAGATGACATTATAGAATCCCTTAGCTTTTAAAGAGGGGCAGTAGAAAAGATGCTTGAAACTTTAGCAAGTCTATAATCTACGTGAGTAGAAATTTCCCTCTCTTAAACGTCTACATACTAATGACATGAAAAATAAAGTCATCGACCCATGTTGGGGATTTCTCTGCCTCTCCCAAATGAATGTTGAAAATTTTATTTTGAATTCTATTAAAGTGAATAATGACCACAAGGTGTTTGTAATTGGGGGGATATTAAGTGCAAATACAAGCAGAGGGTGCTTAAAAAGGACAGAAAAAGTCTGTTTCTTATTGATTGGCCTGTAGTGGGATAAATGTGTGGCTTCTGTCCTTAATGGAAGCTGATTGTTCAGGGATGTGCCAGTGAGACTGGTCGATTCTTGAGCTGTTGTTTACTGGGAAGGACAATATCAATTTTCTAGAGGGATGATTGGTGGGATGTCAAGCTGTCACCCTTTTCTCCTCGTCACTGACAGACAGCCCACTGACAATTACCAGTGATGGGACATTGCCTGCATTGGCATATACACTAGAGGATATAACCGGCAAACAAAAAGAGAGGAAAGCACTCCTGGAAAAAAGATATAATCAGCAGTTGTCAGGACTGGTTACGTATATGATGTCTGAGTAACAGGGCCAAAGCACACTAGCTTTACCACTGGGGTAACATGCAGGCTGCTTCATCCTGCTTAGAAAACTGATCTTAGAAATTTTGGGGAGTATAGGAGATAACATTAGTTGTTGGCATTATTTCTGCTTGACAACTAATATAAGAAAAAAATTATTTTACTTTTTTTTCTAATTAAAATAAACTTTGGGGAATTCAAATGGACTTGAAAGTAGGTATTTGTATGCTTTACAGAAATAGTTATATTTGCAATATGTTTCTTCATGAGTTAAGATAACTATTTTTTTTTGAGAGGGAGTCTCGCTCTGTGGCCCAGGCTGGAGTGAGCGGCGCCATCTTGGCTCCCTGCAAGCTCCGCCCCCCGGGTTCCCGCCATTCTCCTGCCTCCGCCTCCCGAGGAGCTGGGACCACAGGCGCCGCCACCACGCCCGGCTCATTTTTTGTATTTTTAGTAGAGACGGGGTTTCGCGGTGTTAACCAGGATGGTCTCCATCTCCTGCCCTCGTGATCCGCCCGCCTCGGCCTCCCAAAGTGCTGGGATTACAGGGAGTTAAGATAACTTTTATGACTTTTGCCAGGCTTCTGTCATTGGCAAAAGTCCAAATGGACACTAATAAGTCGTGTTGTACAGGTATCAGAATGAGAGACTAAATTCCATACTTTGGTCAGAGAAGCATCGTTTAAATGGTGGAGTGTGTGCTATGCTGGGCAGGTAGTACATAGACATATCCACTATGTACTATGTATAGAGATTTTCTATAAATACTCTTCTGTCAATCTCACGCTATCTGTTTCTTTCTGTTCCATTGCTTCAGAATTTCAAATAAGTTTAAAGAAAAAGATCGGCACTTCCAAAGCCTACCTCAATGTATAGAGAAACTAATACCTAAATTAGACTACCTGGAATAAAAGAGATGTCAAGTAGCTGTATTTATTTCTCAGCAAGAGACTATTCTTTGTGTTAATTTACAAATGTAAGTTATCTAATTAATCATGTTTAGGCTAATCACCTCTTAGACTCAATGTATTCTGCTGGAAGTTTACTGTTCAGTAAAATTCACAATAAGTATAGTTTTATACAGTCAAATTGACATGTTTTTGCTCTGTAGGAATTAGACATCTCTTTCTATCCAGGAATTTCTTAACATCGAAATGAAAATGCCTCCGCTTGCTCAGATAAGAAGATTTTTGTCAGTTTCCCACCAAAAGTGTGCACTGGGAATACCTCGTAAGCTTATACTCAGATGCCTAATGAGGATTACTTTTTTCAGAATTGG
Organism: Colobus angolensis palliatus; assembly: GCF_000951035.1. Lineage (NCBI taxonomy): Eukaryota > Metazoa > Chordata > Mammalia > Primates > Cercopithecidae > Colobus > Colobus angolensis. The sequence continues at coordinate 9,498,736 of NW_012123820.1, read as the reverse complement.
TCACTATAGAGATGAAGATAATTGGCTATCTAATGTGGGTTATCTGCTATCTGTGTGGACTTACATCCTATCCATGACTTCCATCAGATGTGTTTCCTTTTTGTGATAATTATTTTTTTAAATTTCGTTTGTGATTTTTTTTAAAAATATGTATTACAGAATTTGGCAAACATTATAAAGTGCAAATAATGGTATGAAAATCACGCGTTAGTCTACCATTCAGAGGAGTGCATTGTTAACATTTTAGTATTTTTTCCTTTTGGCTTTTGTTTGAAGATTTTAACTGTTTACATTTGTGTATGTTCTATTGAGTATTTTCAGTGACGCCGTTTTTCATCTTGAATAAATATATAGACAAGTTGTGTGATTTTATTAGTGTCTTCTTATTTTAAATAAGTAGGTTTTAATACTGCCAAGTGATTACATATGGAGGTTATTTCTGGTTGGGCTTATAAGATGCCATACAAAAGTTATTATTAATTTCCTTCCTTAAACCAAGGGCTAATTGATTTTCCATTGCACTCATTAAAAATAGATACTTAGCTTTTCAGAAGATTGTCTCAGAAACCCAAGGCAGGGCCCAGGCCCTCTGGGATGCCATCAACTGACCATTCCATCAGTCCTAGAATAGTGACCCTCCTACTTGTCAGAACTGAAGTATTTATCCCATTTCCCAGCAGATAAACATTTGCAAGGCAAATAATAAATTAGCCATTAATCAGAGGAATGTTTGCATTTGATGAACTCTGAATGGAGTAGAGATGTCAGGTAGATAGACAAGGTAAATCAACATGGCAGAATCAATCACAAGGAAGAGCCAGCCATAATTTAGAAAGCATTGACCCTAATATTAAACGACTTTGGAAGGTAAGAACATTTTGTACAGGAAGAAAGCTATTTAGAAAAAGGTGTGAGTAGATTTTAATAATAGATAGCAATTAAGTTTTAAATATTTAAGGCTTCAGCCTAATGATAGACATTTAGAAGTTTGATTTGAAAAAAGAGACACTGTCAAATATTTATTTTTAAAGGCCCATGTGTTCAAATAATTTTTTCATTCCCAGGAGTGCTCTCATGAAATGTACCCACTTTATTATTTTTTTTCAAATAAACAATTTAGCAAGTATATTGTTTGAAAAGCAAGAAGTGACCTTGTTATGTTGGTGTTCTTTGATTTCTAATTGTGTTTGCCCCTTCATGTGTATGATGCAAAGACTTTCAGATGGAGAGTCTAAAAGTTCCATGTGTTGAGCGTTGCTTGGTCACTTAATAATCGTGTGATCCTGGGGAAGAAACTTAACCTTTTATGACCCGCAATTTCCTCATTTGTAAACAGGTCTTGGCACCGTTCATTTTTTTATATAGAAGACATATGTATGTTGTATAAATTTATTCTAAGGCATTATTCATATTTTAAAATTCTGAAAAAAATCAGTTATTACATATCTTGTTTTCATGTCTAATCTGTTAGTGCATATCTTGTTTCTGAATATGTTATATATCTAAAGGGATTAAAAGGCTCAGTGGTTATAAAAACAATATTATCTCTCCTAATTCTCATGAGGTTAGAAACTACAACCTTTGTTTTCTTAGAATTGACCATCAGGGAAATTGCTTCTGACTCCAAACACCTACCATCTGGCATATCCTATCTTCTCATTATAATATGTGATGCCTAAATTTGTGATGCATCCTGGACTCTCCACATGTGTGTTTTTCATTTGTTGACCCCAAAGTAGAAGAAAGAATGGAAGTAAATGGAATAACTGTAATTCTCAGCGTTGCTTTCCTAGCTCTTCATTTCTCACTCACTTTCTTCCCATGAGTACAATTCTATCCCCCAGTTAGGTTGTGTAGACGAGGTATCTAATGACACCTTTTAACCAAAACATTAACTGGGTCATGGGTATCCCTTCCCCATAGCTTTGCTTGACTAAGAAAATTCTAGAAATCAGAAATTTTAACTGAATACATGTAATGTTGATTAACATTGCCTGAAGCGTAGATTACGATTAAAATGTTTTGAAATTTTAGAATATATACATTACCCATGCAAAAGAAAAGGAGTTTTCTTTATACATTCTAGAAACAATTATATTAGCCCCTATTAATAAGCATCAGGTGAAAAACACTGGGCATTTTTTTCAACTGGGTGTTCATGCTGCTTGCTGTGGAGTTTTTAAAAAATTTATTTCTAGTTAATACCTCTTATCCCCATACCATCTTTGTCTTTCTCTTAGCAGGTAACTTTAACCTAAATTTTCTGAAGAAATAGGAAGTTATTGTATGTGAATTATTTATTGTTTACCTCAAAATTTCTCCAAATATTCATTTATCATTTTTTATTTCTGTTCTGATCCTCATGTCTGTGACTAATGAACCTATCTGCTTACGTTTATGATTTTCATTTACTCCAGCCGAAACCTATCAAACAGCTACTCTTTCAGTCTCATTCTTTATTAATTCTTCCTTATAATATAAGCATACCCAGTTCTCCTGCATATCTAAATATAGTATAGATAAAAAACAAATTCTGTAAGATTTTGTGAAGAAAAGGAATTATGTTTAGTTTTGGATTTCAAAAAGGCTTCGTAAAAGAAATGGTATTTAAAAATATCCAGAAACACTAATATTATGAAGCCTGTTTTAACATAAATACTACTTACTGTCATCATAAGTTGTTGTTTTTTACGTTGTTCACTTTTAATACCTAAGGCTACAATAAATCACATAATCTTCCTAACAGTTTCAATTTATAACTCTTACTTTTCATGACAACCCTGTCAGGTAAGTTTTATTACTGTTCTCATTCTGCAGATGTGCAAACTGAGTCAAAGAGAGATTAAACAACTTACCTAGAGACTATGTATTTAGTAGTAATTGTTAGAACCAGAGTTTGTATCTAGGTGGCTCCAGGTTCTGTGCTTGGCCGCTATTCTTATTGCTTCTCCACATAGTACTTGCATATATGATTAACCATAAAGCTGTTGGCTTTATAAGTCTTGAAAATCCATTTTCAGAATTAGTCTGGGTTTTGTTTTTTTTTGGGGGGGGGGTTATAGAGCATCAATAGGGAAATAGCATGACATAGGAACAGAAATATAGATTGGAATGATAATGTAGAGGTCCTTGAATTCTAGACTGAAGAATTAGGACTTAAGTTAATTGGCACACAATAAGGAATCACCCAAAGGTCTGAATATGAAGTGACAGTGTTGGAGCTGCATGTTAGCACCAGTGGACAGACTGAGGCAGGAAGTGTGTGAAATGGATAATCATTTAGAAGCTAATGCAACCATGTGGGTGAGAAGCCGTGAAGCCTAAATCAGGAAGGTGACTGGAAAGGAGATACATTTGTGAGAATGGTTTAGGTCACATTTACGGGATTGGGCATGCTGGGATAGTCATGGATCAAGGCAAGCAGGGAGACAGGTGACTCCAAGATTTTAAATCATAACTTAGAGGATAAGGAGACGCTATCTGAAAACTGATCAAATCAACCTGAATATTTATTAATAATTTGGGAAATATCTGCCCTGGTACATGTTGACTTTGATATACTAATGGAAATTAATGGAAATAACGTTTTGGAAATGTCATTCTATAAGTAGGGAAAAAAATCAGAGAAATAAATACAATTTTGGAAGTATCTTGCCAAAGGAAGCTGAAACCATTTGAGTAGATGGAATCATGAGAGAATGAAGTATGGAAGTTGAGGTGGAGAAAGCCTGAAAAATTAGTCTGCGGTAGGACCTCCATTTAATCAGCAAGTAGGAACAGAAAGAAAGAGCTGGGTAAGGAGAGCTCCAAAAGATTGAGGGAAAACTAAAATAAGGAAGAATCATAAACGATAAAAGGAAGGGAAATTCTAAGAAACAAGAGAGGATCAAAATTCATTTACTTCAGAGCTAATCGAGAAAAAAAGGTGTTTAATTCATCCAAAATCTCTAAAGAAAACCTTCTGTTGGCCATTATGACAGATAACCTTTAGCAATGATAAATGTAAAGTAACCACTTACATATGAAGGAGTCAATGAGAATACCTGGACAGACTTTTCCCTTTCAGTGCATTCAGGGTCTGTGTGGAAGAAGTAATGCTTTCAGAATATTTGTTTATAAACACACCATCTCTAAAGAGAATTTTAGGGTTTCTATTGATTTTTTGATTAGATGTTCCCATATGTTTAAAATTATACTGGAAGTCAATAGATAAATGTGACTTGATATCCAATATTTACCTATACACAGCATTCTAGAAGAATATTTACCTCTACACGGCATTCTAGAAGAATATTTACTTCTACATGGCATTCTAGAAGCATAAATCATTAGATAGATCACAGCATACTTTGTTCCATTTTATGAATTTATTCTTATCTCTGCTGCCAAAAACTTGTGGATCTCACTAGAACCACACATGCTTAAACTTAAAAAACAAGAAGATTTTAATTAGTGAAATCCAAAATTTAAATTTTACATTTTTTAGGAATAAACTGCATTATGTTAAAACTATATCACTGGTTTGCTTGCTAGATCAGAATAAATTTTGATCCAGAAGTCTGTGACCTCTTATTTGGATCAAGGTTTGTTTACTACATAAAAAACTTACAAGTTCAATACTGAAACTGACCAAAGCCAGGAAACAAAAACATAACTTTGTTACGGTCTGTTTGTAAAAAAGACAATAAAAATGTCAAGTACTTATTTACAAAGCGTGTCTTTAAATTTTTCTTTAAAGAATCTGTAGGTAATTTGTACTATGGATTCATTAAGTTTTGGTATAGAAAAATGGAAAAAACACAAAAGTAGAAAAAAGAGATTTCTAAAAGGTTATTGTTACCACTGGTTACTTGTAAACCTATAGTTCACTTTGTACTAAAAACTTTGGATGTGTCTCATTGGTTAGAATTTCAAAATATAAAAATGCAACAAATTTTTTTTTGGTTTTGCATTTTAACAAAATTTCAAGTCCAAAATCTCTGAAGATGTTTTTTTCTCATTGAACAGGACAAGTAGGAAACATGCTCTTAATCCTGTCAATGGTTCTGAGAGCCTTTCTGCTTTAAACACATAATAATAGTTTATTGTTTCATGTCATCTTATTATTGGTAGTACAGTCATCCGTCAGTATCTGGAGGAGATTGCTTCCAGGACCTCCAGGGGATATCAAAATCCATGGATGCTCAAGTCTCATCTTTAAAAAAAGATTTTAAAAGTACTGTTTGCATATAATCTATGTGCATCCTCCTTCATTCTCTAAATTATTTCTAAATCATTTATAATATCTAACGTACTATAACTGCTATGCAACTAGTTGTTATACTATATTTTTTATTTGTATTACCTTTTATTGTTTTATTGTTATTCTTAATTTTTTTCCCAAATATTTTCATCTGAGCTTGATTGAATCCACAGATGGGTGCCTGTGGATATGCAGAGCCATCTGTACAGTCTAGGTTTCAGTTTTTCTAGTTAAATATATAAGTTGAAAATTATATTTTTAATCAATAAACAAAAAGAGAGCAAGGCCATATACTTTACAAAGACCATGAATAATTTGTCAAGTAGATCTTTTTCCCCCTTCATGGTTTCCAATAAGTCAACACAAATCTCTCTTCCATTTGTAAATAAGTGCATGTATGTGGTAAAGAAATATTATGCCTCCCATTCATACTTCTGCAACTCCTTCATTTTCTATTTCCTTCATTCAGCTAATATTTTTCTGAATATCTGTGTGCCTAGAAGTGTTTAGGTTCGAAGAGAAAGCAGCAGACAATAAAGAGAAAGCCCTGTCTCTATTGAACTTCCATGGGAAAGAGCTCGATTGAAGACAAATCTATAAACAACATAAAATTTAAGATTAAGTAGGGAGTAAAGACAGCATCACAGAAGATAAGGGGATAGAACATGCTGTTGAGGTATGGGCACGCTACAAGTTGGGATAGATGAAGACAATGGAAAAAAGCAATGTATTGCATACTGTTTCCCTGCCATATAATCCAGATTTATCTTGCCCCTCCGTTGATCGTTTTGTCCTGTAGATCTGAAGTTTCCAATGCACAAAGATACAATGGCAGAAGACCTCAAATCGCTGCCATTTAGAACTTTTTGTTGATACCTAGCTGGTTGGTTTTGATTCTTAAAGGGAAAAAGTGCTCTTTCAATGTGTTTGCTCTCAACTCATGCTCAGCAGCAGGGATCTCAAATCTCCAACACTGGCTCACCAAACATACGTGCCCGCAGAGAGCCAGCAAAGAGGAAATTCGGGAAATTTTTAAAAATCTTAGGCACTAATAACACTTTGAATAGTGTCGTTTTAGTTTTTTGAAATAAATTTTATATCCTCCACAGTGTGTATATAATTATATATTGCCAGGTACACATTTTAAAAAACAGTTTACATAGGATATATTTGACTCAGATTGTATTTAAATATTCCCTTAAATACACTTCCAAAGACATTCTTATTTTTAGTGCTTTACAGAAGTATTTTGAAAATAGGAAGGCTACTGTTAGTAAGAGCAAATTCAATTTGAGTTTGGTTTGTTACGAAATACTTATGCTGTTCTCTCGAGTGTTAGTGTTGTTTAGGCATTAGTCTTATTCAAGGCAGTTGAATACTGATATGATTGCAGATAACTTGGGAATCTGCTAATGGTTCCGAGAGAGTTCATTTTGATGTCTTTAGTGTATTTTAGGTAGGTAGGATTTACTAACATATCATAATATGTGGTACTTACTATATATATTCCTCTTATTTACAGCTAGCTACAAAATGTTCCTTAGAAACACTGAAAATGAAAGGCTATTTTTTTTTAAAAAAAACATCTTTTTCTAATAAAAATTCAAGAGCTTTAATATTTAGTGACTGCCTTTAGGTTTAGTTTGTCAGTGCCCTTCACACACTTAATAATAGGCTTCAAAACTCCCGGTCACTTGCTAATAACTCTTCACTTCTCGGGAGACTGAATTGCTATAGGCTAGTTTTCTTAATAAGCCTGCCAAAAAAAAAAAGTTAAATTGAAGAATTATGTACATGTTTCTTTTTCAGCTATTTTTTATACATTGCCATGCAAATGTATTTCCTTTTTTCATATAGTTCATGAATGTGCATGAATACATACATATGCATTTAACAAGAATTTTGTTTCGAAAAAAATACTGTGGTATATGAGAAAAATTGTAATATTTTAAATGAAGATATTTGTACCACAGAAATAGCTAATCAAATGTAAGAGGCGAGAAAAATAAAAGGCCACACATTAAACTTGTGTATCATCAAGATAAAAAAAATTAATAGCATTAAAAGCAGTTAACATTCTTTTTTTTTTTTTTGCTATCTATGTCCAGTCTCTTTTAAACCTTGAATGTAATATACAGTATTTAATCTCCTACAAAACTGTAATTATTTTCCACCAAAACACAAATGAGTAAACATAAATAAAACAGAAACAAGATTGGCCATTATGAAGGAATTAAATGTGACTACAAGAAGAGATTTTAAACAACTGCTGGAATGGGCTTAAATTGTCTCTTAGAAGTTGCAGTTCTGGGTGTACTCTGTTAAGGAGAGAGTTTCATGAACAGGAGCCCATTTGTAATTAGATAAGGAAAACTGACAGCAGCAGTTGAGTTAGTGGCTCCAGTGGAATGACAGGTATTGACTGAACCCTGGGCTGTGTTTGAGATGGTGAGGGAGTCGATAAAAGCATCAGGGCTTGTTTGGAGTAACACTGCCAGCAATGCTTTAATTTGCCGCCTGGAAAAGAGCCACAGACATTCTTCCCCCGTGTTTAGTGTTGATGAGATCTAACACTTACATTTAATCTTCTGTTTACCACTAAAAACACTTGTAAGTGGGATATGGCACCACAAAGAGGAAATAGAACAGGGAAGCATATTTTGTATGAATTCTATGTTGCAGCCCAAGTCTAGAAAAAAACACCTCATTTGAATCATTGAATGAAGTGTGGAAGGAAAAGTTTAACAACAACAAAAAATCAGTTTAGAATAAATGTTATAACTGATTTTGAAGAAGAGATAGGGAGTAGAAAATGTTTCTAAACTACCTTTCGAATTACATATATATATATATATATATATATATATATATATTTTTTTTTTTTTTTTTTTTTTGAGACAGAGTCTCACTCTGTCACCCAGGCTGGAGTGCAGTGTAGTGATCTCGGCTCACTGCAACCTCCGCCTCCTGGGTTCAAGCGATTCTCCTGCCTCAGCCTCCCAAGTAGCTGGGACTACACGAATTCTTTATATATTTTTCTATATAGCATATTGGTTTAATGAAAAAAAAGAATGTAAATGGAAATGCTGTGATGTTCATAGACACATTTCGGATGTATTATTATCTCTACATAATTTAAAGATTCCATTTTGTATTCTGTTTAAAAGCAAATGTATTCTTATTAAATACTTCCCAGATATTTTTGAAATGTCTTACATAAATATGTATATATAAATTCTATGATAAAATATTAATATATAGTTTTATATGTGGTATACACTTTGACACCTAATATCTACCCATACAAATCCACAAAAGCACCCAGATTTTAATATTGGCCATTAGAGAACACAAGCAAAATGATTTTTGAAAAAGAGTTACTTCTGGACCAGATCCAGCCTAGCTGCATTTAACTTGCTGTTAAAATTCAACAGACACCATTATAAAATTTGCACCTACTTATTATTACAAATTCAGATAATCCCCTAACTGTGACCTTCAGTGCCTGATTAAATAAGGGTAGCATTTAAAAATACTAGATTACTTCAATCTTACTTAGTAGCCAGTGCTTAATGCTTCCCACCTGTTGTAACACAGAAACTGCCCAAGGTAGACTGCAATGCCTTTGGTTGTGCCAGGAAATTTCAAAAGCTTAGGATTTTGTAGTGAATCCACACTAAACTCCTGCTAGGCTCAATTAGATGACCTACTGAGAGTATCTGACATGTTGTGGAGATAATTACTGTACCAGGGATGAGATACCACCCGTGCTTCCAGGGGAAGCTCATTGAGGAGGCTCTTTCCCTATTCCGCATATATTCCAAAGCTGAGTGTGTCTCTGGAAAGTGAATTCACTCGTGACTGAGAATACGGGTCTGAATTTATTAAAATAGGACTTGCTGTGCTGAAAGAATTTTATTTTGGTATATAATTTTAAGCGTGGAAAATTAAACAAAATCAAGAGATAAGTATAATAGCTAGTACTGTCTCACACATGCCTAGGATCCCTTAAATGTGTAAAATGTATTCCCCTTTCTAAAGTCTCTGCAGAAATTAAAGAGCAAAGGAATTAGGACTTAACCAAATAAAATGTTTAGCTTGAAGATGCATTAATGACTACTATAACCAAAAGAAAAATGATGCTCAATATGCTTGCTTTTAGTGTTTTTCAGAATGTATCAATCATGTTGGATCACATTATTTTAGTACGTGTAAATTTTCAAATATTTAATTATGGTGACAATATTTTAAAATGCAAAGTCACATATCAATTACTTAACACATTTCTGTGTCAAGTCCAATTAACTTGATTCAGTCAGCCATTACATAAGTAGGGACAACTATTAACATCTCTGTTACTGGGACAGTGATTGATTTTAGTCAGGATAACCTTGAGTACTTCACGTTTCACAAAATCAGCATAATTTTAGCTGTACGTATCCTACTGTTATGAAAGTTTTTACTCACCTTTTGATATTTTGTAGATGGTTATTTCTTTGTATACAGTTGTTTCATGCATAGAGCTTTATTTTATTTCTTTGGAAATAAGGATATAATTTATATTTGTCAGCTTTTGTAACCATGTTAACAAGACTAATTGAGATTAAAGTACTGCCTATCAAAAAGTTTCCAACAGTTGGGACTGAATATTTAGGCAATTCATATGACTGTATATTTATGGTGGCGGAAAAAGCCAAATAATTCAGAATTTACTTGTTCATTCAACAAATAATGCTTGAGAACTGTACTTGGGGTTAAGCTGGGATAACAAAAGTATACACAAGTCCCTGTCTTAAAGGATCCCTTATTTAGGAGGAGAGAAAGACATGTAAATAAATGATTGTAGAGTACAGTGCGATCAGTGCGGTAATAGAGGTGTGTACAAGCTTGAACAGTTATTCTGAAGGAAGGAGCAATTAATTCTGTCTGAGATGGGACAGGGGAAGGATTGAATTCGAGCCCATTCTTTTGAATAATACATGAAAGAGCACTAGTCCATCCTCCTAAATTGAGCAGTTTAGCCAAAGAGAGCTGCTAACCTATCGATCAACTGATGAGAAGACAGAACTTAGACCTAGCAGGCCTAAATGAATAGTGAGCTGACACAAGCAGGTATCGGTGCCATTTGTAGCTTTATCCCTGGAACTACAATGAGTTGGTACTCTCAACAATCTCTCCATCGCAATTCGGTGTTCCCACAGCTGAAGAAACTTTCTAAAAAGGTGTTAGTAAAGAACGTCGAGAGATACCGGTAACTAGATGGATAAATCACCTTATATGAGACCTCCTGAATGCAAGAACTTTTCATAAAATACAAGTCACCAAATCTCTTTGAATGAAAATGTTATTTCAGCATTTCTGTATGTTTGGTAAGGTATTCTCCCTCTCTTAGGGAATAGAAGGAATAAATAAAATGAAACAAACAAAAAACCTTTACTTGATTTTGTTCTCTGCCTCAGGTCATTATAATCTACCCAATTAGACTCCAGACTGTTTCTGTAATTTCATACTCTGTGATTCACTGATGCTAGCTCCTGTTTTATCACTAACCCATTAAACTTTCTCAAAAATAAAACAAAAAACAAAAAATTGTATTGTCCTAGCCTCCAAAGCTGAAACGTTCTTTCCTTTGTCTTCTCCCCCATAAGCTTTAAAAATTTCAGGAAATCTAGAGTTCCACATTCTCCAGTGTTGCTATAGGGATTGCTTGGTCAGCTGGACACAGCCCAGGTGGTATATAATACTTGTGGGCTGAGTTATTTCCTCACAAACTTTGAATGTTAAAATTCTAAACCCTCATGTCTCAGAATATAACTGGATTTGGAGATAGGGTCTTTAGAGAAGTAATTAAGCTAAAATGTCATCAGGGTGGTCGCTAGACTAATGTGACGGGCGCCCTAGCAGAAGAAATTAGAACACAAACATGCACAGGGAAGAGACCACATAAGGCCATGGGAAGAAGATGGCCGTCAAGGACAGAGGCCTTAGGAAGAACCAAGCCTGCTGACCCCTTGATCTTGAACTTCTAGGATCCAGAATTGTGAGACAATATCTTTCTTTTGTGTTGGCCACCCAGAATGTGGTATTTTGTTGTGGCATTCCCAGCCAACTACTACAATAGTGATGACACGTATTGTTTGTGTATTTCATCAGTTCATTAGCATTGGTATTTTGTTCCAACTGGAGTTTCTTAATCACCTCATGTGAGCATCGTACAGATCACTGTTCACAGAGTAAGCACCAATACATTGCTGTTGAATTAACTTTTGTGTCATGTTTTCAAATGATATGCCACAGTTCCTAAGTTGATTTGCACTCTGCTGCTTATCACTTTAGCACACAGTGCCAATTTTTCTGCTGTCTTTAGCCACCGTGTATTTCACATTAGGTTGCATATGAAGCTTACTATCCTTTCCCTTCTGATCTTGGACATCATTAGATCCCATGAAACAACAACGGAACCTCCAGGATAAAAATATTTATAGCTCTGCTCACTGAATGAAGAGGAGCATGTTTATAAGATGGTTTTCATGAATGAAGGCTCTGGAGATTTTCTTACTGCTGGACAACATAACCTGAATCTCCAGAGCTGGTTTTCACTCATTACAAAGTGTATGCATTTTCTCCTTATAAATCTTACATCAGCTTTATTTTTAAATTCTGAGATATGTGAAATACTGGGTTTTTAAAAAATGCAAAGCTAGAAATACAATCATTCATTTACCAAAATATTTTGAAGCAGCTATGCGTGAAGCACTGTGGGAGATAGAAGGATGCATTAGAAGTGGACTTTGCCCATTAATAACCTTACATTATAATAAAGGGAATATTATGTGCAAATAAGGAATTATGAATGAGTGGAAAAATATATGATCCAGAAGTGATGCGAGAGAATGTTAAGAGTTCAAAGGATCACTTCTGTTTATGGGAACCAAATAATGACTTATAGAAAGTTGGCGATTGATTTTAGCATGCCTTAAAAAGAGGGTGGAGTTTGGGTTTGTACATCAGAGAGACAGAAGAGAGGAAATTTCAAGCTGATGGGACAATGTGAGCAAAAGGTAAGAAAATATATGTATTCCCTTTATCTGGATTGAAGGAAAATACTGAAATAAGTTTGCTTAACATTAGGTAATCCTTCAATGTTAACTTAAAGAAATTATTTTATAGGAGGTAAAAAATACATCTCCTGTTTCTGAGTATGGGTTTCACATGAGACTGTGCTGTGCCTTTTATATATACGGTGAATTGTGAAGAAAAGCTTTGGATTATATTTCAGGATCTATAATTGGGCAAGTAAGATAGAGATGATATAATGCTTATTTTTACATCCTCAGATTCTAGCATTATATGTGACATGTAGTAGCTTACAGAACTTCTTGATGAAGTCATTGTAATTACAGCTTGAAATAGCTAAGTAGCCACAGAAATAAAGTATAATGCATGGAACAGATATTTGAAAACAGATTCAGCAAAATTGGACAAGTCTTTGGGTTCAGGACTGCCATAAACAGAGCTGTCAAATATGATTTTAAGGCTTGAAGCTGGGTTGAGAGGTAGAATGATAGTTCCATCAAAAATGAGGATAGGAGTAAGTTTATTGAAAGAGAATGACTTCATTTGGTGATCTGCTGCTGGAAATATAGGATAGTGAATAGGCATCTTCGATTCAGATATAGATAAGGTGGAAGAATTATTGTTTGGAATGGTTGTTAAAGACAGATTACTGAAGGGGAAAGTATAGAGAGTCAAAGGTGATGCTGAAGAGCAGGTGTTTAGTGAATGAATATTTTTGAAGGAGAGAAGAAATGGAAGCATAGAAGGAAATAAGGCAGTAGTCAGACAAGTAGAAGGTACATCAAAATGTCAGTAACAAAACCACAATGTGATACCACCTTACTCCTGCAAGAATGGCCATAATCAAAAAATCGAAAAATACTAGATGTTGGCGTGGATGCAGTGAACAGGTAACACTTCTACACTGCTGGTGGGAATGTAAACTAGTACACCCACTATGGAAAACAGTGTGGAGAGTCCTTAAAGAACTAAACGTAGAACCACCATTTGATCCATGATCTCACTGCTGGGTATCTACCCAGAGGGAAAGAAATAATACAGAAAACATACTTGCATGCACATGTGTCTAGCAGCACAATTCACAATTACAAAAAGGTGCAACCAACCCAAATGCCCATCAATGAGTGAATGAATAAACTGTGGTGTATATATATGATGGAATACTACTCAGCCATAAAAAGAATGAATTAATAACATTCGCAGCAACCTGGATGATACTGGAGATTATCATTCTAAGTGAAGTAAATCAGGACTGGAAAACTAAACATCGTATGTTCTCACTCATAAGTGGTAGCTAAGCTGTGAGGATGCAAAGGCATAAGAATGACACAATGGACTTTGGGAACTTAGGGGGAAAGGATGGAAAGGGGGTGAAGGATAAAAGACTGCAAATTGAGTGCAGGGTGATGGGTGCACCAAAATCTCACAATCACCACTAAATAACTTGCTCATGTAACCAAACACCATCTCTTCCCCCAAAAAACTATGGAAATATGTTTTTTTAACTAAGTCAGTACCATAGAAATACGAGGTTAGAAGTAGACAAAAATGTTTAATATCATGGGGAGATTAAAGTAAAGTTAAGGGGGAAAAGCCTTTGATTTTGAAGACCAGAAGCTTTATTGGTGATCTTGTAGAGAGCAAATTCTATAGATTAATAACTTTGGATTCTAACTGGTAACAGAGTAAAAAATAAATGAGAGGTTATTAACGGAGTAGGAGGTGATAGTTTACAGGATCAGCAAGATGAGAAGAAAGGCCCTTTGGCATCAAGGGACAGCATGCAGGTGAGGCTGAGGAATTGAAGTAACTAGTCCGTGAAGCCGAGCTTTAGTCAAATGCAAAAGAGATTATACAGAGCACAGAGGGCAGTCTAGGACTTTTAGAAAACTAGGGATGTTGATTTTTTTCCCCATATTGAGAGAATTGCTTTTAATAGTCGTCTCCTTAAATGTGTCAACAATCCTTGAAGGCTGATATTAGTAATTTCATTCTAGACATCAAAACTGAGATTTTTTTTTTTTTTGAGAGTAGGTCATGTGATTCCAATGATACAACCCGGCTTTAAAACCTGCAGCCTTTCTATTATTACCATGTTGTTTTTTAATGTTTGTCCTGACTGACTGGCTAATTTTAAAAATGCTTTAATTTCCTTTGATTAGGCAATATTATTGACAGGTTGAACTGGCTTGCTGAATTGTTACATGGTGTGTAATGTGATATGAACCATGTCAATGTCAGCTGAGTGTAACTCACACTTGTGGTATTCAAGAGGCAGGAAGTAAAAGCTGTAAGTTTTCTGTGATCATTGTCACAAATGTAATCACAGCTATTGTTTCTTCTGTAAGATTCTCGTTGAAGTAAATGAAAACGAAGACAACAGTAAGACTGATCCTTCATTGTAAAAAGCAAAAACAGGAAAGCAGTATCAGGATTAAATAAGACATCTATATTAAAATATTTCTTCTATGATGTGGATAGGTTAGAAGAAGATGAAATTATTATTAGATCCTCTTAAGCTAACTTATCTGTCTAGATTAACTTGAAACGGGCCATTCAGCAAAGTTCAAACTCCTAATAACACTTTCAGGTTAAAATGAAATATGCGTAAGATTTGTTTTTGCCATTCTTAGGGATCCAAAAGTTCTGATTGGTACCCAAAAGGCCCAGCATCCAAACTGTACCAAAAACTTTGAATACAGTTCAAAATAAATACACTTAAAATTGGCAAAATCTCTGTCAAAACAGTGAAATGTCCTTATATTTATGATGGCTGCTTTTTATCTCTGTAGTTGTTTTTGGTCTTGTTTTTACGGGCAGGTGAATATAATGACTTGTTGCACTTACAAACTACTTCAGTCGTACTGCAGAATCTGTGGATCATCCTTACAGTCACTGCCTCACGAGCAATTCTACGTATTAGTGTTTTTTAAAGTGACTTTAGGCAATCTCTTCAATTTTATTTATTTTGCCACTTGGAATCTCTTTTCATATTAAATTGTAGAAAAAGCAGCTCTGTAATTATTTTCAGTCCCCATAAGTTCAGTCTTGTCAAGAATAACAAAGTGTATTATGTTTGAAGTGAATATATAGAATTATAATTGGTATATTTGTATTTTCTTTCATCATAGACCATTGAAATAAGTAGCAGAAAATGACTTTGCTTTTTTACTTTAAAACCCAGTAAGGGATGAACGTTGGTAGGTAATAAAACATATTAAATGTAATCAAGAATATTGACTGTCCAAATGTATGCTATAAACAAAATTATTTCCAATCTCTCTATTACCATAAAATATTAGAATAGTATTTTCAAAGAGGGTGAATGAGTAAGACCATAATTTTTATAACAGTAAATGTAAGAAGTCCTAGATCTATTATGTCTTGCTTACGTATCAATTGTATTTGATATTATGTGGATTCTTCCTTTGAATTATCAGTGTTACTAAAAAAAAAGAAAGAGACAGAGAAAGATTGGAAATGAAGTAGGCTTATTTACTTATATATTATTTGCTCTGAAGGGTAAATGCCAACTAAATGGACTTACAAATATGTGGAAAAATTAATGTATATGATATTTTTTCCAACCAAAGGATTAAAGAATATGAAAGAGAAACACTAATATGAGTCAAAACAGAGCTACCTTTACCCTAGAGAGTTATTAAAGTCTAGATGTGTTTTATATGCAAAATGGCCTGTCAGGATTGTGGAAAAAAATTCTGACACCTGCTTCTCATCAGTGCCTCAGAAACAAAGGTGAAGAAATGGGTTTCTGAGCATGGGACTGCATTGCTTCCTGGGTTTGTGTTAAAAATACACGTGCTTTTATGTGGCAGTTTCATACTTATGTATGAGTCTTTCGTTAGTTTAAGGCAGAAAAAGTGCCAGTAAAAGTAAATGTCTAGTGCTGAAACAAAATACACCCTTTTCAGGATAATACTGGCAACAAGCATTTTATTATGTTGTAAGAGAACATTTTTTACCATTTTCTCATATCCTGTTACATCTCTCTACATTTTATGTTCATCAAAAAGTTAAAAATCACTAGTTCTGAAATTATGAAAATCTGCCACAAGAATATTTGACTAACATATTTTTAGAATTATAGTCTTACACAGGGCCAAATAGCAGACTAGAATAAAAGGGATTCTTTCAATATATTTTTAAACAATGCATGGTAGGAAATGATAACATTTCTAGTTCAAGATCAAATATTTAAAACTTGAAGTCAGATTACTTATGTAATCTTGTGTGTGTGTGTGTGTGTGTGAGAGAGAGAGAGAGAGAGAGAGAGACAGGTTTGGCTTTCTGATTGAAAATACAGAACTTCTTCTTACATAAATGTGTGTTTAAGTAGGCATACTGTGTCAGACACTATTAAAAAATGACAGATTATTAAACAATGACACAGATAATCACAGTGATTTGGCCTCCTAATGAAACTTCTGAGAATTTCATATTTGTGATGTAACAAATTTTGTAAATGATTTTTGTACTACTTTGTTTTGGTTTGAAATTTTAAGCTCTTACAACTAGATATGATAGGGTTAAAACATGGAACATCTTGAAGATTATATGGAAACTGAAGAAGTTACAGGTTTGCTGAGACAAGAACACTGAAGATAAGATTTGTAACACACCCTCTTAGAAATGACCATGGAAAGATGATAAATGATATTTACCTCATATGTCATGATAACTGTTTTTTAAGGAAGATATCTGTGCCCTCTTTTATCAGGGGGATGGGAAAATGCATCACTTACAAGCACTCAATCACCATGACATAAAGAAATAGCAAACCTTGAACATGTCAAAACAGTGCCTGTTCAATCTACTTCTGTTTCTTGAACACTGAGTTTATTCTCAATATTGTGTCCCCTAAACAAGTGGTCTTTAAAATATGATGTTTACTTTGTGGTGAGACTTTTGTAAAACATGTTAGTGGGTATATGAGTATACACAGTATATAACAATTTAATAAAAAATATATTTTAGAGGCAAAAATGATTTTGATAGAACAGCAATATGTCTGTAGTTGTATCTTTACTTAAGCTGTTAATATTTATTGAATGCTTTCTATATGCCAGATGCTTTGCTAAGAGCTCATGTTAAACACAGGCTGGTATGATTTTTACTCCCATTTTACAGATAAGAAAACTGAGGGATAAAGAGATTAAGGAGTTCAAGGTTGGCCGGGCGTGGTGGCTCAAGCCTGTAATCCCAGCACTTTGGGAGGCCGAGACGGGCGGATCACGAGGTCAGGAGATCGAGACCATCCTGGCTAACTCGGTGAAACCCCGTCTCTACTAAAAAATACAAAAAACTAGTCGGGCGATGTGGCGGGCGCCTGTAGTCCCAGCTACTAGGGAGGCTGAGGCAGGAGAATGGCGTGAACCCGGGAGGCGGAGCTTGCAGTGAGCTGAGATCCGGCCACTGCACTCCAGTCCGGGCGACAGAGCGAGACTCCGTCTCAAAAAAAAAAAAAAAAAAAAGGAGTTCAAGGTTTCCCAGACGTAGTTATACCTTAAGTATAATTTACCACATTATTTGTATTTTCTGATACTAAATTCAATTGGCTTAGGTTACTGGTGTTAGGACTCTTGTCCGTGATCTTTATAAAGTATACACTTTTCATCTCCATGAAAAAGAGGAGGTAGTTTGGGTTGATTTAACATTGACTTTGAAATGACGGATTTGTTCTTCTGTAGTAATATAATATTTTTCTGGGGGAAAATTTGGCCCTTGTTTTTAAAGAATGCATGAAATTTCTGCAAAGATCCTATCTACCTTAAACATGGATTGTATTCCAAACACTTATAAAAGACTAGTGTACAAGTAAAATTGGATAGTTATCTTAAACTTACTAGAAAATTCTACTTGTGCTCAGAAAAAGTCTCATTTTGTAGTCATTTGCAACTTTTTCAGAGTTGCATTATCTGTGTGTGAAATATAAACATTAATTCTGGCCTCTATTCTTAACTATTGCACCAGATGCTTCTCAAAACAAACGATATTGTCTCTGAGTGTTCTATAAACAAATTCCAACCTGAATGCCTGCTTTTAGCATTCCTCCCAATTTATCAGATAAATATGAACTCTATTTTCTTTTCAGACAAAACCTATCTACTGTAACTTTTTTTAAAGAGAAAACAGTGAAATGTAGCATAATCTGTGAAAAACACGCAGGATCTCGGCAGGCAGAGTCTAGCAAGGAAGTCTTGTGTTTTGGCTGAACATACTCTGGACTTTTATCTTGGCTAAAGCTTTTTTTAAAAGAACATGCCTTAAAATAATTTGTTTCTGCTGCTGTATGCTAGATTTTGAAGAGTTTTCTTTAGTCCTTAGACTCCTGGTCTATGAGGAATGTGAAATCTGTATACAAAACCATTATACTGATGAAACTTTAAGGAACTTCTAAGATGGCAGTAAATTTGTGTTCTTTATATAAATTATAGAATGATGTACAAGACTGCTTAGGTAACCTTTTTTAAAGGTGAATGGCCCTGCTGGCAAGAAACATAAATGTGAACCTCAGAAAAAAAATGCGTCACAGAAGTTCATTTTTTTATAGGTGCTCCTGGAAATATTTCAAATGTTGTAAGCAAAAAATCAAAACACAGAACTTCAGGAAGATAAAAACGAATGAACAACCTTGCTTTTTGACTATAGACTCTCATTAAATGCTAAATAAACACATTATACATGTGTGGGATATTTGTCTAAGTTCTTATGATCAGTTAATAGTCATAGAATACACTGTAATACTAGCTACATGTATTCATGACTTAACTGGGTGACAGACATTGTGCTTCGAGTATATTATTTCATTTAATCCTGAAATAACCCTAATCGATAATGTAAGTTTACCATGAAAACAGATGAATGTGAGCACCTTAATTTTTTGACCTGTTGTGCCACTGGTTAGTCCAGTTGAGAGCCATAAATTGAGCAGAGAGTCTTAATTGTTCAGAGACTGTGATAGTACTAAATAGTCAGGAGGGATTTCACTAGATCATTCAACTCTTTAAAGTTGTGACTTAAGACAGATAGGAACCGTGATCTCTAGGGATAAGAAGCTAATACGTTAAACTCGTATACCACCTTGCTGATGGCATTTACCATTTTGCCCTTGTATTCCATTTTATCTAATAAAATTCAAGGAGTTTTTTAAGCGTAGATATTGCTGAAAGTTTCATCTAACTTGGCAAAGGCTACAATTTATGATTTAGTTGTTAATTAGACTTAAAGAACAAAGCTAATGCTGTTCCATTTAGTGAGAAAGGTCTCTGAGGACCTGAGAACTGACCAATATTGGTTCTCCTGCTGGGAAAACACTATGCATAAACAAGTCCCCAGGGCTCCATTACTGGGCCTTTTAGACAAACACAAAATGCATCTTAGTTTATTTGAAAATCCTTACAATGAAGCTTTATTGCATATCTATAAATGTTTCACGTTGACATGTCAAAGACGTGTAAAAGTATACTGGCGAGAGAACGATAAACATTATAAATACCACTTTCCTTTAAATGTAAGATGATTGTAGATAGTATACAGCATGGTCATAAAATGAATACAATTCTGTGTGGGGAAGCGATTGTGGGAATGAGTAGTAATGTCTAAATGGGATGGCAAACTCTTGACTGAGGAAGTAAGCAATGCAACATTATTTAGCGAAGTTGGATATGCAATTTTTGAAGATCAGGAGACAAGATAGGTCATTTTATTTGGTGATTTTATTAAAAGACAGTTCAAAAATAAATTTTAAATGTCAATATATTCTCACTGATGTTATTCTATCTTTGCAAGTATTTTTAGTGTTCTGTCTTATGTGCATGTTTTAATATGCTGCGCATGCTTTTCTTATTTAAAAAAAGGGGAAAGTACATTTTCCTAAGAATTTAAAATGTAATTCCTCCATTTCGTAAAGTCTGTGGGTCACACTCCTACAAATTTCTCTACTTTGCTGTATTTTTTATACATATTTCTTAGGAACGATTCTTATAGAATAAATTTAACTTTAAATGTTGACTGTAGCTATTCAAGTTTGGTCATCATTGAAATCTTAGTATTTCTGTTTATCTACCAACTAATTTGAACCACTGGGTAAATATTCTTAGTTATAGTTATTTCAAGTATTTTCTACTGGTCATGCAGATATCAAATGTGGTACTCTAAACTCAGTTATTTCTCATTAAATTTGGAAAATATTTTCCTTTTTATGAACGAATACAATTCCTTTTTTTTTTTGGACAGAGTCTCGCCCAGGCTGGAGTGCAGTGCTGTGATCATGGCTTACTGCAACCTCTGCCTCCTGGGTTCAAGCACTCCTGGTGTCTCAGCCCCTCAAGTAGCTGGGACTACAGGACTGTGCCACCTCATCTAGCTAATTTTTGTATTTTTGTATTTTTAGTAGAGATGAGGTTTCACCATGTTGGCCAGGCTGGTCTCAAACTCCTGGCCTCAAGTGATCCACCTGCCTCCGTCTCCCAAAGTGCTGGGATTACAGACATGAGCCACTGTGCCCGGCCCACATTTTCATTTTTAATATATACTGTGCTTTACAGATATTATAATATGTTTTAAAATACGTTCACAGAAGCACCTGGTCTGTGAATGGCATGCCAACATTTAAAAAATAAGCATTCTTTGAATATATATTTAGTTTTTAATGTGGTAGGAAAATCAAAGCCAGTGGGAGTAGAAACAAAATTTGTGATTTTCTAAATACTTCTTGGCTGCAGGGAAGAAACCATGTCCCAGGCAAAGTCCTACCTAATTCGATGAGAAAATTACTTGGAAGGGATTCTTCTTGGCATGAGGACCCACCAAGATGGTCAACAGAGAATTAAAAATAAATAAATAAATAAATAGAGACAAGGGCTTGTTCTGTCGTCCAGACCAGATTGTAGTGCAGTGGCTCTATCATAGCTTACTGCAGCTTTGAACACCTGGGCTCAAGCGATCCTCCCGCCTCAGCCTCCTGAGTAGCTGGGAATACAAGAGTTCACCACCATGCCCAGATAAGTATTTTTTATTTTTTTGTAAAGACAGGGTCTTGCTATGTTGCCTAGGCTGGTCTCAGACTTCTAACCTCAAGTGATTCCAACAGATAACTTTTGATGAATGTGAGAACCTTTGTCATCTTCTGTGTACTTATATTAACCAAGTACTTTTATAGACAAATTTCCTTCTTTTTGCTAATTGGGCCATGACCTTGGAGTAGCGAAGGGTGAGGATAGGTCATGACCTAATCAGCACGGGGAAATAAAATTATATCATCACTCTGGTTTCAGCGTTTACACCATAGGGAATTGTTCTTTGAACAAGTTCTTGTTCTGACTGATGCAAAACCCCTGATATTTCTTAAAATTTGTACACATTTTTCCAGTTTCCATAAACCTGGAGGAAAAAAGAATAAAGTGAAGCCTATCCCCTCCTTTTTGAAGTTCTGCATACTAAGTATAGTGGTACTAGGAATTACTTATTTGACAAATATGTATTCATCTGTTTTTTAATGTGAAAATCAGAAAACTATATTTTCAGATATTTAGATTAATTTTATATTCCGTTTTGTTTTCCCCACACAACTGTCAAAATCAAAAGCAAATAAAAGCAAAGTAACATGTTGTGTGAGATGACAGTTGATGACAAACACCAGTGGGCATGAATACTGATTCCAGTCTTGTGTTTTTATTAGTTCACATCCAGCTCAGAAACATTGGTATAATAAGCTAATTCTTGTAGTTCCAGTTGAGAGTAGGATCAGTGGCAGCTTAATCCAATCCATCCATTTACAGCCTTGCTCCAGATTCTCTGGGGGGGGGGGGGTCTCTCCATGGAAGCTCTCTTCTTGTCATTGGCCTCATTCCTGCTAATTAAGGCTTAGCTGTCCTGTGGTCCCTGGACCTACTGTTTTTTACATAAGTTCACTTATGCCAAACATAACATGGCTATTAGTTACCTTTAGCAACTCCTTTCTTTGGTTGTTACTTAATCTCACTTCCATACTTTCTGGTTATTTTAGACTCCTTCTTATATTAAAATCTTCTGATGACATATAATAGACTTGTATTTAAGATTTCTTTTACTGACTGCAGAAAATTGAGTTCATTTATTCAACTCAACAAGTTTTGAATTCATTACTGGGAATTCATTAATTGACATACTTATATTCATTGGGTAAATCTTGTTTACAAATCTCTTTTTACCAATTTGAAAAAGAATCCCCAAATTTTCTGGAATCAGTGTTAGGTTAACTCTAATTATTAGTTTATACTGTTTTTGACTTGTTGTATTCTTTAAAACTTTTCCTGAAATGATTGATTTTTGGCCATTAGGACAAAATAGAAAATGTAAAATTGCATTATTGGGTTATTAGAAATATGGCATTGGACGAAGGAATAGTTGTAGTATAAAGCTTGATTTGTAATATTTTATTTCTATCACAAATGCATTTTTATACTAATCATTGTAATTTCTTGGAAATTAAACATTAGGCGGCTCTTGGAAGAAGGAATTTCATGATGTAGGGGCAATGTAATTAGGAGTTTGCATGTTGGCAATGGCAGTAAAATCTATCAATATCTTCCCTTTTATAAATCTCAACCCATGAGAGAAGTGTGTGTTGCTTCCTTTCAGTGCCTAACCACCCTTCAAATAAGTTTTTCCCCTAGTTTTATTAAATTCAGATAAATAGGAAGCTATACAGAGTATAAATCTAATATTCTTTTTCCTTGCTAAATTTGCCATATAAGCAGTGTGTCATTGCATTTTTTTATATTATATCTGACTTGTTTACAAAACGTAGAACAATTTATTATCTTAATTTTTGCATGTCCAATACTTTGGTGAAATGGAGAAATACAGGAAGTCAATCAATGAAATATTAAGCAGTTATAAGTACAGAATGATGTAAACATTTTTCAAAGGAAATTTTATTTCAGTTAGGTTTATATAGCTTTTTCTCTTTCAAATGAAGATAAATGCACTGATAAGCAGTTCAAGAAAAAAATCTAAACTGACAGTAAAATTGCAAATGAAATTAAGGAAAAGAACAGATAACACAAAATAATGTTAAAGATTCTATTATTTTTAACAATTGGACATTTAAAGTTCTTAGAGGTACAGTTCACAGCAAACATTTCAAATCTGTCATATCTTATATTCATAAAACATTCTAGGCTTGCATTATAAGAAAACTTTTTAGAATGAAATATAAGCAATTTTAGACTTCCAGACATAGCTTATAATAATTGCTTGTACTTGCTTGCAAAATTATGTTTCAAGAAGAAACACACTTGTTATAGAAGTGCTGAAATGCATAGAACCTAAATCTGTCAAGTTACCTGTCTTTCGGGTCCCTCTCCCCACCCACCAGGCCTCATTATATTATCCTGAAAAGAACACTATCTCTTTAAGGCTAGGAAAGTATTGTGCTGATGAGCCAGGGGCTGCCCACCAATTGGCAGACCCATTGGGTGATAAATGTCCAAGGACCTCTAGGCTGACGACACATTTTTCATCATTAATCCAGCCTATTGTAACCAGGGCCACTCACATTGATTCGGACTAGGAGGCATCATCTGCTGTTAAGAGGGTGATGACTCGCTGAAAATGCAGGCCTGAAACTAATCAAATATATTTAGAGCCTTCCCTGGCAACTTACTGGGAGAGCAGCAGTAGACAGCTAATAGGGGAGCCCCCGACAGGTAGTGCGGTGCTCAGCATGCTTTGTATGGGAATGTGAGAAATCCATGTGGAAGCCTGTTGGGTAATTGCAGCTATTATACATTGTAGTACAAATGTGGGTGGGGATTAGTCCAATACTACGGTACTTGAATGTTGCATTAAAAATATAGTTGGGAAATACCCTGCTTTTTTTTTTTTTTTAACCTGGAACTCAATTACAAAGAACAGAATTCTCAAACCCAGATTTCTTTGGAATTGCTAAATTATTTTTGTGTTTTTGAAAGTTTGAAACATGGTTTGAGACATATGCTTAATATTTATTTTACTGAAGTTGCAAAATTTGATGAGGAGGGGATCTCAAATAGTTACATTTTGCTCTGTTATACTTTTTAAAATATAATTAATATGTATTTGATCAGAATATACTTAAATACATTGTGGCAATTCAAGGGCATATGTACGTTACTTATTGACTTTTCTTGTTAATCTGTGCATATATATTCATTTTAGATAAATCTTTATTATTTTAATTTGCATTGATAAAAAATGGCTTAAGTTAAGCAGTAGCTGGTGGTGCAAACTTGTTTGCCTTAGGCAAATGTAGAACAATATGTTCTTTATTTCCTGCTTACAACTGATTAAGCAAAATCAGGTGCAAGTAGGAAATAAATTTAACTGATTAGACTTGTTCAATGGAAAATTTCACTTATATATTGAGCCTAATAACCATATATAATAAAATCAAAAAAGACAGGGCAAAATATGAGAACAATTTGGCTTAATTAAAAAAAAAAGGAGACCTAATGAAATTCCTTTTGATAAAGAAGAAGGTAGAGAGAGAAAAAAAAAAAGAAGAAAAGGAAAAAGTAAAATAAATAATGCAGACCCTCCAATTGTTCACGCAGTCCTAATGTTCTACACGGGAAACCACTGACTGTCTTCTCAAATATTTTATGGAATCATGAAAAAATATCTCAGCTGGGAGGGAAGGCTTCCGTGTGATTTCTCTTGAAGAAAGTCTTCAATCCCATTTTGAAATCTCAATTCCTCCAAGTTCCAAAGCTGAGATTTCACACCTTTCGTATGTGCACATTTTAATGAGGATTTTATATATATACTTAGTTATCCACTGCTTCGAGTGTTGGATGAACTTAGGTGGAAAGCTTCATTAATGAGCAATAGACAGGTCACTGAATCTACCTTACTTTGGTAGTGTCCTTATTATTAAATCCATTAAATCCATTTTAGAGCCACGAAGCACAACACAATAAATGCTACTTTTAAAAAATTTCAAAAATTAAATTGGTATCACTCCCTCATTAGTCATATAAAAGTTTTCCAAAAACAATATTTATGTTGTGTTACGTGCAGGCTGAGGGTCCTGTTAACAGTTCTTTTGTCTGGCATGAAGACGACGCTCCTAGTCTACATGCAGACCAGGCGTTCTTTCCATTGCAAAGCCTTATCAGAAGGGCTACAGTTCAGCTCCTTTCTTAGTCACCACATGACCTTGAACAATGAAAATGAAAACAGTCACCATGAGAATGTTCTTAAAAGGAGGAATACATGAAAGCCATTTTATTGTCTAAGATGGCATATTGGTGTGTCAGTTACCAGTGACTGGAGGGCTGATGTGGTTAAGCACTTTGTGTCTGAATAGCATACCAACTGGCAAGCAAGGGTTATCACGGACACTGTAGACCAGGCACACCTTTTGCCCACCAAGGCCTCAGATTCCAGGCAATCAACAACTACACAGTAGCAAAAGTCTTTTGACTGAAATCATTATATATAATTTGAATGCAGTGATCAAACTTGCTACCTCTGTCATTACTCCTGTTCTTTCTAGTTATCATTTATGAAGCTCCTACTAGGTGTTCATCATTATCACTTACCTAACTAGGTAAGCTACATGACTTCATTATTCTTACCACAACTTTGTAGGGTAAGATAGTATTAACCTCATTATGCCCAGTGTGGAAAACCAAAGCTACAGAGATTTTATGTTACATGCTCAAGGTCACATTCCTCATAAAATAGAACAACCTGGAATTGAACCCAGAACTTTCTAGATTTTGTGCTTTTTCTACAACTTCACATTCTTTTTCTTTTTAGTGAGTCAATACCTGACCATTTCGCTACTAAGAAGTTCTATAAATGTTATAGGATAATGTTAGTGGAAAATCTTTCCAGAAAGCAGCAAACTCCATTGCAGCTATTTGTGCTTAACTTGGAGCTTGAGCACATAATGACAATTATGTTTAATTTTTCTTATTTTTTAAGTTATATTTATGATGTTACTCTTTGTGCCTCTAAATTGATTTAATAAAAAGACCTCTGAACTTTGAAGACCAAGGAACATGATAAAAGTATTTTAGAAACTTGTATTTTTTATATCTGAAGATAGAATCTCAATTTTTCATATTTAAGTTTTATGTAAAAGTATTTTGGTCTTTTCCTTTCACTTGTATGTGACATTGGAAGAGTGTATTTAGTTCTGTATGTGTTAGCATGTGCATATTGAGCTGAGCTTATGCATGTTCATTGTATTTGTTGCCTAAAATGTATGTAATAGCTGGATCTTGATTTTTGAAGTCACTGGTATTATTTCCATGAGGGGGAAAAAACACAAAAAACTAGACCTGTGTGCTAAAATCTGCAGTAAGAAACAATGAGATATAACTGCCAACAACCAGCTTCCTAAATGTTGTTTATCTTTAGATTTTTGCCTTGATCTTCAAGGACAAAACAAATTACGGGTGGCCTAATGGGTTTTACTAACTTAAAAATTGTACATTTAGATTATTCACAAATTCCTAGAATTAAAACAAATTATATATACAAGCTATTTGGAGCTAATTGAGGAGTGTGTATGGTTCTCAATCTACATTTTTAATTAAAGCAATAGCTTTAATTCCTGCGTGCCTAGATAGGTATGCACATTTTAGAAGTCAAAGAAAGAGTCAAGAATAGTATCAACAATCAGAGCGAAGCCACCCAACTGTGAAATCACTGGGCATTGAGCTTTTTCTGAGTTTTTACCATATGTGTTAATAGCATTTGGCTACACAAAATGTTGATCATTTTGACTATACAAAATGCTATCAACACATTTTCTGCAGTATACAACACTTCTACCTCATGACACTTTATTCTAATTTGCTTTATCTGATTACATCTACATTTTAGAGTAATAGAGAAATGCTGAATGGTTTGAAGAAAGTCAAATTAATGATACTTCTGGAGGGGTGATATAGTAACAACTACCAGTGTTTTTAATATACACCTGTCATCTTTATCATTAAAACTTAGGGAAATGACCTGGGAGGGGACTGTTCTGAAATATAGTTATTTCTGTCCTTGTAACTTCATCATTTGCTTTAATAATTATTATTCATAGGTAGTTTGGTTTTCCTTAGCATGAGTAATGGAATCTAAGAAATCTGAGACAGCCCTCAACTTAATACGTGACTCCCCCACTTCATTCTTTTCCATCTTCCTCTCTTCTCTCTTTCCCCATTCCCTTCCCTCCTTCCTTCTTCCTCACATTCTTCTTCTCTTTCTTTCTTCCTTTATTTCCTTCATTCATCAAATATTTATTATAGTGTCTATCAAGTGCCTCCCTGGATAATGGTAGCAGCTTCATAAAATGAAATTTTTCACCTTGTCAAGATCATATGACCAAGTTTAAGGCAAAGGCCTTAGGACAGAAAATACTCATCCAGGACAGTTTCTAGCAGAGCTGTGGTTCAGAACTTTTCCAGCAGAGATGCCCTTATCCACAGTGTATTTTAGCATGTAGGAAAACAATCTCAGCCACTCACACGAATGTAGCTGGATTGGTTGGCAGCAGAGAGCTTTCAATACCAAGTCATGGTGTAAAGTCAGTTGGGATTTGAAGGGAGGTATGTCTCCCTATCATGACGTTTTGTTTTATGTCCAGCAAATCAATAAAGCAAGTAATTTATTTTTCTAGTTCCAAATATGCTTAAAGAATAAAAGCACTGCACAGAAATATGGTACCTTAGTTGTGTGAAGGATTTACGTGATTTGTAAATATTTTTTGCTAGAAGGTCACTTTACCCACACTTCTGATTGTGTTGACTAACAGAATTAAGTAATCTTTGATGCAAATATGTCATGGGAGTGATTGATCACACTCAGTTCTTGGGGGTGGGGTACTGTTTACGGCATATTGAGAATTTGCAAATAATCTCAGGTTAAGCATCTGTTTTTTTTCTCAGACTGCTTACTGTGTAAAAATAAATCAGGTTTTATATCTCTTTGGGAAGGAAAACCTGAATAAGGAAGACTGATGTGTAACCGAGTTAACTTTTTTTATTTTTATTTTTTGGGACGGAGTCTCGCTCTGTGGCCCAGGCTGGAGTGAGCGGCGCCATCTTGGCTCCCTGCAAGCTCCGCCCCCCGGGTTCCCGCCATTCTCCTGCTTCCGCCTCCGGAGGAGCCGGGACCACAGGCGCCGCCACCACGCCCGGCTCATTTTTTGTATTTTTAGTAGAGACGGGGTTTCACCGTGTTAGCCAGGATGGTCTCCATCTCCTGACCTCGTGATCCGCCCACCTCGGCCTCCCAAAGTGCTGGGATTACAGGCCTGAGCCACCGCGCCCGGCCACTACTTTTTTTTTTTTTTTAGCGAAATATACTAATTTATTTTTATTCACATTATCCAAACTGTAAGAATTTTTACTTTAAATAAATTATATTTGATGCTTAATTTATAGATAATAAAAAATTAAGGTTCAGTTTTTTTTTGTTCCTCAACAAATGTGTGAAATCATTTTTAGAAGACATTTATGGCAAGAGTTTTGTAGCTTTAAGTGCCATGTTTTTTTGTTTATAATTTAAACAAATTATAAAACAAATCTTTATAATTTAAAAGATCTATATGTTTAAGTTTGTATTTTGAAACTTTTTAGACTGCTTGGCCTCCTTTGATTTCTAACCAACGTAGTTAATTTTTCTAGAATATGCAGTTTTCCTCCTTCCTGTTAGAGGTTCAGTTGACTCTCCAGTGGGCCGCCTGACAGCATGTTTTATAATTTGGTACTTTCTCTCGAATGGTGAATGTGTCCACAACAACAACAACAAATAAGCTTCAGGACAGATTATCCAGGTTGTTTTGTTGAAATGTGTAATACTGCCCAAGTAA
This sequence comes from Colobus angolensis palliatus, assembly GCF_000951035.1. Lineage (NCBI taxonomy): Eukaryota > Metazoa > Chordata > Mammalia > Primates > Cercopithecidae > Colobus > Colobus angolensis. The sequence continues at coordinate 9,469,556 of NW_012123820.1, read as the reverse complement.
ATTAACTAAAATTTAGGTAGCGAGCTAGGAATGTGTCAAGATTCCTCTCAGCAGTTCGGTGAGACGGGGCGTCCTCTGATTCCCCGTGCGGGGCGTGGGCCGGGTGTGGCTGCTCGGTTCAGTTGCTGGGCTGCTCAGGGCCCCGACGGGGGGAGCACACAGACGGCAGGTGCAGGAGCCGGTGCCAGTGCTTTGGGCTGCAGCCCCGTGGTGGCATCTAGGGGTGGGTGCTGGGCCCCAGTGTCACAGTGTCACAGTGCTCTTTTGGCCTTGCTGTCCGCAGACAGCTCACGTGGTAGCCAGCTCGGTGGAACCGTTCCCTTTCATCAGGGCAGAGGCCAGTGTGGCAGGTTTCTGTATCCTCAATTCTTGTCCAGTGTCCCAGAAGGATCGGGTCACACGTGGGCTTGAAGGAGGAACTGACTGAGTGGCGGAGGTGGCTGCCAGTGGGATGAATGGGGAGCTGGGCAGGGGCAATGGGGTGGGAAGAGGATCCTCCCCTAAAGATTGACCGTCCAGCGGCCCAACTCCTCTCTGAGCTCCCCCAGCCGAACTCCGCTCGGTGTTCAGACTCCTTCTCTTCCCTCTTTCTCTGCCGTGCCGTTCTGCTGTTCATCTGCTTGGCTCCTCCTCTCCTTGCCTGCTTCTCTGCTCCCGGAGCCTGGGGTTGGGAGTTTATGTGGGTACAGGATGCGGGGGCGGGGCAGGCCAAAAGGCAACTTTTGGGGCTTGAAAACAGAAATGCCTGTTCCCACTGAGGGCAGCAGGTATCCAGGCTTGAGGGTGGGACCTTGGCATGGGAACCTCCCTCTTCTACCCAGCATTTCCCTGTCTCCTCTCCATGTCACATGTACGTGTAGTATTAAACCAGCTTAATAAGTTGTACTATTGTAGAAACAATTTTACTTTTTCATTGTACAGGCAAAACTAATACTGCCGACTGTATTTCAAAGATAAGGAACTCACTTTGAATGAAGGTAAGGCAAATATTGAAATATATAGAAAGGTTCTCACTTGAAATATGCATGAGATCAGAGGTATGGGGAATAAGAATGTGCTCGTTTCCTAGGGCGACTGTAACACTTTACTACCAAATGGGTGGCTAAAAACAACAGAAATGTATTATCTTACAGTTTGAGGAACTGGAAATTTGGAATGAAGGGCCACATTCCCTCTGAATGCTCTGAGGAAGGATCCTTCTTTGTGTCTCCAGTTTCTGGGGCCCTCAGGCGTGCCTTGGTTGGGCTGCGTAATTCCAGTCTCTGCCTTCTCTTCACACAGTCTCCACTCTGTTTCTGTCTTCACAGGGTGCTCTTCCCGCATCTCTTTCTCTCTCTCTCTTTTTTTTTTTCTTATTTTATTTTATTTTGAGATGGAATTTCATTCTTGTTGCCCAGGCTAGAGTGCAATGACGTGATCTCAGCTCACTGCAACTTCCACCTCCTGGGTTCAAGCCATTCTCCTGCCTCAGCCTCCCGAGTAGTTGGGATTACAGGTGCCCGCCACCACGCCCAGCGAATTTTTGCGTTTTTAGTAGAGATGGGTTTTCGCCACATTGACCAGGCTGGTTTCGAACTCCTGACCTTGTGATCCGCCTGCCTTGGCCTCCCATAGTGCTGGGATTATAGGGTGAGCCACCGCTCCCACACCTTTTTTAGACTCCAGTCTTACGGTATTAAAGGACCACCTACCCAAGTATGACTTAATCTAAACTTGATTACGTCTACAAAGACGCTGTTCCGAATGTGGCCACATTTATAGGTACCAGGATTTAGACTTTCAGTGCATCTTTTTGAGGAACACAGTCTCACTCATAAAGAAGAGAATATATATTTTTTAAATTTTTATATTCTTTTTGGAATAAGAACATTTTAATGCTGCCCTTTTTTTTTTGCATGAAATTAACGTAGCAGTACTCTCAGAAAATAATTATTTGGCATTTTTAATTTTTTGATGGACATTCTAAATATGTTGCAATATTCTTGAATTGATACAGAATTCAAGAATTCTGTAATCCATTGATGAAACCATTCAAGAATTCAAGAATCCATTGATGAAAGAAGAAAAAACAGACAAACAGCTCAAGCCAAGGCTATTCATTACATGGGACCAGCTCGTTAATAGTACACAGTGTTTTGTCTGCTTTCATCAGTGGATTGGTGATTTCAGGGACACTAACTAACCTTTACATCATAAACATTGTGTACCCATAAACTACAAATAAAGAATATAGTTTAAACAATTGTATGCAAATATGGGCATAATATTAATTTAATTGATTTATTTGGCAAGACAAACTATAAAGAATATAAAGACTTTTTTTATGTTTTGTTTTTCTCACTTACTATTTATCTGCTTCTCCAATCATCTCTCTTAGAAGAGATCTAAAATTTAGAAGGAGTTTGGGATATGGGAGCATTTAACTGGACAATTTCTTCTTTTTCTATCTGTTTTAGTTGGAATCATTCTAAAATAAGATAAACTTTATATGATCCCAAAAATCCATTCAGGCAGTCACATTTTTTGTAGTAAGCGTCAATTTAAACTAACTCTTCTATATGACATAAGTCAGAATGATGGTTTTGATTTGAATTATATGAAATATAATTAAATGCCGATCATTAACTTATGATTTTTGCTAATGCGTCTATCTTTTGTTCACATTAGCCGTCATTTTATCTTTAAGATATTCCTAGGAATGTACATAAGTGGAGTCACAACATCGTTTTTAGATAATGATAAAGGTTAAAAATGAGACCGTAATTCATTTTTAACATATTTGCATGTTGTGGCTATACAAAATCCAGAGCTGTTTTCACTGTCCAAGGGGATGATGTGCAGCTCCCAAAATGGAAGCAGAGGTAACGTTCCAGTGATCATCAAAGGACAGTCATAAGCTTTTAGTGCAGCAGTTTTCAGAGTATCCTCAGTGATTGTGAGGCCATTGCAGATTCACTGCATCTGAGTTTAAACCGCTAACTACTTTGAGTGAAGTCTATTAATGATATGCCTCACATGCAGCTGACATTTTAAGATCCTGGCTGCTTTTCAAAAAGTGTGGGCACTGAAGATGTCTTCTTACTCTTGAGAATTGATTTCATACACAACAGGAGCTTGTGATGGATTTGCTCCCACTGTGGGAATTGTCCGTGAATATCCGAGGGCAGGAATTGGCTCAGATAAAGAATCTATCATGAGTGCTCTCCTGTAAAGAGTAAGATTTGCACGTTAGAACTAGCTGATGCTGAGTTTAATTCCTGGTCTCTTTTGTGATTCTAAACCATTTGACCAGCCTCTGCCTAGTGTGAGCAGACTGATCAGGAAATTCATTCATTTCATGACCTTGTCCACTCATTTGTAGCCCTTAAAAAAGTGTCTTACCTGGAACTCAAAGCTCCCTAAGAATTTTAAAGTTATGAATATATATTTTTCATCTATGAAACTACATTTTGCTTTGGATAAAATATCTAGCATTTGGGGAGAATTTCATATTAGTGTGATTGATCAGGCTGTATGTTAAATAGATACATCAAAAATTGCTTTTGTGATAAACTTACATTTTCTTTTGTTTTAAAGGACATGGGGATTGAAGTGCAACCAATAGATACAGTTACACAAGCCAGAGTGGCCAATAGCATTTTGATAGCTGATAACAAACAGTGCTAGAATTGTCAATGTGTTTTCATTGACTCCTGTCCTGTTAAAACTTAGCTCCTGAAGACCCGTTAGACTGGACAAAATATACCCATTTGAATGGGCAGAACTAATGGGCAGATACTATTATTAAAAAGCCATAAATGAGCAATCAGTCTGATAGGTATTTGAAGATAGACTATAGATTATGGTCCTGTGACTTATGACACAATTACTGGGTTATTTGTGTGATTTGAAATTTGGGTTTTAAGAAAACCATACTTTCTTATTTCTTGAGAGAAGAAAGAAAACTGATATGGTTGGTCAGAGTAGGTACTGAGAAAAATGACGGAAGAGAAGTTCAGAGAGAAAGGCAGGTCCGGATGACATTGGGCTGTGCAGGTTAAAATAAGGTACTTGGACTTCATTTTATCTGCAAAAAGAAGCCACTGGACTGCTTTAATGACCTGATGTGCTTCATATATTTTTGAGAGATCATTACGGTTGATGTATTACAAAAAATTCTACTTCATTTCTGAAGATTTATAAAATGATTTCAAGGAACAGATCTCACATGTGATTCTTTGAAAAGCAGGCATATTCTTCTAAATTAAATAAAGTTTTGTACAGATATTCATCTATTATCTATTAACAACTTTATTCCAGAATTATCTGGTAATGTTAATTTCATACAGCCAATATGAACAATAATGAAGAAAATGGAGCTCAGTTATTTTTGTTTCATGATCTATGAATCTAAGACAAAATAAATTATAAAAAGTAACTCTTTATTTGCCTTAGATAATCAAAAAACATTCTCTGTTGTTGATTATCAAAATATTTATATTTATATTAAAAAGTGTAATGGGTTAGTGTCACATAAAAACATCTTCACTGAAGGCAAAATTGCATAATAGTATTTTACTTTTGCAATGCCATCTAATTTTCAATAGGTTCAAGGTAAAAAAAACAATAAAATGGAAATAGCAATAAACATAATTCATTAGGCACACACTCCACTTTATGAGATGATGCAATGAATATCATTAGACAATCCATTTCTTTCCTGGTTGGTTGTTTAATGGCAGAACCGGTGGGCCGATTATTACGTGGGTATGCCATATTGACAACTGAGGCAAATTAATATAGTGGAAGGAACACTGGTTTGAGATTTAGGAAGCCTTGATCAGCCTGTTCAACTAGAGAGCTGGACAAAAGCCACGTTTGTGGAGTTAGTTTCCTAATCTACAAAATTAGATGATTGAAGTAGATAGTAGATCCAAAATCTGGCCCAAGGATGAATGTCAGGCTGGCCTTATCAGAATTATTTGGATAACTTTTAAATACAATTGATTCCCAGAGTCTTCACTCATAAGTAGTTACTTATCACGTCCAGAGTGGGGCTCGGGGACAGGGTTGTAAAAATCACCCCGGTGATGCTGATATGTAGCCATCTTTTAAAACAGATGCAATGTGTGACCCCCAAAAGATCTTTCTTTTTAAAAGAAAAAAAACTTTGAATTCTGTGTTTCTCTAAGCTGTTTCCAAGAAGCTTTATATTATAAATTAGGCTACATTACATTGGTGGATTTGGTACTAAAGCTTAAGATTTTTTTTTTTGCTTTGGAAGTAAGCTTATGCTTTTTCTATAGTTAGCAGCATCCTGCGCAGACATTTTTACAAATATCTCAATTTTCCTCCTTCATTGTGGAAAACATCCTTAAAATTTGCATGCATTTTAGCCTAGCCATTTTCTTCTAGTAATTATTCCTAAATTATGTTCAAAAATGTATGCATAATTAATGTTCTTCAACATATTTTGTAATAGTAATTAATTTAAAACATCACAAATACCTACAAACAAGACACAGGTTACAAGAATTTTATGATAATAATATAATATTGTTAAAAATTGTCAAATAACAGTACAATATACTCTACGGGATTTGAAATGTCTGTTCTAGAACTGTCTTCATTGACGTAAAAAGTATTCGCCATATATTGCTCGGTAAAGAAACCTCAAACGTATTCCCTATGTTTCTAAAGAAAAGATGAAAAGTAAAATCTCACAAATCATTTTTTAAACAACCTAATGAAAAGTAATTTAAGTTATTTCTATCTCTAAAGAGATGGAATTACAAAATATTATTTTGTTTTTATTTAGACTGCCATATTTTTTTCAAAATACATATTCATTGCTTATATTACTGTATTTAAAAAATCAGTCTTAGCAAGTGTGTCGGATAGATTAGGGAGACCAGGGCATAAAGCCACTTTTATTCTTCTCAGCCTAAAAATGTAAAGATCCATTTCAAGATACCATGTAATTGATGTTAGACCTTCAAGGGAAAATTAGAGTAGTAAAGCTGACACTCATACATGCAAGGCCCGTGATCGATCGATCGATCTTTCTTTCTCTCTCTCTCTTTCTTTCTTTCTCTATATATTTCTTTTTCTCTCCCTTCCCCTTCCTTCCTTCTTCCTT
>NW_012123820.1:9441631-9463125 GCF_000951035.1 Colobus angolensis palliatus | reverse complement strand
GCCTCCCAAAGTGCTGGGATTACAGGCTTGAGCCACCATGCCCGGCCGATTTTTCTACTGTCCACTTGAAAATAAGCATACTTAATGTCAGCATGGACCTGATAAAACTATGTATCACTTGGCTGGTGAAAAAGCATGGTGATGTGTTTTTTGCTCCTGGTCATCTTCTGTCAATAATTCTTTATTTTGCCCTAGTTTCATGTTGTAATTAATGGAATTATGCTTGAAGAGCTCAAAATGAAATGCTTAATTATATTCAGCTGCAATTATAGTGATTAATTGATCCAAACTTATTAGCATGACACCTAAAAGAAACCAGTTATAAAAAATTGTAGGAGGCAGCACTTTGAGTGTGGCACTCATGTGAGCTAGCAATCTAGATTAATTCTATTTTATTAAACTGACGTAAGTTTTACAGCTATTGGAATTGATATTGGAAACCCAGGGTCTAGACTAAACTGTTATTTTATAAACAAGGACAAAACAACTCAAAAAAGTAAATGAAATATTACAGGCAGGAGTAGTTCTCCCTCAAAGGAGATTATCTCATTGTTTCCAAATTATTTATATATTTCCCAGTTTAGATACATTGTGAGCTCCTGATTATCCATCCCAAAGATAGCTTTAAATCTCAGAAAAGAGATTTTATCAAATCTATATGCATTTCCCAAATCCCAGGAAAATTATGAGTCATAGTGTAGAGTATAGACATCCTGTTTCAGTTAACGCTTTGTAGGGTCTGACCACGCATGGATATGTCCAGTCTCCTTGCTCTGGATGCTTTCACTGGACAGGGTATTAACAAGCAAGTTCTTCAAACTCTGTACTTCCGCCATGCCTGCCCACCTCATTTCTTTAATATGCCAACTTCCTTCTCACACAAATGTGTTTTCTATATTTCTGCCTGTAATTTTCTCTATCCTTAGGCTTTTCTTAGTTCCTACCATCTTTCATAGCTCAGCTGAAATCATACTTTCTTTCTTTTTTTTCTTTTTGAAATGGCGTCTCACTCTGTAACCCAAGCTGGAGTGCAGTGGTGTGATCTTGGCTCACTGCAACCTCTGCCTCCCAGGTTCAAGTGATTCTCCTGCCTCAGCCTCCTGAGTAGCTGGGATTACAGGTGCCTACCAACAACTCCCCGCTAATTTTTGTGTTTTTAGTAGAGATGGGGGTTTCACCATGTTGGCAAGGCTGGTCTTGAACTCCAGACCTCAAGTCATCTGCCCGCCTCAGCCTCACAGAGTCCTGAGATTACAGACAGGTGTGAGCCACCGCGCTCGGCCTGAACTTCTTTTTAGATACAGTGCCCATTATTGCTCCTTTTCATCTGTCTTGGTAGTTCTTCTTCTTTTGCAATTTGGTTAAATGATTATAACCAAACTCATTGAGCTTTACTTTACACATAAAGTTTTGAGAGAATCATCTCGATAATATAAGTGTGTGTGTGTGTGTGTGTGTGTGTGTGTGTGTGTTATCACCTGACTGCTTTCTTTTGGGGGTAAAGTATTTGACTGAGACACTGAAGATTTGAGTTGTTGCTCTGCGTTTTACTATTGACTGTGCACCTTAAGGAAGTCATTTAGCTCCTGTTAACATCAGTTTGCTGATTTGTAAAATGGCTAAACAGTAGTACTTGCCTTCTACAAGTCACAGAGCCATTGGGAAGATCGAATTACATATGACATTCAAAAACGCTTTGCAAATGTTAGACCTTTACTAATTTCAGTCCATATCAAAATTCCACATTGTGTAGAACATTTGTAGATCTTTGAAATTACATAATCTTAAAAATATCTGTGAAATACAGTAGAGATGTAGATCTGAATTTCTTTAAGACAAAGTTCTTTAGTGATATGGAAACAATGACATATCTAATCAGAAGCATAGATGACAACAGAAAATGTTCAGAACATGGCTTCAGAAAACATACTAATAGTTTTTGTTTTGTTTTGTTTTGAGATGGAGTCTTACTCTGTCGCCCAGGCTGGAGTGCAGTGGTGTGATCTTGGCTCACTGCAACCTCTGCCTCCCAGGTTCAAGCAATTCTCTGTGTCAGCCTCTCAGGTAGCTAGATTACAGGCACCTGCCACCACACCCAGCTAATAATTAATTTTTGTATTTTTAGTAGAGACGAGGTTTCACCATCTTGGCCAGGCTGGTTTTGAACTCCTGACCTTGTGACCTACCCGCCTTGGCCTTCCAAAGTGCTGGGATTACAGGAGTGAGCCCCCGTGCCCGGCCTGAAATTATACTTTCTTGTGGAGGAAGTATAATTCGGCTATCATGTCACCCTCTTCTTTTCCATTGTAAGTATTCTGCAGTTTGTAGTGATACGTTTATTTGTGACTGTCTAATGCGTCTGACTTTTCCTTTAGAATAGAAGTGCTACAATATCAAGAGCTGTACATTTTCACTTGACACTCTACACCCAGAATCCAACCCAGAACACAGCGCATTGAAAGTATTTCATTAAATGTTCGTGAATGAGTGGAGTTTTCATCTTTCTAATATCTTTAGTAGTATGTTTGATCGATTTTTGTTTGTTTGTTTGTTTGTTTGTTTGTTTGTTTGTTGAGACGGAGTCTTGCTCTTGTCGCCTAGGCTGGAGTGCAGTGGTGTGATCTCTGCTCACTGCAATCTTTGCCTTCTGGGTTCAAGTGATTCTCCTGCCTCAGCCTCCTGAGTAGCTGGGATTACAGGTGCCTACCAACAACTCCCCGCTAATTTTTGTGTTTTTAGTAGAGATGGGGGTTTCACCATGTTGGCAAGGCTGGTCTTGAACTCCAGACCTCAAGTCATCTGCCCGCCTCAGCCTCACAGAGTCCTGAGATTACAGACAGGTGTGAGCCACCGCGCTCGGCCTGAACTTCTTTTTAGATACAGTGCCCATTATTGCTCCTTTTCATCTGTCTTGGTAGTTCTTCTTCTTTTGCAATTTGGTTAAATGATTATAACCAAACTCATTGAGCTTTACTTTACACATAAAGTTTTGAGAGAATCATCTCGATAATATAAGTGTGTGTGTGTGTGTGTGTGTGTGTGTGTGTGTGTTATCACCTGACTGCTTTCTTTTGGGGGTAAAGTATTTGACTGAGACACTGAAGATTTGAGTTGTTGCTCTGCGTTTTACTATTGACTGTGCGCCTTAAGGAAGTCATTTAGCTCCTGTTAACATCAGTTTGCTGATTTGTAAAATGGCTAAACAGTAGTACTTGCCTTCTACAAGTCACAGAGCCATTGGGAAGATCGAATTACATATGACATTCAAAAACGCTTTGCAAATGTTAGACCTTTACTAATTTCAGTCCATATCAAAATTCCACATTGTGTAGAACATTTGTAGATCTTTGAAATTACATAATCTTAAAAATATCTGTGAAATACAGTAGAGATGTAGATCTGAATTTCTTTAAGACAAAGTTCTTTAGTGATATGGAAACAATGACATATCTAATCAGAAGCATAGATGACAACAGAAAATGTTCAGAACATGGCTTCAGAAAACATACTAATAGTTTTTGTTTTGTTTTGTTTTGAGATGGAGTCTTACTCTGTCGCCCAGGCTGGAGTGCAGTGTGATCTCGGCTCACGGCAACCTCAGCTTCTCAAGTTCAAGTGATTCTCCTGCCTCAGCCTCCTGAGTAGCTGAAACTACAGGCATGTGCCACCATGCCTGGCTAACTTTTGTATTTTTTAGTGGAAACGGGGTTTCACCATATTGGCCAGGCTGGTCTCAAACTCCTGACCTTGTGATCTGACCACCTCAGCCTCCCAAAGTACTGGGATTACAGGCATGAGCCACTGTGCCTGGCCGAGAAAACATACTATAGCTTTTCACAGACAAATTGGCCATTTCTCCATACATAAAAATTACATTTTAACTGCAAATGAAAATATAGACATACTAAGAGTATGTAAAAAGTTGATTATTAATTTAAAATTAACCATTTTAACTCAATGCTTTACATATATTAAAAAGCATTCATTTATATATGTCATTTTTTATAAGAATAAAATATTTAAATATTATAATCTCTAGTATTTTAATATAGTTCAATTAGATTCCTTGTGGAAATTATAAATGATTCTCTAAAAAAATAAAGTCATTATTCTGTCAAGATGATTAAATGGACATTTTTTCCTAATCTTCTAGCTGAGCCATTGAGTCTTCCAGTGATGTACTTAAAATCGTGTAAGTTATAAATAAACTTTCATAGTAGGTGTAACTAACTTCATCTGACTCATGAAGAGAGATTAGCATCTCTTTTATTATTTAGATGTTAATGAACTTTCTGTCCTACCCAGTAAAGTTACCCATTTGTCTTTTTGAAAAAAAGATGAATTGTTGTTGAATTTGCCTCCTAAGTATTGCTATGTTGTATAATAGTAGAAATAATAGTGGAGAAATAGTAGAAACTGCACTTTTTCTATTACAAAAAAGTAGAGAATATAGATTGGAAAGTATAATCTGAATGAAGTCAAAGTTAGCATTGAGTGTTAAGTACCATTTTCAGTATCCTTTACGTATGTAACGGTAAAGCTTTCCAGTGCGCCTTGGATTATGTGAGCTAAATATTTTTGGCAAGGAAAACATCCGTGATATGAACGCTGCAGACCCACAGAGGCCTGGTGCACACCTGTGTCTTTCCACGGCTCTGGTGGTTCATACCTCTGCTGCACTCGTTCTTGACTTGGCACCCTCTGCCAGTGCTGTGTCCGCTGCCCAATTCCTTGCTGTCCTTATATGGTTTTGTAAGCTGAAATGTCATCATTTAGACCACGTAAATGGAAGGTGTTGCTTACTCTTTTAAATGAGTTGTACAGCAGAAATACAGCTTCAACCAGTTTAAGCTAAAAAGGGGCTTTTGTTTTAAAGCTAGTAAGGGTGACATTGATCCAAGGCAAAAGAAGGAAGCAGAGGCTACCACTGGGATTCAGACTCAATCCAGTCTTTCGTGTATCTCATATCTACACCCCCCACCAGTATTTGTTGTCTCCCCTGTTCTGTTTCTCTTTTTGTCTCTCCCTAGATTGATCTTCTTATAATCATGAATCTTACATCGTGTTCCCCAAATAAAAATAACTCAGTGACTAGTCTATGTCAAGAGCCCATCCATCCACCAGTTCACCAGGATGTGTAAAAACTGGGCTGTTTGGAAAAGATCTATAAAGTAAGAATTCCCAAAAGAAGGGGATTTTTGTGAAGATGCACAATAGTTGTCCAAAAAATATGACCATATATTTGTTTTAAAAAATTAATAGCCCAGTGGACTTTTCCCTCCTCTCGTCTCCTCTCCTCTCCTCTCCTCTCCTCCCCTCCCCTCTCCTCCCCTCCCCTCCCCTCCTCTTTTGACAGAGTCTTGCTCTGTCACCAGGCTGTACTGCAGTGGTGTGATCTCGGCTCACTACAACCTCCACCTCCCAGGTTCAAGCCATTCTCTTACCTCAGCCTCCAGAGTAGCTGGGACTATAGGCACCCACCACCATGCCCAGTTAATTTTTGTATTTTTAGTAGAGATGGAGGTTTCACCATGTTGGCCAGGATGGTCTCGATCTCTTGACCTTGTGATCCTCCCACCTCAGCCTCCCGAAGTGCTGGGATTACAGGTGTGAGCCACCATGCCTGGCCCAATGGACTCACTATCTTATTTTACCCTCCTGTCCAAAAGCACTAGGTGGAAAAGAGATGTTACATTTATTTTTGTAAGTTGAGATGTAGATCATATCCAAAACCTGCTATAGAAATATACTAAGTTGTCAATATGAATAATTAGGTATAGAGAATTGTACCTGCTAAAAATCCTTTAATCTCACTGATTTGGTGTGTGTTGCTTCCCCAGTGGGTTACATGTTACCAATAACCTGTCAGAAGAATTTGAATATCGCAGAGGATTTGCAAAGTAATAAGGAGATAAAAGACTTTTTCAGAAGACTTTTTTAAAAATGGAAACTTATTTTTAAATATAGAGGAATGTAAGAACTTGCAAGTAAGAGTGAATTGGTTTGCAAAGTAGATTCTGTTTTCCCTTCATGTGATCTTTATTGGTTTATATTCTCTTCAGATTTTCTTCATGTCATTTGGAAACAACTGCTGTTCAAAAACTGTATCTTCGTATGCAAGCGTTTACTATAAAACTTTTCTTTAATGTGTGTTTAAAGCATTTCTTTTTCACTCTAACATTTTTTCCTTATTTTAAGCTAGTGATGAGACAGAATGGTGATATGTCCATTTGCTTCATTTGATATGCACATTTGTTCTATGGGAAAATGTGGTCTACTCCTAATTTCATTTTTGCTTCCTAAATAAGAAGACCCATTAAAAAGCAGACATCTGGTGTACAAAGCACTTAAAGCTGTAGCTCCCAAGGAGTGCTTTCTTCCCTCTTTAAATATGCATGGACTGTTGTTTTGGTAATCCACTTCACCCTGTCAAAATAGAATCAAATAGAATGTATGTGTGACCTCTTCCCCTTCTATCCTGGGAAAATGAGTTTCAAGATCATTGAGGTGTACAGTACTCCGAAGCCTTCACTTTCCGTTTTATTCACCCTGAAAGCTCTTCCAGTTACAGAAGCTGAACATTTAGCTGAATCTACTTTAATAATAGCTATACTGTTTTAGTTATAAAGAATGACTCTATGAACTTTAGGTATTTGAACCATAAAGAATGAATATAAATTTTAAAAAAATAGGCTTTGAAAGGAGTCTAAGAATATCTGTACCTTCATTAATTTTTTTTTTTTATAACAGAGAGGGAGGGCTCAAGGATTTTAATACAGTTACCTCAAAAATTCTATGTGCAAAATAGTTATATTTAATGGATATTGAAACTAAATATGGTTACTTATTTTCCTAGGAGAACAACTAAAACAGGCACACTAAACATTTTTCTTTTTCAACTGATGCACATTTAATGTCAGTTTGCTTCCTTGAAATTTAGGCCCACATTCCTCAAGACTGAGTCCTGTAGAATATTAACTTTCCACATCCACCCACTCTGTTCCATGAAAAAGGATTCCATGGTCCAATGGTACATACCTTGCTTTCTCCTATAGATTCATAATGGAAGTTTGGATATTATACTTTCTACCAATGCTTTTAGTAAATATATCTGTGCAGCCTTGTTTCACCCATTTGCCTAAGTATATTTAACACCTAAACGTTAAAGAAAAATCACGTTTGAAAACTGTGACCTAGATTATGTTTATATGCAGATTATATCGGACAATAGTACAAAACTTTATGAAGACAAGAGAAGTATCTCATTTTTTTCTTCCTTCTACTTTGGATTGTTTATTTTAATATAATTATATCAGTCTGATTTGGTTAGCTTGGAATTTTATTTTGTTATTGTTCTATAAGTAGCTGCATTATCCATAACAGTTCATATATATCTTATTTGTGTGTGTCATCCTCAATGCTGTTCAAATATTTTAAGAGAGAGAAATGGATACTTTTGCTTTTAGAATCTATTTACAAGTTTTATGCTTCTGAATTTCGGTAAATGAGTCTGTGCCACTTCTACATTTTAAGATACTTTGTTGTAATTAAAGTACTTCTAACCAATGATCATAAAAGTAGTAGTCTATTAATTTTAAATCATATTTTCTAACATTATCTATTAATGTGTTTTTGACAAATGTGATGCCTATGAGAAGACAGCTTCTTCACTAGAGGAAAGTAAAAGGAGTTTTTGAACCTTGACCCAAATCTCTGAATTTATCTACCATGTTGTTCCAGTCGAAAGGCATTGAACATAGTTTTTCACAAGTCACAAATGTTTGAATATCAGAGCTGAAAGACTGCCTAACTGAGTAAATTACAGTACTTATAGGATGCTTGGGGAAAAGATATCTGGTGAATTTAAAATTATGCCAATGATATTCTTTGCTTATCCATTTGCAACAAAATCCTTATCGGCCTTAGAAGACGCACATAATAAAGTACAGAGAACAACATTTGCTTATTCTTTAAACTTATGGTCTTGTAATGCTTCAATGCTATCACAATGGTTACTAATGATCATTGTATTTATTGTATATTTGAGTTAAATCTATATGAATCCTAGGGCTTATCGTAAAATTGTGTGTGCTTCTTTTTTTGTTTGTTTGATTTATTTGGAAGGGTTGTTTTTTCGTTTTGTTTTGTTTTGTTTTAGAACTAAACTCCTCAAATAACTTTATTTACTAGCTTTAGGTATCTTTCTCCTAAAACAACAGAAAGAGTCATGGTCAGGGGATGGGCAGAAGAATCTTGATAGTTTGAATTTCAGAGCTACACAGATCATAGATAAGATACACTTGATGTTATCAGACATTTATTTTTCCCTAGATAAGACCGCTGATAGTGGACTATAAGACTGATGAATAATATTCGATTACTCAAGTTTCCATCAAATATAGGAAAAGTTTTAAATTGTAGCTATAGGTGTAACGTAAATAGCCAAATTTATCATTATATGATTTTTTACATTTATTATGAAAATTCTCAAACATAGAGTATTAGAAAAAAGTAGCATAATGATTAATACATAATCATGAGCTAGATTTAATCATAAGTAATATTTTCCCACAATTTTTATCTATCCCTCCTATTCTTTACTGTGAAGTACATTAAAGCATTCAGTTCACTGCTAGATACTTCATTATTCATGAAATATATACAGACTTCTTCTCACAAAATTAATAAAATTTATTGTAAGCACTTTATTTTTTAAATGGGAGATAAAACGTAATTGGAATTACTATGCTCAGGTTGTTTCATTGTATTGAAAGCAAAATGGATTTTTTTTAAGGATATTTCTTCCCATTTTGCTTTTATTAATAGATTCTAATTCAGTCAACTTTGCATAATATAGAGTGATGAAAAAGCCCCTTTTTATTCCTTCTGACAGCTTTTGGATTCCATTGCTCACAGAAAGCTCATCTTCAACAATATGCTGGAATTGTGTGAATTCTTGTTATTTTTTTCTTCCTGTTCTTCAAAGTACAATTTCTTGAATGTACTTTGTGCTTGCAGCCATGCATTACCAGGCAACCTATTTTATAAATTCTATAATAAATTAAATAAGCGTCTCTGTAGGTCATTTTTGATTAACCTGATTTAAAATAAAATGATTTACTAAAGATACAGACAGGGGGAATACTGTGCGCTTCTAAATCAATTACATGCAAATTCACTGTGAAACAATTGCATGCAATAGTGTATTAAATGCACTTAATAGTGTAAAAAAATGAGTCACTGCAATTGAACTAACACTTAAAAGCTTATAATAATGTTTTGAAGCCATAAACATTTAAGTAAAATTCATTTTAATCCAGAAATAGAATTTCTATATATGACTTCATGCTATGGAGATTTTATCACAGGAAGATGTTCAAGATGTTTAATTTAGGACAGCATTTCTTGTAAGTTCAGATTTTAAGGAGGAGCATTTTAATTAGAATGGTGTCATGGGACTCATCTAAGCGTACAGTGTTACACATCAGAGTATTTTCCTTATAATCTGGACTATTACTGGAATGAAAGTTTGGAGATGCAGTTTTACTTCTCCAGCATATGCAGGAAATAATACAACATGAATCCTTTTATATTTTAGGAATGTTATACCCACAGCACATTGAAATGTGTTTTAAGTTAAACAACAAACAAGCTTTCACCAAGAAAATTAGAAAATTAAGGTTTTCTTAGAAAACAAACAAAATTACAGCAAGAAATTACTATCCTAGTGAAATAAGACGACCCTATATGGACTGTTGTACGTGAATATGTCTGTCTTTATTTTTTTCAGTTTCACATATATTCTTTACTGAACACGAGAATACAGTTTTAGCTTTCATTTGATGGCAGTTGTCTTCACTCTCCATTTCTTCACCACCTCCTCCTATTTTCTTCCCCTTTTTTCTGCTATTCCCCTGCTCTTCATCATGCCCACATGGCTTAGAGTTGCTGGTAGATTCTGGTGCCCATGCTACAATGTGAACAGAAGGAGCAGTGTAAAGATGAGCTGAAGTAAATCTTGGTCACCTGCTATTTTGACTTCTTATATCATCTCAATTGACAAAGTCAAGATTGCAGACTGTCCTTGACTTATGATGGGGTTATGTCCTGATAAACTCAAGGTAAGCTGGAAATATTATCAGTCAAAAAGGCATTGAATAGCCCTAACCTACCCAGCATCGTAGCTTGTCTCTCACACATGCTCGGAACACTTCCATTAGCCTGCAGTTAGGCAAAATCACCTCACACAAAGCCTGCAATGAAGTGCTAAATATCTCATATAATGTACCAAACACTGCCCTTGAAAGTGAAAACCAGAATGGCTGTGTGGTGCTCAGATACACTAGCTCCTGAATATGCATTACTTTTGCACCATTGTGAAGTCAAAAAGTCATAAGTTGGTGACTGTACCCTGTTAAAAAATAGCGGTTGCTGACCAAGTTGATTTTTCTTTAACAGCTTCCATTGTGATGTCAAAGGAAATGTAACTGTTTTCAGCAAATTGTTGTCCTTGAATACAATAAAAAAGTTCCATCTTAAAAGCATTTTTTTAGTGAAAAGAATTTTAGGCTTATAATTTTCTTGTAACAGTAGAAAATACAGTCCCTGAATTTCTTTTTTTTTTTGTAGTGTACAAAGGTACCTTTTCTTCATAGTTGTTTTAACTACCTCAAAATGTAAGTTAAAAGACAAAAGCAAGAAACATGGGCTAAAAATGATATTCCAAGTGGTCATAAACCACAGTTAAAACATATGTCTTTAAAATATTCACATAAGACTGAGACATATCATTATACAATTTTTAATTTTCCCTTTTACCTCCAATTCCATTTAGAACAATTAAGAAAAATACCTTCAAATATATTATTTTTATGACATAAGTGAATTTGAACAAGATATTTCAAAAGGCAAATATTGAAAAAACTCTACTGCAAAACATTCTGACTCCTAAAATAGGATTGTGATAAAATAATTAAAATTAGATTTTTTTAATGCAGTTGAAGAAACACCCAGCACAGCCCATTTCTAAGGAAAGAACAAATTAAGGATAACATAAAACAAAGTTGACTTTTTGTAAAGTGTATCTTTCACTTTTAAAACGGCGCTCAATGATTCTGCCAGAGACAGTGTCTACACGTAAAAACTTGTTTGTATGTGATGGTTTTGACTGACAGGTTGGATCAAGTTGAGGTGGGGAAATGGGGTGGACAAAGGAGAGGAAACATGTTATTCACTCAAGTCAATCAAATAACCTGATTGTTCTTTCAACTGCCTTACTCTGTCATTGGCTGTCAAGTCAGTCAAAATAGTGAAACTAGTTTTCGCATGTATGCAGAGATTTATTTTATGTGTGCTGCTACCTCGCCCTCGTAAACACAGACACAAGAAACATTTAGGTCCACATGTTGAAAATTATACATAAATGTTGCAGATGTTTATGGGTGCAGAGGTATGTAGAAGAGAAACCATGCTGAACTTAAAGCCAACACTGTAATTTCCTAATATTTGACTTACTATTTGACAGAGACTGATGTAATTGGTCAAGCATACACTAAGATGCTCCTTTACAGAAACATTCAGCAATATTTTCCTGTATTATGGTATCCAAACTGGTGATAGTTACAGGAATTTTATTTTTATTTCTGTTTACTTTTTTGAGACAGAGTTTTGCTCTATCACCCAGGCTGGAGTGCAGTGGCATGATCACAGCCTAATGCAGCCTTGAACTCCTGGGCTCAAGGGATCCTCCCACCTCAGCCTCTGGAGGAGCTGGGACTACAGGCAAACACCAACACACCCAGCTGATTTTTCTATTTATTACAGGAATGTTACAGAGAGTTTGCATTAAATAGCTCAGAAAACAAGATACTGTATTACATACACACACACACCCTTTTTTTAAATTTCAAAAATTACTTTGCCCACTTTTTGATGGAGTTGTTTTTTTTTTTTTCTTGTAAATTTGTTTCAGTTCCTTGTTGAACAACGAGAACGTATGGGCAGAGGAAGGGGAACATCACACACCAGGGCCTGTCTCAGGGTTGGGGCAAGGGGAGGGAGAGCATTGGGAGAAATTCCTGATGTAGATGACGGGTTGATGGGTGCAGCAAACAACCATGACACATGTGTACCTATGTAACAAACCTGCACGTTCTGCACATGTACCCTAGAACTTAAGTATCATAATAAAAAAATACTTGCAAGATTCAAAAGAAAATGTTAACAAAATCCAGAAACACTAAACCGAGTCAATAAGAAGACCCAATTATGTCTGATCTCTTGAAGTTACTCTGTTGAAATGCTCAAGTCCAGATTAACCTCATCAATTTAAAAGGATTAGCTTAATTCATTTAAACTTATAAATAGTTGAACTACTCGTTTTTAGGTCTCATGCAATTTACCTATGTGACTCAACATCAAATCCGTCTGCTAAGTTCATTTGGCATGTTTTGTCACTAAGATATCTGCCAAACCAATGAAATCAACCTCTTAGAAGCTTTCTTCTCATTTAAGGACTGCTTTTAATTTCTAAGCCTTTGCCATGGTGTCTGTCATGTATTTCTCACAAATGACGGCTGCTGATATGGCGGCAGCTATTGGTTGTTGGGAGGGAGATGGGATTCAGCGTTATATAGCTATGTATGGTTTTGAGATTATTTTATGTACATTACCTGATTCTCTCCTCAGAAACATCCCAAGAGTATTATTACTACTATTACTATACTCCCCGGAGTAGTATTAATACTACATTATTATAACAAGCCTACATAGCTCTTCTTAAAATACAAGAGCAACAACAATAATATAAACAGAAGTTATTCTACAAATGTAGTATTAACCTAGATTTATTTGAAGGTGAAAGTGAATGCAATTGGGTGTGCCAAGGGCAATGTGGGAAAAACAATTAATTTATTTTTGTTAGAATTGGACATATGTATTCACACCAAATGGAAGCATTTTTAGGGCATACAAATTTTATATTAGTTTACTTTTCTATTGGAATCACTCAAATCTCAAAAGTTTTTATCTGAAAATTGTTTTTTGTTTCAAATTACTTTAATGAAAATACTGTAAGATTGGCTTCTACATTAATACACAGAAACTAAAGTTACTAGAAAGCACAGGTTAGTTATTAAATTGAGAAAACCATTGAACACTTGATGGTAAGGAATCATGCAAACAAGATCCTGGTTTCCTAAAATTAGACTTTTTTAATGCAAAATTATTATTTTACTTTTTATGAAGATAATTAACTTACCCTTTAGTGTATCTAGATTTTGATTTTATGCATTATTTTTAGCATGTTTCTAAATAGGAAAATTTTTAATTTTCGTAGGCAGATTAATTTTTAGTTAATGAAAGAAAATAATTTGTGTGATTGAACATGTGCTTGGAAGGTTAGTAAAAAGAAAAATGTTGCTTTATTTAGAATTGGGATCTACTTTCTCACTAGTTAAGAATCCTTCTAGGCCCGGTGTGGTAGCTCACGCTTGTAATTCCAGCACTTTGGGAGGCCGAGGTGGGCGGATCATGTGAGTCCAGGAGTTCGAGACCAGCCTGACCCATGGTGAAACCTAGTTTCTCCAAAAAAATATAAAAATTTACCAGTTGTGGTGGCGGCGCCTGTAACTCCAGCTCCTCTGGAGGCTGAGGCACAAGAATCTCTTCAACTCGGGAGGCGGAGGCTGCAGTGAGCTGAGATCGTGCCACTGCACTCCAGCCTGGGCCACAGTGAGTGAGCCTCCGTCCAAAAAAAAAAGACACTAAGGTAAAAGAAAAGCCTCAAATTCTCTTAAAAAGTGGGGAAGGATACACACGTAGGACCCCCGATGAGGTCCCCTTATCCTTTTTTGGGTGCTTTAATTATAGGCCTTACTTCATTCTTTGAGTTTTTAAAACCTCACCTCCTACTTTACTAAGAAAATAGAGGCAACCATGCTGGAATCTTTTTTCACCTGTAAGTTCTTAATACATTATATTATTATTTTTTTTCTTAAAATCTCAGGACAGACTTGACTCTACTGTGTTTCCCGCCTAAACTCCCGAATTGGTGTTTCTGTTTCTCATCCTGTCGGCCTTCTCTGGAGTGTTGTTTTGTCGTTTATGACTTTCCTAACTCTGTTTGTTTTCTCTCCACGAAGTCTTCGTCTCCACTCACAATTTTTGATCAGCAAAAAGTAGATTATTCCAGTCTTTTAACTTTTAAGAATCTAGTCTCTATCCTTGAGGCTCTCCTGAAATCACTCTCTCCAACATCTTTCGTTGTTTTAGCCAGTCCTTGTTTTCTGTAGCTTTCAAATTATTGACTATCCTGTCATCTTTGGATATTTTTCTTTCTTTGGATTCAGTAATATTATACACTCTAGGTTCTCTTCCTATCATCACCTTTGCTGTATTGTTTCTTCTTGCCAAAATTCCATTTCTTTTCATCACTATTTATTACATACCTGCTATGAGTCGAGTACTGTTAGTGAAACTGGGGATACAAAAGTGACTAAGAAAATGTCCTGCTCTTATAGAGTTGCATGCTGGTGAAAGAGAAATGAAATCAATTAGGAACATAAATGATAGAATTTAAGTTGGTGGTGAAATTCTGTGGGAAATGATTATAAATCAATGGAGTAAGTGGCCAGGGAGAGCTATTTAGCTGGCGTGGCCAGGAATTTCCTTTCTTGGTGAGTGGCATTTAAATGGAGACCCTTTTGGTCTCTCTTAGAGGCTGTTCTATAAAGTCCTGGGTAGAGAAACTAGTGGAAGAAACAGAACCAGTGGAAAGAGCGAGAGATAAGAATGGTGAATCTGATAAAAATGGATTCTTCGATCTGTAGGAGAAT
This sequence comes from Colobus angolensis palliatus, assembly GCF_000951035.1. Taxonomy (NCBI): domain Eukaryota; kingdom Metazoa; phylum Chordata; class Mammalia; order Primates; family Cercopithecidae; genus Colobus; species Colobus angolensis. The sequence continues at coordinate 9,448,291 of NW_012123820.1, read as the reverse complement.
GGTTTGAGAAAATGGGAAATGCAAAGGTGGAGACAATGAGTTAACTATTTCTAACAGCAGGCTCTGATATGCCTGAGGTGTGAGACATTAAACAATGGGGATATTATGACACATGTGTATGCTCCATGGAATTACCCAGGATTGAGGGAGGCACTGCCTGTGCAGAAAGGGATGGTAACTGTTGGAGTAAACTCCAGCACTGTTGGTGCTCTTGGATTTTTACTGGTTGTTTTTGTCAATAATGTGATGGTGATGCTCTAATTTGTACTTTGGTAAGTTATATGTGTGTCTATGTCTTTCAGTAGATTAAAATTAAAATATTTATTCTTCTTCTTTGTCCTGGCCGTGATTTTTTTCTAACATCTAGCGCAGTGCTCAAAAGTGTCTGCAGATTTCTGTTGCCTCATCATTTTCAAGATGTTTCTGGGTTTAAGCCTAACGTATATCATTTCATTTAATGTAAACAATGGCCTTTAAATTACCAATACCAGTTGCATCTGATGCATATTGAAGAGCTTTGAATTTAAGTTATCGTGTATGAGATTAGTGCTTACAATATAAGCAGGTGGAGTACATTTACTCTACTGATGTGGAAAAACTAAAGGGGAGAAATGTCTACAGCAGAGTCGTGTAATAGCTTTTAACCTAACTTCCTGGCCAGTTTTCATCTCTGCATAGCTAGTCTGATTGATTGTTGTCCCGTCAACTCATATGTTTGAAAATTCAAAGTCAGTAATACCATCAACAATTCAGTAATATCAATACGCTGAAGCCTGGTTGTATTATTTTGGGAATATGATTAAACTAGTGTAAAAGAAAGAATCCTTGCCCGCCCCCCCACCTTTTTTTTTTTTTTGTCTTTAGCAGTTCTGTGGTTTACAGGTAGCGCATCTGAAGCTGTTATGCATTGGCAAAGCCAATGTGGATTACAAGAATCCACTATCAGGCCCTGGTGACAGGAGACAAAAGCAACATCTGCTTCCTAGGCTTTCTGTGCGACAGAAGAGAAGCCCTGCCCATCACTCTATGTAAAATCACTGTAGTATCCAGTGCCTGGAATACTCTTATTAGTATCTAGAAGCTAGTGGGGATTTAACTGTATTTCACATTTTAGTATAATACTAGTAAAATGCTTTTATATCAGTATCCCATGTTAACTGTATATGCACTTCATTATTTTAATATTTAATAATCTGAAACCAAGTCTTATGTGTTTATGTAAATTTTTATATTTTACATTCATATACTGATGTTCATATCAAATTTAGAAAAGAAAATGTGAGCAATTAATTCTTATGAATTACCTTATATCTGGTTTTCTCTCAAGAAAATAATACTGAAATGAATTGAAATTTATTTGCTTCTAATGTCTACATAAAAGACAAAATATCCACTAGTGAATCCACGCAGCATGCAAATATATATGTTAATATTTGCACAACTTAAAAATAGGCATCCTGTATCTGTGTTTCTGTTTTCTTAAAATAAAAACCTTGGGATTTATAAATGTTCCTGAAGAAATTCCTTGTATTTCCTAGCCAAATTAGTTCTGAGTTTGGCATTTGCTCTTTACAGCCTAATCAGGGAGTGGACCATTAGTTTTCCTGGAGCTTTGGGAGTTTGGGTTTTTGCCTTTGGAAATTAAATATGTAATATTGCTTTGTCTGGGCTGGCTTAGGACAGGATCCTCCCTTCATTCCAGGGCAACGTCAAAATTCATAGAAGAGCAACAGCTCATATTGTCTATTGAAATCCAATCTGATTCTCCCCTCCCATCTCCCACGCCTGCCCTTGGGATTGTGACATCATTACCAGCTCGAGCACGGCTAGGGTTGTTTTTCCTGTTAAAATGAAGTGAGATTAGGGTTCTAGGAGAGAGCAGTCAAATATTTGAGCACTAATCATGCCTGGATGTCTTTTATGACTTTTCAGGCAGTGGAATTCTTTTGGCTTCAAGAATTACACCACAGTCGTTTAATGTAAATGTGGACAGAAAAGAATACAATTAGGTGAATCACACAGACAATCTGCTTTTTTTACAGCAATCCTTGAAATGAAAGATGCATATATTAGAAGGTTATCTGGCCTATGAAAGGGACATTTATCCCCCAAGGACAGAAGGAAACTACTTAAAAGAAATAAGGTTTTATTAAGATTTTTCAATTAAATGTTGCACTTTCTTGATCCTTTTGTAATTTTCATGTTGACCTATGTAAGTGCTTTGTTCATGTAGCAGTCACTCTTTCTTGGCAAGTCATCAGATGGAGCAAGTTTATTGAAAAAGAAACAGAATTAAAAATTCAATGACAAAAATGCAAATAGTGTCTGTTTAGAGCTTATCTTCTTAATGTTAGGGCTTTCAGGGTTATTGGCTGGGGACTTCTGGGATGTTTTTAATGCTCAAGTGGGTGATGCCAGTATCAAGGGAAGCAATGGCGTTACTGTCATTCCAAGGGTTTTTGATGACTGCATCATGTGTAAGCATTGTGGAGAGAGAGATATATATATAATTTTAGCATACAAAAGTGACGCATTTTTGTGATTGAATCATTTAAATTAGAAAAGACAGAATAGCACAGTCATACAAAATGAAAGGTGCTTTCTTTATATATTCTCCCAAAATATGATTAATGGAAAAACAATGACTTTTTAATTTTATTTTGGTAAATTTTGTAATCTATGGTGATAAACAATATTCAATAACCTTTATTAAAATATACATTTTGGGAGAATATCATACATACAATTATGACTAATCATAAAAGAACAGCCTTCAATGCTATTGTTTTTAAATCTATAAAATTAAGAAATACTACCTGACCTGCAAGATTTCATCCAGCTCTAAAATCTTATGCATTCTATAATATGGGAGGAAAATATTTTAATGATGTCAACAGAACTTACCTAAACATAAAATATGAATGTGAACCTATCATACCTTTATACATTTCTTTTTAATGAATTACTCAAAATTGTGATGTTATATATCGGCAACATAATAAACTCAACCATATATTAAAGAGAGAGTCTCAGATATTTTAGAATACTTATTTAAAAATATTTCTACCATGCTTTCAGCCAAAAATGAAATGTAATTCAAAAGCATCCACTGGAAAAATTAAACTTCTTTCTGCCAGAATAATCTAGTATTAGCACTTCATGCCTTTTTAAAAATAGATTTTATTTTTTAAATCAGTTTGAAGTTTACAGTGAAATTGAGACGGTATAGAGATGCCCCATATACTCCTTTCCCTAGACATACATAGGCCCCCTCACTATCAATATCCCACACTAACGTGGTACATTTGTTACAACTGATGGACTTACACTGACACATCATTTTCACCCAAAGTTCACAGTTGATGTTAGGGTGTTGACCAAAAGAGTCAAACTCTGTAAAATATTTGAAGAGATTTATTCTGAGCCAAATATGAGTGACCAATGACCTGGGTCCCAACCCTCAGGAGACCCTGAGGACATGTGTCCAAGGTGGTCAGGGCACAGTCTAGTTTTATACATTTTAGGGAAACATGAGACATTAATCAAATACCTATAAGACATATATTGGCAGTTCTGTCTGGAAAGTCGGGGCAACTGAAATATTTTCTTTTTTTTTTTTTTTTTATGGCCTGTCGAATATTTCCTCCACTGACGTTATCTACAGAAGCACTCGGCCGGTTTGTACAGTGATTCCTTACGCACGCCGAAAGGGTTTCCGTAAAAATGACACTGTATACAGACCTGCACACCCATCCACCAGAGCGATTCTCCAGCTCCCAGAGGGAGCTATCAACTTAAAGCAGATTCCTGAGGTTTCATGTCGTTAGTTGCCTTATCATAATCCCAAATATGCATTTCAGGGTCCACAGCCAGATGGAGTCTCTCAGATGGTGGGGAGGGTCAGCTCCTTCCAGCGATCATTTTATTTTATTTTATTACTTTGGTTTTTAATTTTAACCCTAGTGCACATATTCAAGGAAAGTGTCTTTAAACTTAAACATTTTCTAACTGGCAATTGGCTGAAAGAGTTAAGCTATTATCTGGAGACCTGGAATTAATCGAAAGAAATGCCTGGGTTCCAATGATAAGATGATAAGAGTTGTAGAGACCAAAGTTTTATCATGCAGATAAACCCTCTAGGTAGCAGACTTCACAGAGAAGAGATTGTAAATGTTCCTCATCAGACTTAAGGTCCGTCCTGGTGTCAATGCTGGTCAGCTTTTCCTGAAATCCAAAGGAAAGGAGGGAATGATGACGCGAGTCCAACTCTCCCTTCCCATGATGGCCTGAGCCAGTTTTTCAGGGTAACTTTGGAATGCCCTGGTCAAGAGAAGGGGTCCAACCAGAAGGCTGGGGGTCCTTAAAATTTTATTTTTGGTTTACATGGGTACACTCTTGGTTGGTAGGCATTCTATGGATTTGGACAAATGCATAATGATGGTTATTTACTCTTCTGGTATCATACAGAATAGTTCCACTGTCCTAAAAATTCTCTGTGTTCCATTTATTATCCATCCCTTCCTACTAACCCTTGCCCCCTGCAAACTATTCATCTTTTTCTACTGTCTCCATAGTTTTATCTTTTCCACAATGTCAGACAGTATGGAATCAGATAGTATGTAGCCTTTTCAGATTGACTTCTTCACTTTGTAATATGCATTTAAGCTTATTCCATATTTCATTGTGGCTTGATAACCATTTCTTTGAGACAAGGTATTGCTTTGTTGCCTAGAATGCCTAGGCTGCAGTGCAGTGGTGCAGTCACAGCTCACTGTAGCCTCAACCTCCTGGGCTCAAGCAATCCCCCAACTCCAGCTACTGGAGTAGCTGGGACTACAGGAACATGCCACCATGCCTGGTACTTTTTCAATTTTGTATAGAGTCACTGTCTCACCATGTTGGCCAGGCTGGTCTCAAACTCCTGGCCTCAAGCAATTCTCCTGCCTTAGACTCCCAGAGTGTTGAGCTTACAGGCGTGAGCCATCATGCCTGGCCACTTGACCTTTCTTTTTTTTTTTCATTTTTCTTTTTTAGTTTTGAGACAGCGTCTTGCTCTGTCTTCCAGGGTGGATGGCAGTGGTGTGATCACAGCTCACTGCACTCTCAACTTCCCAGGCTCAAGCAATCCTCCCATCTCAGTCCCCCAAGTAGTTGGGACCATGCTGTACACCACCACACCTAGCCTTTTTTTTTTTTTTTTTGATTCTTTTTCCTGTTTTTGTTTTGTTTTGTTTGTTTTTTGGTGGTAATCAGGTCTCACTATCTTTCCCAAGCTGGTCTTGAACTCCTGGTCTCCAATGATCCTCCCATCTTGGCCTCCCAAAATGTTGAGATCATAGGCATGAACCACTGCACCTGTAACAGCTCCTTTTTAAGTGCTGAATAATATTACATTGGATGCAACACAAGTCCATATAGTGTATCTATCTATTCACCTATTGACATGTTAGTTACTTCCTAATTTTGGCAACATTAGGAATAAAGCTGCCATAAACATATGTGTGCAGCTCCTGGTGGTAAATGCCAAACAGTGAAATTGCTACATTGTGTCATAGAAGTATGTTTAGTTTTGAAAGGAACTGCCAGACTGCCTTTCCAAGTGGCTGTACCATTTCGTCTTCTCCCCAACAATGAATGAGAGTTCCTGTTGATCCACACCCTCGCCAGCATTTGGTGGTGTCGTTGTTGTGTATTTTGCCCAGTCTAATAGATGTGCAGTGGTAGCTCGTTTCAGTTTGCATTTACCTGATGACATATGATGTGAAACATCTTTTCATATGCTTACTTGCCATGTGCACATCTTCTTTGGTAAGATGTCTGTGGAAGTCTCTGACACAATTTCTAATCAGATTTTTATTTTTATTGTTGAGATTCTAGGGTTCTTTATATAATTGCATAACAGTCCTTTATCAAGTATGGCTTTTACAAATATTTTCTCTCAGCCTGTGTTTGTCTATTCATTCTCTAGACAGCATCTTTCATGTGGCATATCGTTTTTATTTTAATGAAGTCCATTTTATCAATTATTTATGTCCTGGATTATGCCTTTAATGTCATATCTAAAAAGTCATTGACAAATCCAAATTCATCTTAATTTTTCTCTTATGCCATTTTCTAGAAGTTTTATAGTTTCATGTTTTACATTTAGGTCTGTAATTCGTTTTGAGGTAACTTTTCTGAAGGATATCTGATGTTAGCATTCCATGCCTTTTTGATACAATTTACCCCTGAAAATAAAGTCTACATCATTATTACTATTTTCCATGTTGCCAATTTGATTGAGAACTCTTATGGTTTAAAATTTTCTCAATAGTTTTCTATTAAAATAGATTTGAATGACAAAATATTTCTATGCAGAATATTTACATTTCTAAATATTTGTTTTAATATAACTTCAACTATATTTTAAATCTAATTTTCTTTTTTAGAAACAGATTTCATTTAGTAGGCTAAAGCTACTTTCCTAATACTATGGTAATATTTAAATTTTTTATAAATATAATTTGTATGAGTTTGGGCCTTTTTAGGCAAACAGACCACCTTGGTCCTCAGCACATACTTTCTCCTGGTGTATATTCAGTATCCGCCGCGTACAGGGTATCGCAGTGACCTTCCTCCCGGTGTACATTCGGTATCCGCCGCGTACAGGGTATCGCAGTG